>NW_027185809.1:15741023-15814928 GCF_028583685.1 Petaurus breviceps papuanus
TCTCCCAATTAGCGACTGTATAGCTTTTCCTATTTGTGTCCCTGGGGGGTTAGTACAATGACTGGCACACAGTAAGTGCTCAGTAAATGTTTTTTCATTGATTCATTCACATAAGGTATGATTACATAGGATGTATACAGGATGGTATGAATGATATTTATCAGGGTAATTAAATTAGTGATAAAAGCAACCAAGAAGTTAACAAAATTGAAACATTTCACAACTTTTAAAATGTCACTAGCCGGTTAAGATGGCAGAGTAGAAGCAGGATCTCCTCGCAGCTCTGGCTTCCACCTTCTTCAATTCATGTAAAAGGGGACTCTGAACAAACTTTGGAGCTGCAGAACCCACAAAATGACACAGAGAAGCTAACCTCCCGCTGAGGACAGCCTGGCAGGCATTAGAGTGCAGTGCTCTGGGAGCTGAGCCCAGGCCCTTATGAGCCAAAGGTTTTAGCCCCAGGGTGGGTCTGATCAGCCACCTGCTGGAGGGACGCCAGATCACCAGCAGCTGTGGCCGTCTCCAGAATTATCAACACATAGACGTGAAGGACAAAGTGAGAGGTAAGTACAGTGCGGACTTTGGGACCCAGGATCTGGGAGTGCGTCAAAAAGCCGTTGAGGCCTCAGCCGTGCAGCCGCAGCCACATGGTAGCTTCAGCCCCTGGCCTGCAGAGTGTAGGGGGACCAAGCAACCAGTCTGAGGGGTAATCGCTCTTGCTTTCACCTGCTTGGATCTGGATTGCAGTCTAGGGTAGAGGTCCTGGTGTGTGTGTCCAGCTTCCAAGAGTGTGTGGAGGCTTCAGCAAGGGTACCCAACTAGTACCTCCGGCAGCTGAGAAAACCCCAGCATTTGGTATGAAGCTCCCCTGTTTGGTGGCAGAGTCCTACTGTGGCAAAAAGCCCAAAAGTCAAGTAATTGAGTGGCAACATGACCAGGCAAAGGAAACAAAGCAGACAGAAGATTCCAACATTACACTCCTATTTTGGGGACAAAAAGGAGCAAAGCATGGAACAGGAGGAAGACAGTGAAGTCAGAACTCCTGCACCAAAAGCTTCAAAGGAAAATACAAGCTGGTTACAGGCCATAGGAGGACCTTAAGAAGCAGATAAGAGAAGTGGAGGAAAAATAGGGAAGAGAAATGAGAACAATGCAAGAAAATTACAAAATGAGAGTCAACAGCCTGACTGAGGAAAATCACACCTTAAAAAATAGACTAACTCGGGGTGGCCAGGTGGCTCAGCGAGTAAGAGCACCAGCCCCAGTGTCAGGATGACCTGGGGGATTGAATCCGGGCTCAGATACTCAGCACCACACCCAGAAATAACTGGCCGTGTAACCTTGAGCAAGTTACTTAACCCCAATTACTTAAAAAAAAAAAAATAGACTAACTCAAATGGCAAAAGAGGCTCAAAACGGCAATGAGGAGAAGAATGCCTTAAAAAGCCGAATTTGCCAGATGGAAAAAGAATCTCAAAAGCTCAATGAGGAGAATCATTGCTTCAGAATAGTTTGGAGCAAATGGAAGCTAATGACTTTATGAGAAATCAAGATGCTGTTAAACAGATCCAAACAAATGAAAGAATAGAAGACAATGTGAAATATCTCATGGGAAAAACCACTGACCTGGAAAACAGATCCAGGAGAGATAATTTAAAAATTACTGGACTACCTGAAAGCCATGATCAAAGTAAGAACCTAGAAATCATACTCCAAGAAATTCTCAAGGAAAACTGCCCAGATGTTTTAGAACCAGAGGGCAAAACAGAGGTTGAAAGAATCCACCGATCACCTCCTGAAAAAGATCCCAAAAAGAAAACTCCTAGGAATATTATAGCCAGGTTCCGGAATTCCCAGATCAAGAGGAGAATATTACAAGCAGCCAGGAAGAAACAATTTGAATATTGTGGAAACAAAATCAGGATAACCCAGGATCTAGCAGCTTCTACACGGAGGGATTGAAGGGGTTGGAATGTGATATTGCGGCGGTCAAAGGAGCTGGGATTAAAACCAAGAATCATCTACCCGGCAAAACTGAGTATCATGTTTCAGGGGAAAATATGGTCATTCAGTGGAATAGAGGACTTTCAAGCATTCTTGCTGAAAAAAACCAGAGTTGAATAGAAAATTTGACATTCAGATACAAGAAGCAAGAGAAACATGAGAAGGTAAACAGGGAAAAGAAATCATAAGGAACTTATCAAAGTTGAACTATTTATATCCCCATATGGAAAAACAATAATTGTAACTGATGAAACTTTTCTCAGTATGAAAATAGTTGAAGGGAATAGAAATATATATATATATATATATATATATATGTCTATATGTCTATATATGAGGGTATATGGGCATATGAATACATATGTGAATGTGTGTATATATGTTTACAGGTATACATAGATAGAGGGCACAGGACCAATTCAATAGGAAGGGATGATACTTAAAAGGCAAAATTAAGAGGTGAGAGAGGAATATAACGAGAGGAGATGGGAAGAGAAAGAATGGGGCAAACTATCTCATATAGAAGAGGCAAAGGAAAATGGTTATAATGGAGGGGAAGAATAGGAAGGCAAAAGGGAATGGGTCAACCTTATTCCCATTGAATTTGGCTTGGGGAGGGAATGAAATACACACTAAATGTGGGGTATCTCAACCCACAGGAGAATAGGGGGGAAGGGGATGTGAGGGGGGATGATGGAAGGGAGGGCAGCCTCAGGGGGAGGGAAGTTGGAAGCACCCACTTTTGAAAAGGTATGAGATCAAAGTAGAGAACAGAACAAGTGGGTGGTGGGATAGGAGGGAGGGAAATATAGTCAGTCTTTTACAATATATCTACTATGTTAATATTTTGCATTAGCTACACATGTACAACCTATACTGAACTGTTTATCTTCCCAGTAAGGGTGGGTGACAAGGGAGGAAGGGAATGAATATGGAATTCAAAGTTTTAAAATCAAATGTTTAAAAAATATATATATATATCTATATATATACCTATTATTAATACTATTTTACATGTAATTGGGAAATAAGATATACAGGCACTGGGGCATAGGGATCCACCATGCCCTATTGGAAAAGTCAAAAGGGGTATGGGAGAAAATATGGTAGAGAGCAGATTGGAGGAGGGGATATCCTGTGGGACTGCTATTTTGGGGTGGTGGGTAGGGGAAAAACGGGGAGAAAATTTGTAACTCAAAATCTGGAGGAAATGAATGATGTAAATCAGAAATTAATAAAGCATTTGAAAAATGTAAAAAAAAATAGAAAAAATGTCACTAGCCCTTAGTTCACCTTTTCCATTTTGCCAACATCAAGTGGTATTTAAAACCATATAAAATCAGAATGAATGGAATGGACCATACTGAGATTATTCAGTACAAACTTCTAACTTTATACATTTGGAAACTGAAACTCAAAGAAATGAAGACATTTGTCCAAAGCCAAAGCAAGTCTGAGACAAGAATTCTGTTCCTTGATTCTTATTTCAGTGCTCCATGGATGCCAACCAAGGTGGAAAGTGAGGGAAAACAGGAAGAAGGCATGAGCCTATCCAGCAGGAAAGGAAAAGAGTAATAATATAAGGATGCCTTCGAACAGACCCCCTCAGATAGTCTAGCTTTGTGTTAAAACTGTTTTTGCCTGCATATTCATGGTCAAAGGACAAGAGCAAACTTTTCGGTTTCAGGACCCTTTGGATACTCTAAAGCACTTGTTGATGTGGGTTACATCTAGTGATATTTACTGTATTAGAAATTTAAATATTTTAGTATTGTTATGAAAATAATTTTAACCTCAAGGATCCCCTGAAAGGGTCTTAAGCATACCTGGACCATACTTTGAGAACCACAGAACTAGCAAACTGCTCTGTTATGACAAGGGGGTTGACTAAATCGGGGCTTCTTAAACTTTTTCCATTCACAACCCACAGTTTAAGAAACACTGGACTAAATAATTTTAAAGTCCCTTTTGGCTCTAAATCTACAATGCTATGTTACTATACAAAAGACCTCCCAAAAACATATTCCCAGGTCACTGCAAAAGGAGCATCTTTGGTAATCTGCTGTTCTTGGTAAGTGACGAGTCCTCTACTCATCCGGAGTCATTTAGTATTATGATACTATATCCTCTCAGGATGCCTAACACAATCAAAGTACAGGTACCTGACTTACCTGAAGCAATCCCATTTCCAAGGAAAGTGCTGATAATCATGAAAGGAAGAAGTAATCCATGTCCTAAGGAGACAGACGAGGAGGCTGGGCTGGTTTTTGGTGTTATCCTGCCATAGCACATCTTTTATCCGTCCAAGTTTGAAAGAAAAAGGGGGGAAAAAGCTGCCAGCCAGGTACAAATCCACCTATTAAAAAAATGCATAAAAACCTTGAGGAAGGAATAAAAGAGAAGCCCTTTATAAGCCAAGTTTTAGGAAATCTTATCAAAATAAATCCACCTCTCTTTCAGGAAAAGGAAGGTAACATCTAGTGTCTCTACAGTTTGGGAGGACAGCAGCATGCCAAAAGTCACGCTACTATCAAAAGTAGCACGCACAAATCTGGCGATTTCTCAGAGTATAGGGAGGCAGGAATTATCTCACCTTGAAATCTTTCAAGCAGAGCAGAACTTTGAGAAAGGATCCAATTCTGCCCCACAAGTCATGGAGGCTCTGGGTGAAGAAGGGAAGAAGCAGCTGACGACAAGAAGACTGCTGTCTGTATCAATGAGTCAAGTTTTTCCTTTGCCACAAGCACACAGTATGAGTTCAACTAAGGGAAGAAAAAAAAAAGGAAACACTGTCTTAAAAAAGAACGTATGCCTGAGCTGCCTGAACAACAGGTACCTAGTCACTCACTCACGGTTCTGACTCTGCCTCTGTGAATTTCAAAAACGAAACAATTACCAAGTTCATCATACACACCTGCAACCCAGGAAGTTATAGCCAGTCACGTGTGTTGACACTCCACCACACACCTCTCTAAAAAAAACAGCAACATACTCCTCACTTGAAGCAGGTAGTTTAAGAGTTAACACTGATAATGGTGCCAAATATAATACAGTGCCAGGTTCCCAGTGAAGCATAGCTCCTTGACTGGAGAAATTCTAATCAAACAATGCGCAACAAGAATTCAGACTGCTAGACCTAGAAGGGTCCTTGGAAATCATCCAATCCTCCCTCCAGTCCACATAAAATTATCTCATTTCACAACAAAAGATATTATTTGGGGGTCCCAGATCAGAACACCCAATTGATAAACATTCAACTTCTACCATTAAGCTCCTACTATGTTCCAGGCACTGTGCTAAGTGCTGGGGATACAAATATGGGAAGTCAACAAGCAAAAAGAAGACGAAAGGGTGGGGAAGGGGTACCCTTCTGTGTGTCTGGGGGGGGGCAGTACACAGAGGAGGAGAGGAGAGGGGATGATGAAGTCCAGGAGGACAGCTTGTGGAAAATGATGAGATGACTGCACTGGGTTTTCCTCCTGAAACTGAGGATGTGGGAGTTCTCCACTGTTAACCTCTACCCCAAATGCCCTTTCTCAAAAAATTTTATTAGGTTCCCACTGACAATTTTTATTTTTTGCTAATTCAATTATTTTTAAGTAGAATTTAAAATAATTTCTAGAAATTTGGGGTTTTCACTCATATATATATAGGGAAACTGAGTCTAAAACCAAAATTCTGCCAAATTTAGTGCTCAAGAGGACTCTAGGATCTAGCAAATCAATTTGTACGTTGTAGAATTTTTGTGTTGCGGTTCATAACTTTTGAGTTAGAAGAGCTCTTAGGACATTTAGTCCAATCTCCTCCCTTCATTTTACTAATGAGGAAATTGAGGTCAAGTGTGACTTGTCTATATTTACTCAAGTATGTAATGTAGCCTATTTAATTCATTCCAGTTTACCCACTAAGATCCCATGTCTTAGTTCATAAAAGATACTCAGAAATAACAAAATTGTACTTTTAATATGAAAAAATTCTAGAATTCAAACAGTTCACTATTTCATACAGAACTTTATATTTTCTCCTTTAATTCATGCCTGCCACACACACACACACACACACATACACACCCCAGCTATTGAAATACAAAGGCCAGATACTCTGCTGGAGATACCAAGACAGACTTGATTTGAAACTGATATATGGAAGTACCAGATCTTATATTATGCTAGCAGCAATAATCATCAAAACCGGAGGTGGAAAACCTAATGACCTCGAGGCCACATGTGGCCTTCCAGGTCCTTGGTTGCAGGCTTTTGTCTAAGTTTTACAGGACAAATCCTTTCATTATGGGGATTTGTTCTGTGAACTTTGGATTCAGTCAAAGGCCTGTGCTTGAGAATCTAGAGAGCCACATGGCTCAAGGCCACTGGTTCCCCACACCAGATCAAATCCATTTGGTACTTCTTAAAAAACAGATCATTGGAACATACTTGGCACAGAAAACCCAGAAGAAATAAGACATAGTAGCACAGTACTCAATCAAAAAAACCAAGAATTCTAACCACTTGATAAGAACTCATTCCTCAACAAAAGCTTAGGCTTAGAGCAACATCTCATACCATACACCACAATACACTCCAAATAGCCACTAGATATAAAAGGGCCTATGAACAAATTAAAAGGAAGAGAAAAAGGAAATAATACCTTTTGCAGCTATGTATAGAGGAGGAGTTTTGTTGACCAAAAAAGGGAGAAGGAGAATCAGACGTCAGCTCTATAAGACTGAAAAGGATTTGCACAAACACAGGGGCAGCAAGGTAGTGAAGTGAACAGAACATAGAGCCCTGGAGTTAGGAGAATCTGAGTTCAAATCTGGCCTCACTCACTTTATATGCGCGTGCACGCGCACACACACTGTGTGACCTTGGGCAAGTCATTTAACCCCCAATTACCTTACCGTCCCCCCTCCAAAAAAATAAAAGGATTTGCACAAACACAGGGGCAGCGAGGTGGTGCAGTGAATAGAACATAGAGCCCTGGAGTCAGGAGAATTTGAGTTCAAATCTGGCCCCCCTCACTTCATACACACGCGCGCACGCACACACACACACACTGTGTGACCTTGGGCAAGTCATTTAACCCCAATTACCTTACCTTCCCCCCTCCAAAAAAATAAAAGGATTTGCACAAACACAGGGGCAGCGAGGTGGTGAAGTGAACAGAACATAGAGCTCTGGAGTTAGGAGAATTTGAGTTCAAATCTGGCCTCACTCACTTCACACGCGCACGTGCACACACACACACTGTGTGACCTTGGGCGAGTCATTTAACCCCAATTACCTTACCTTCCCCCCTCCAAAAAATAAAAGGATTTGCACAAACAAAATCAATGCAGTTAGAAAACAGTTGGGGAGGGGAGAATCTTTGCAGCACATTTCTCTTTGGGGGGGAGTGAAAACTTCTCAGACAGTCTTGGATTGTTAACTTCTCTCTTCCTCCATCACTACTGCTGTCAAGCAGTAATTAATTCATTTCAGGAGTCTTTCGACCCCCACCTTCAGTTCTTTGTCTGATTTCCTGACTCTGTGAGCTCCTCCTCCAGGCTAGTGGGTGTCAGGGACAGCCTGAGCTCACTCCTCAGCCAATGGGAGTGAGGGACAATGGGGGAACTATGACCTTGCTGTGTTAAGAGTTTAAAAACTTTGTTCGACACCTCTTATGTGCCTCTTCCTCAAGATCAGTCATGGGGAAGACCACCCTCTTCTCCGGGGGGAAGAGAATAAATTCTGTTATTATCCTAAGAGATTTCCGAGTTCTTGGTTAAATTTGGATGAGGTTTTTTTCATCTCAAACATCTTGGATAAAGATCCGATATCCAAGATATAGAGAAAATTGACACATCTATAGGAACAAGAGCCATATAAACATATACTTTTTCTTTTGTTTTCTTTTTTTGCTTTTTGGAGGGCAATTGGGGTTAAGTAACTTTCCCAAGGTCACAGGGCCAGTCCCTTTTTGTGTGTATGTGTTAAGTGTCTGAGGCCAGATCCAAACCCAGGTCCTTTTGACTCCAGGGCTGGCGCTCTACTCACTGCGCCACTTAGCTGCCCCCTAAACATATACTTTTAAAAGAGGAAAGGTAAACTATTAACAACAACATGAAAAAATGCTACAAATCATTAATAACAAAAAATTAAAACAATCATGAGGTTCCATTTTATATCCATTAGACCGGCAAAGAAAAATGGCAGTTGTTGGAGGGGCTATAGCAGATAGGCACACAAAATGCATTGTTGGTGGAGCCAACCCTTCTGGAAAGCAATATAGAATTGTATGCAAAAAAGTCACTAAAAGTGACCATACCCTTTGACACAATGATACTCCTGCTAGGCCCATACCCTAAATAGATCAAAGAAAGAGGGAAAAAATCCATATTACAAAAATGTTCATAGAATTACTTTTTGTTGTAGCAAAGAACTGGAAATAAAGTGGGTACCCATCCAATGACTAAATAATTTATGGCAAATGAATATAATAGAATATTACTGAACTCTAAGAAATAACAAAAGGGATAGATTCAAAGAAACCTAGAAGGTCTTGTGGGAACTGATTCAGAGTGAAGTAAGAACCAGAACAAAATACAACACTGCAGAGGAAAATAACTGAGAAAGATATACAATCAATGAAAAACCAATTATGATTACAGAAAATTGATCATGACTACTACCCTCTTGGCAGATGAACTGGAGGTGCAGAATGAGATACACATTTTCTGAAATGGCCAATACACATGACTTAGGGGGCTTTTTGACTAGAGAAGTGGGGATGGGGACATAGTGATAAGTGATACCAAAAAAAAGAAGAAAAGAAAAAGGCGTCAATTAAACATTTAAGAAATACACAGAAGAAAGCAAAAAGAAGTTCATAGGGCAGGGCAATGTTGTGTCTATCATTTTAAATTTAATATTTACTTTAATAATTAAGCTACATTATAAAGATCTACATACATAACAAATATTAATCTTGTCATATATGATCTTTTTCTATTTTTGTATACAAAAATGTTCATATTTGTCAAATTAATAATAATTTAAAAAATTAAATTAGAGGGGCTACACTGGATTATCTATAAGGTAGTCTTTCCCAGATCTAAAACTGTGATTTCCATTATATATCCTCCTCCCTCCCTCACTTAATTTTCAAGGCTGTTGAGAAAACCACCTCGTCAGCACCAGCCTGGAGTCAGGAGGACCTTTAGTTCAAATCTTGCCCAGACACTTGATATGTACTAGCTGTGTGACCTTGGGCAAGTCACTTAACCTGATTGCCTCACTACCCTCCTCTAAAAAGAAAAAAAAAGCACTTTGTCAACTGCTCAAGAATGCAAACATTTCCTCCTCTCCACAATACAGAGATCTATTGACCATTAAATATTTCCCAAATGTCTGCCCTCAGACACTGTAGGGGGTGTTGGTTATGGGCAAATGAGAACTAAAGTTTTTGCTTCAGTTGTGAGAATTCACATCACAGTTGAACAGAGGGTGATCACATTGCTTTTTTCTGCCTGATAGAGAAGTTTCCCTTGGCATCAAGGCCATGCCTTACTTTTGGATACCATAGGCCTAACAATTGACCATAGGTCATATAGTAGGGGAAATAAGGCAGGGATACAAATAACTATATACAAGTTAGGATGTGGTAAGTATATACAGGTGTCCCAAAAGTCTTAGTGCAGTTTTAAGCTATTAAGTTTTAAAAAGTTTAGTAGCTATTTAAGTTTTAACAGTTTAGAGACATCACCTTGCCAACAAAGGTCTGTATAGTCAAATCTATGGCATTTCCAGTAGCAATGTATGGCTGTGAGAGTTGCACTGTAAGGAAAGCTGAGTGCAGCAGAATTGGCACTTTTGAATTGTGGTGCTGGACTTTTGAGAGTCCCCTAGATAGCAAGATCAAATCAGTCAATGTTTCAAAAAATTAATTCAGGCTATCTGCTGTTAGGTCAAATACTGAAGCTAAGGTTTAAATGCTTTGGCCACATAATGAGAAGATGGGATTCACTGGAAAAGACCTTGATGTTGGGAAAGATTTGGAGATTCCTTTTCAAAGAAAAGAGGCTGACGATGAGATAGAAAGATAATGTCATAGAAGCAATGAACATGAGCTGGGACAGACCTTGGGACAGAGTGAAGGAAGAAAAGCCTGGTATACTATGGTCCATGGACAAAACAATAAGAAAAGTTTTAAACTTCATAAAGACTTTTGGGACAACTTGTGTAGGAGCACAAAGTGCGATGAGAGATTTGAGAAAGGCGATCACTCTCAGCTAGAGATAAAATCCAGACAGTATATTAAAATGTGAGGCAGCTAGTGGAGCAATGGATAATGGAGTGTTGAGATTGGAGTCAGGAAGACTCATCTTCCTGAGTTCAAATCTGGCCTCAGACACTTAGTCATTTGTAAAGTGATTTGGAGAAGGAAATGGCAAACCACTGCAGTACCTTTGCCAAGGAAATTACAAATCACAAAGAGTCAGACCCAGCTGAACTGACCGAACAATAACAACAAAATGGTAAAATGGAAAGAATGTTGGACTTGGAGCTCTGGGTTTAAATCTCAGACAAACACCCATGTGATCACGTATAAGTCACTTCAACTCTATAAGCCTTAGTGTCCCCAGCTATAAAATGAAGGCATACTGGACTAGATCATCTGTAAAGTCCCTTACAGCTCTAAATTTTATGATCTATGATCAAAGGTTGCATTCAAAGGAATGCAAAAGTATTTCAACCTATGGGGTGGGGGTGGGGCAGGGGCAGCATTGAGAGGGATGGGAGTAAAGAACAAAGGCAGAGAGTTGGGAGGGGGCAGGCAGTCTGGAAATAAGTTCAACTGAGCTATAATATAGGCTGCTGATTAAAGGAAAACAGAAAGAAGTCTGAGAAAGGAAGTTGAAATAAAAGTTGTATTTTCCCTGTAGTCTATTATGGCCTAGAACCATGGCTCTTTTACCCCCATCCTTCTCTTCAATTTCCCTGACTTCTTTCTGGCAGAAAACATCAAAGTGTGGTATAGCCAAGAGATGGTGGTTCTAGTGTAGACTCTGCCACTAATTCTGGCTGTATATGCAGTTGATCAAGTCACCTGATCTCTTAAAACAGAAGTTCTCTGAGGACAGCCTGGCATAGCGAAGATGATATGGAACTTTGAGAAAGGAAGACTTAGGTTCAAGTCCCACCTATCACTAACACCCATGGGCAAATCACTTAGCATCTCTGGGCCTAAGTTTCCTCATCCAGAAAAAGAGGTATTTTCTGACAAGTTTTCTCATACTTGTCAAAGCCATAATAACTAAGGTATAGTATTGAGTGAGAGAAGTGAAAACTTCTCAGACTACACTCTAAAATCTAGTAAGGCTTTTCATGGGAAACCGGCCCAAGTTCCCCTTCACCAGAGATCACATGATTTGCAAGGACTCAAAACTCAGAGCAGTAGGGGAGTCACCCCTCTCCTCAGTGACACCTCAGCATAAGATATGCCAAATAAGGACAGAAGTGCTTTCTCAAATGTAACATTGGGTGGTCTACTGCTTCCTTGTTCTGGTACTTGAGGTAGATTGCTGCACTTAGATTGCACACCTAACTTCCAGCCAGTGGAAGAAAAGGGTCAGGAGGGGAATGGGGGAGAATTCGCCATTTCCTTTTGTAAACTGATTCTCCTCCCTGACCATTTGTCAGGAGGGTGGCCCTTTCTCGAGATCATAATAAACCATTCTTTTCTGCTTCCTACCTTGAGAAATCTCTGAGTATTACCTGGGTAAGAATTTCTGTTGTATACAGTTTTTGGGGTACACACAGTCTGATGAACACTCTGGCCTAAGGTAATGAAAGTAGAGGACCAGTTTTTAGGCCTTCTCAGCAGTGGCCTCTGCATGTCCAAGGAACTATTCTGACACCCTCATCCCTCATGTGAACTGGTGGCACATTTTGTGCTGAGTTCTATAATTATAAAAAGAAGCTCAAATGAGAATCTATGTAAAGCACTTTACAAACCTTCAAGTATCATGTAAATATTATTGTTATTGTATGTATAACATGTATAACCTAGAGACAACAGGAGTGGCTAAAAAGTATTTTTCCTGGAATGTTAACAATATGACTGGGAGAAGGAAGAACATATTTCTTTTCTTTGTTTGAAAAATGCAGGCACCCATATCCAGGAAGTCCCACGCCAGTATCTTTGCATCGATTGAATCGAAGCAAGCTCAATTAATCCATCAGCACACTTGTATAAGACCCTCAGTGCAGAGTGTTCCTCAAATGCTTTCCAAAAATAACAACTATATAACAACAAAAAAAAATCACATGTATATGTAGTTGGGTACATGTATAGCCACTACTTTATCCTCAATCCTTCACCCCCAAACAGTGGGAAGACTGGGAAAAAAAAATGAAAGGAAATTAAGGGGTAGCTAAGGAAGAAAAAGAGAAAACTGGGAGAAAAAAGAGTCACTAAATGGTTGAATGAAATTTGTTTATTAAAAGAATTGTACCCAGACTTTTGTGACAATAGTAAGGGAATGCTGAAAAGACGCGTAGGCCCCGAATAAGGAGACAAGTGTCCTTGTCCCAGATATGCCACCACCAAAGTGTGTGACCTAAAATAAATCACCTGTCAGGGCTGTGGTTTTCTCATATGTAAAATGAGTCAGATGTCTATAACACTATAACAGGGAGAACACTGAATCTGAAGAGAAAGATTGGAGTTCTGTACCTGTTGGACTATCTCTGTGACCTCAGTGATTTTATTACAACCTCTCTAGGCCTTCATTTAGGGATCCTGGGCATTCAAATATGCTACTGTGTTGGGGCAAAGGAAAAAACTATTAAAAAAAGATATGCGACTGTGCTATGCAAAGAAAAGTCTGAGGAGCGGCTGATATCCTACTAGGTGCTTCACTGGTCTTTGTCTACCCTGTCATGGTAAAGACCTTCCTGTACATTCATTGTATGCCTGCCTTTATAGATCTGAAGTTTTACATTGCAATTTTTTCCCTAAAGTGTCTGCAGCTGCCCTCTAGCAAAAGATTACTTTTGGTGGTTGTGGGAACTTGACCCCCTATTTCCCATAGGTTCACTATGTCAACATTCACTTTTTTGGTGTTTTTTTTATTTTTATGCCAGTTTCTAGGAATGTTACCCCCTTGAAAGCTGAGGATTGACTGTAGAGGGATTGAGAATGGGAGAGTTGAATCAGAAGGGCACATTTTTGTTTACACCCTTTCCTGACTATTTTAATTCTGCTGTTGAGTTGTTTTTTCAGCCACTTGACTCTTTGTGACACCGTTTGGGATTTTCTTGGCAGAGATACTACAGCGGTTTGCCACTTCCTTCTAAAGTTCATTTTATAGAAGAGGAAACTGAGGCAAACAAGATTAAGTGACTTGCACAGGATCCGAAGCCACATTTGAACTCAGGAAGATAAGTCTTCCTGACTCCAGGCTCAGTATTCTACTTTTCCACCTAGATCCCTACTCAAATCCTATTCATTCTTTAATGCCCAACTCAACTTGCTTCTTGTCCATGAGAAGAAGTGGAAAGATCACTGGATTTGGAGGCAGAAGACTTGGATTCAAGTCCCACTTCTGTTACTATTTCCTACCTATGTGATGATCCTGGGCAAGTCTCAGTTTCTTCTGCTGCTGGACTTGATCATCTCTAAAGTCGCTTCCACTTCTAAACCTTTATCTTCCTAGACTAATTCAGTCACAGAGATTTTACCCTCTTTTGAACTCAAAGTACTGATGGATCATTCACTATGTATTTGTTGTAAGAAACCCCTTACACAGTCATTTAGAAGTCTTATATTGTTATTTCAAACACTTTGAGGTCAGATTAACTTAATTCCCTTTCAGAGTCTTTTTCTCCAAGATCCTTTGATAGATTTTTCTACAGTAAGGTGCGTATACAGTTTAAGAAACCAATTGTCATCTGGCAGTCTTTTTTATTCCTGCATCTCTTTTCTGTTCCTAAAAAGCTGAAAAACTTATCTGGCTTCCAAATTCAAAGGAAATTTTTATTATCTTATATTCTTAGTTAGACTGAAAAGTTCTTGAAGGCAAGAACTTCAAATGGGGAATGATGGGAGAGTTGGGAACAGGCAAAAAGATGCCAAATAATAAAAGAGAGGTTGATTCAAGGTGTTTTTTTTTTTAATGCAAACAAAAGAAGGTCAGAAGAAATAATAGACAAACAAGACAGCTCTGATACTAACATGATGAATTTATTAGATATTTAAAGAAAAAAAAGGAAGAAACTTTTAAACAATGGAGAACCATAGTTTCATGTATAAGCTTTTTTTCTGTTCTACTTTGTATGTGGAAATGCCCATTTTATTTGATAGTAAGCTCAGAGTTTTTTAAAAGAAGAAATTAAAATCCAGCCCAAGGAAACGAAATATCCTTCATTAGATGTATCCAAGTATACATGGCATTCAACATAGCACAATATCCCCTGACTCCAACATATAACTACTTCTTATAGTCAGCACAGAGCTACTTTTCATCATTCAGGTAGGCATCAGGGGTCAAGACTGTGTCCTGTGTATGACCCTATCTCTCCAGGTGAATAGTAAGGTTACCGAGCAATAGATCATTAATTAATTCAGCAAACATTTATTTAAGTGCCTACTAAATGCCCAGCATATGGATCACCTGTGTAATCCTGTATAGGCCTGTTTCTTCAGCTGTAAAATGAGAGGACTGGATTCAGGACCTCTTTCCAGTTCTAAATCTATGTATGATCCAAAGATCCAAAAGTAATTTGATAGTGCTAATCATTTAACCAACACTCCCTTATGGCTGTGGCTGAACCAGGGAAGCTATAAGGTATGCCAAGAACTCAAGATGTTAAATTCACAACAAAAATGCATAAAGTCCACTCAAATTGTGTCACAGGCTTATGACTAGGCTTATTCTAACTTGAGGAGAAAAACCCCCCAAAGACACAAATGGAGTCCTCTTTCTCCAGATGAAAATTTAATGAAAAGAGTAAGAAAACAAGGTAGGGATGCATCAAGGTCTGCTGCATTTCTAGTTACTACTCTGCCACTTAACCATTTAGTGGCTTCTGACCAACTGGACTAATGTCCAAATTAAATATAACTAAAATTAATATTTTGTCCTTATTTTCTTTCCACATCTGTAATGATAGCCAGGACCCTCAAAAACTCAGAAACTCATTGTTGAATGTGACTGTGCCTTTTAAAATCTTTGTATCCTCAGTGCTTCAGATACTTCTGGAATGGGACCAGGCCTGTAATTTCATCAGTACAGGGGAACCCTTCTACAGATGCAGAACTGCAACTCCTCTATAATTTATAAACAGTATATGTCATAGATTAGGCTTGGACCCAGGTCTGATGCCAAGGCCAGCTCTCTATTCTGACAGTTTGTTTTGTCATGTACATAGTACACGTGAATTCACAGAGGCTTAGGATGTGGTATAGAACCGAAAGGGAGCTTAGTATTGGGGTTTTCCCTCCCTTTATTTTACAAATGAAAAAATCGAGGGCCAGAGATGTTCAGTGGGAATAAGTAGGAGAACTTGAATTTGAACCCATGTGCCCATACCAAGTACTTTCATATTCTCCCTTCCCTCCATCTTTACAGCTTCCTTTTATGTGCTGTCTTCCGTTATCAGAAGTAAGTTCATTGAGAGCAGGGACGATCTTTCTGCTTCTATCTGCATTCCTAGCACTTAGCAGTGTCTGGCACATAATAAGGACTTTCTTTATAAATACTTGTTGACTTGCCTTAGAGCTCAGCAGAGAAACTTGGGCTGGATATATAGATCAGGGGGTTATGACACAGAAATGATAATTAATCTATTGGGAGGTAATGAAACGACCAACTCAGAATAAAAGAGTAGAGGCTTCAAGACAATGCCTTTGGGGCACCCCCTCACTAGGGTATAACAAGGATGAAGAGTCAGCAAAGAACATCCAGGAATAGTCAGAGAGGCAGGGCAACAATGAAGAGAACAGTGTGATGGAAACTCAGAGTGGAGACAGAAGGAAGTGATTAACAGTGTCTGACACTACAGAAGTCAAGAAGGACGACAGGGTAGAAGTCAGATTGTAGCGGGTTTTCAGGAGAGAGGTGAGAAAGTGGAGGCACTGAATGTAAATGTTTTTTTTTAAAGGAGCCAGTCAATAAACATTTATTAAGATCCTTCTAAAGATGAAAGGTAAAAGAGCTCTTAAGGAGTTCATAGTCTAAATGGGGAGACAACATACAAACAAGACACAAATAGAATAAAATGGAAATAATTAACAGAAGAAAGGCAGTAGAATGAAGGGGGATTGGGAAAGACTTCCTGTAGAAGGTGGGATTTTCTGCTAACATTTGAAGGAAGCCAGGGAAGGCAAGAGGCAAAGATGAGGAGGGAGAGCATTCAAGACAGGGGAAAGTCAATGAAAATAGCCAGAGTGAAGTGACAAAGAACAGGAGAGATAGATGGATGAGTGAATGAACAGGTGAATGAAAAAGCACTTTCAAGTGCTTCCTATGTGTTAAACACTGGAGAAACAGAAAGGCAAGGAGGTCTCTGCTTTCTAAGAGCTGATATTTTGATGGGCAAGGTGTCTTCTGTAAGTCAGATGGAAAGGTCCCACAGCTGTAAAGTGGATAGTAATGCATCTTCCTTAGTAACATTACCACCTCATGTTGAGCTACCAACAGGGCCTTGGACTTGGGTATAAAGAATTTTCTTTTCTAGAACCTGATGAGACAGCCCCTGTCTGCTGACAGTAGTTAGTCAGCAGCTGGCGTTGTAAGGGTGGAAGGTAGGCCCTTTCTCCACAGGAGCTGCTCCCTTTGATGATGGTTTCAGCAGCAGGGTTGGAAGCAGGATCACTAGCCTGAGAGATAGGAGCTGGTACTCCTGGGACTTTGGGGCTCAGGGTCCTGGGCTATCTCCATTGTGGTACTGAGAGATGGTAGCAGTGGTTTGACTCATGTGGCACATGCTCACTCCTGTCTTTCCCTCAGGATGTCTTCCTGCTATTTTAGGACAACAGCAGGAATGGTAGGATCTAGTGAGGGCTTTCTTTTTTTTTAAAGGATGGAGGAAGACTTAGGTTGTTTGTAGACAGCAGAGAAAACCAGTAAATAAGGAGAGACTAAAGAAAGGTTGGGGGTGGGGGGAAAATGATAGTGGGGCAATATGCTAGGAAAGATGGGATGGGTTCAAGGGTACATGTGGAGGGGTTAGTCTTGGCAAGCAGAGACGGGCCACCTCTTCATCAGAGACTGGAGTGAAGAAGAAGATGGGGTGAGTAATGCCAGGAAATGAAAAGGGGAATGGCTTCCATTTTTTCAGTTAAGTATGGAGCAAAGTATTCTGCCGAGGGAAGTGGAAGGGGAGGTAGGGGAGAGAAGGAAAGAAGAGAAGATTTGATGTGGTGAATGATATAGAGAATCATTTAGGAAAGAAGACTGCCTGGCTGTAATGCCCAGTTGGGATTAGATAACAGATTTATAGTGGACCATATCCCTTAATTGTGAACACTACTTGGGATTCATAGTTTGCTTCTTTCTCTATCAGGAGTGTAAAGTATTGAAGAAGGTTATTAGCCTTTATAGTGTTATTTTCTATAGAAGAGAAATAAGAGATTTTTGTTATTTAAGGAAGTAATCAAGCTAGCCATGGCCACTCCTTCATTGCTCTCCCAACTCAGCTCCTGACTCTCTAGACTTTTCCACCATGCCATCCCTCTTCCCTTTCAGATTCCTTCTATGTGTTATCTTTCCACTTTAGAATGTAAACTCCTGTTTACCTGTCAGATTTATGGAGAAGGGAAGATTTTATGACAAAACAAGAGGTAGAGATAGAGAGCATTATAAAATGCAAAATGGATAATTTTGATTACATTAAACTGAAAAGTTTCTGCACAAATAAAGCCAATGTAAGCAAGGTTAAGAGGGAAGTGGAAAACTGGAAAGAATTTTTACAACCAGTGTTTCTGATAAAGGCCTCATTTCTAAAATACACAGAGAATTGAGTCAAATCTATAAGAATACAACTCATTCCCCAATTGATAAATGGTCAAAGAATATGAACAGGCAGTTTTCAGAGGATGAAATTAAAGATATCTATAAGCATATGAAAAAACGCTCTAAATCAGGGTGGCCAGGTGGCTCAGGAAGTAAGAACACCGGCTCCAGTGCTGGGAGGACCTGGATCAAATCCGGGCTCAGATACTCAGCACCACACCCAGAAATAACTGGCCATGTAATCTTGAGCAAGTTACTTAACCCCGATTGCTTAAAGAAAAAAATGCTCTAAATCACTACTGATTAGAGAAAAGCAGATCAAAACAACTCTGAGGTACCACATCTCACCAGTCAGACTGGCTAAGACGACAAACAGGAAAGTGATAAATGCTGGAGAGGATGTGGAAAAATTGGAACACTAATGCATTGTTGGTGGAGTTGTGAACTGATCTAACCATTTTGGAGAGCAATCTAGAACTATGCCCAAAGGGCTATAAATAAGTGCATACCATTTGACCCAGAAGTACCACTTCTAGGGCTGTATCCCAAAGAGATCATGGAAGTAGGAGGAAGACCCGTATGTACAAAAATATTCATAGCAGCTCTTTTTGTGGTGGCAAAAAATTGGAAATCAAGGAGATGCCTGTCAAATGGGGAATGGCTGAACAAGCTGTGGTATATGAATGTAATGGAATACTATTGTGTTATAAGAAATGAGGAGCATGGGTCGGCCAGGTGGCGCAGTAAGAGCGCCGGAGTTGGGACCTGGGATCGGTTGAGGCCTCAGATACTTAACACCCACACAAAACAACTGGTCGTATAACCTTGGGCAAGCTACTTAACCCCAATTGCTTCAAAAAAAAAAAAAGAAATGAGGAGCAGACAAATTTCATAATAACCTAGAGAGACTTATATAAACTGATGTTGAGTGAGAAGAGCAGAACCAGGAGAAATTTGTACACAATTACAGACACAATGTATGTGTGACAACTAACCTTGATAGACTGGGCTCCTTTCAACAATGTAAGGCTATAAGACAATTCTGAAAGACTCATGATGGAGAGAGATATCCCCTTCTAGAGAAAGAGCTACAGAGTCTGAATACAGATTGAAGCAAACTACTTGCTCTTTCTTTTTCTTGTTTTGTTTCCTCTTTCCCACTGTTCATTCCATTGGTTATAATCCTTTAAAACCTGACTAATGTTTAAAGTGAAGGTATTTGTAGATCCTATATTTTGACTGCATGCCACCATGGTGGGGGAGGGGGAAGAGGAGAAAAATTTGAAACTCAAGAGACTGTGGAACTGAATGTTGTAAACTAAAAGTAAATAAACAAATTAATTTTTAAAAAATAAATAAAAATTTTAAAAATGAATATTCAAGAAACAGAAAAAAGAATGTAAACTCCTTGAAGGCAAGGACTATCTTTTATTTTGTTTATATTTGTATTCCTAGGCTTATCACAATTTCTGGGATGTGGAAAGTATTTAACATATGTTTCTTGACTCAAATAAGTCTTTTTTATTTTCTGGAGGGCAATTGGGGTTAAGTGACTTGCTCAAGGTCACATGGCTAGTTTTATGTTAAGCGTCTGAGGCCGCATTTGAACTCAGGTCCTCCTGACTCCAGGGCTGGTGCTCTACTCACTGCACCATCTAGCCACCCCTCAAATAAGTCTTACAAATGCCAAAATAGAATTCCTCCTTTCTATCTCCCCTTCCCCCAAACACACAAGCAAGCAAGTACTCCCAGACAGCTGGTGAGCAATCATGAAACATTTATGAAGTGCCTGCTATATGCTAGGCACTGAGGTAGCACAGGGATATAAATACAAAAGTAGGCAAGCATCCCAGTTATGGAGACCAGCCTGGGCAAAGGCACAGAGGATCGAGGAACAGCAAATAGACCAGTTTGGCCAAAGTACAGAGTGTATGAGGTAGTGATGTGTAATCAGCCCAGAAAGACAGGCTGGGCCCAGACTGTACAGGATTTTCAATGCCAAAGGCAATGGAGCACTCACTCCATTCACTGCTAACTAAGTCTTCTTGAGTAGGGGAGTGACATGGCCAGATTATATATCTGATGTGTCTGTATCTGTGGATTATAGGGCCAAAGAAGGCAGGGAAGTCCATTTGCTAATCTCAGTTTCCAGTTTCAGAGCCCTCAAAACAATTTTAATCCACAGAAATCTCTCCTATGTTTTCCAAGATGCTATCTCTTTGATACTGCACTAATATGCAGTGCCCATTAATAAGGTTGGCTGGCTTTGCATTTTGAAGCCCATACAATAAATAGCTGCTCAGGGTGGAGTTGAGGGGTCCTGGGAAGTGTTAGACTGACTCACTCGTCTAGTGGCTGAAAAGCAACATTGGGCCAAGTATACAAATGGAGCCCAATTTGGGTATCCTGCATACTGAATTCTTATGTATCCATGAGAAAAATGAGACCTCTGAATTGCAAAAATGGTTGTAGAGTTGTGGAAGACTGCTATCAAAACAAAAAAATCCTTATTTCCCTAACTCTATATAATTTGCATTTCTCAAAAGCAAAATCAATTTTTAAATTTCAAAACCTCAATGAGGGAATCTTTCCCCCCCAACAATAACACCAGCCCCCCCAAATTCCCCAAGGAAGAAAATAGGTGTAAATTCAAAAAAATGGGTAGGGTTGAGCTCCAGAAAAATCATTAAGCTGTTTTACTGGCAACTCGCAAAAAGAACATACACCAACACAGAAAAATGCACAACTTATGGTTCAAGGCACTTAAGTATATTATAACCAAGGTTTGCCTGACAATCTTTCTACACTGTAATTATGTGTTACAAGCTTCCTCTATTGTATACTATCTAATGTAAGTATGTGTCATTTCCTTCCTGGGAGCCTGTTTGTGATATAGGAGAGGCAGCATGTTATAGTGAAGAAACACTGAATTTGGAGTTAGAAGACCTGGCTTAAAATTACTGCTTTACATTGGGAGCTTCTTTGAGCTTCAGTCTCCTCTTCTGTAAAATGGGAGGGGTTGATCAGCTGGTCTAAGGTCTGTTCCATCTCTAAATCCTATAATTCCAAGCTATAAAGAACCTTAGAGCTCATTTCATCCATGTCCTGCTCCCCCATACCCACCCTATTGCCCCCAATTTGGCAGATAAAATATAGGCACAGAGAGATGAAAGGACTTATTCAAGGTGGTTGGTTTTGGTTTTTGTCACAAGGATCTTTGACTCCTTTACCCAATACATTTCTTTCCCTGACTTTTTAAAAATAAAAAACTAAAATGGTAATTAAAATAAACACTATCATAACATACTATACATAGCAGAATAGAGAGGGTTGTACATGAAACTTCAAATTTCTATTATGCAGAGATTGCTTTTTCTTTAAATAGCTAATAAATTCAGCGTGAGGCTTCCAAAGCTGTCCTGCTTGTCTGTACTTCCTTTTTTTTTTTTTTTTGGTGCACTTAAAAAATGTTTCAATGACTCTTTTCTTTTTGGCAACCCTATTACTTACCCTTCCCCCCAAACCCTACTCCACCTCCATAGGGGAGGGGACAAGGGGACCAGAAAAACAAAATCCTTGTAGCCAACAGACATAGCCAGGTGAAATAAATACACAATGACCACGTATGAAAATGTATGTCTCATTCTGTACCTTGAGTCCATCACGTCACTTTGAAGAGGTGGACAGCATGCTTTATCATCAGTTCTCTGAAATCATGGCTGGTCACTACATTCACTGATCAGTTGCTGTTTTTCTTTATAATATTTTGTTGCTACCACAGAAATTGTTCACCTGGTCCCTCTCACTTCATTCTGGATCAATTCACAGAAGTCCTCTCTGAAACCTTCCTTTTTGTCATGTCTTAGAGTGCACTATTATGCCATGTATGATTTGTTCTGCAATTCCTCAACTGATACTCTCTTAGCTAGCTCAAAAGAGCTACTGATACAAATATTTTTGTACATATGGGTCCTTTTCATCTGTCTTTGATCTCTTTAGGGGTATGGTGTTAATAGTGGTATCATTAGGTCAAATCACTGTGCCAAAAAATATGCTTGGTTTAGTGACTTTAGGGACTTAATTCCAAATCGCTTTCCAGATTGGTGTAACTGTTTTCCCAAAGATCCTCCAATAATTACCTCTTTCTTCTGTTGTCATCTATACCAAACATGATGGGTGGAACCTCAAAGTTGCTGTAATTTTCATTTCTCTAATTATTAGTGATTTGGAGCATTTTTTTCATATAGCCGCTAAAGCTTGACTTTTCTTTGAAAATTGCCTGTTCAGGGGGCAGCTAGGTGGTACAGTGAATGGGGCACCAGTCCTGAAGTCAGGAGGACCCGAGTTCAAATTCAGCCTCAGACACTTGACACTTAACTAGCTAGCTGTGTGACCTTGGGCACGTCACTTAACCCCAATTGCCTTGCCTTCCCGCCCTCAAAAATTTTTTTTAATTGCCTATTCAAATCCTTTAACCATTTATCTATTGGAAAATGATCCTTATTATCATAAATTTGAATGTTTATTTCTCTAGGATATGAAATTTAATCATAGAAATGTGCTACAAAGATTTTCCCATAAAATTTTTCTCTTCGTGCAAAGTTTTTTAAACTTTATGCAACCAAAATTATATGTTTTATCTTCTGTGACCCTCTCTATTCCCAGCATGGTCATGAATTCTTCACTCAGTCATAGTTTTTGTTTTTGGGTTTGTTTGTTTTTTTTTGCTTTTTGGAGGGCAATTGGGGTTAAGTGACTTGCCCAAAGTCACACAACTAGTAATTGTGTCAAGTGTCTGAGGCTGGATTTGAACTCGGGTCCTCCTGACTCCAGGGCCAGTGCTCTATTCACTGTGCCACTTAGCCTCCCCTCACTCAGTCATAGTTGACAAATATATTTTCTTCTTTGCTCCTCTAAGTTGTTATGGTATGACTTTTTATATCTAAGTAAAAAAATGCATTTGGAACTTACTGTTGCATATGGTGTGAGATGTACCTAACACATTTCAAAAAGTACAAACCCTAAAAGGTTAGCCACTGATTTACAGCTATAACTGATAACAACAGCTGAAAACCTGAAATCCATTTTATAGAAATTAAGAAAAAGACTCAAAGTGATTTTTAGTGGCTTTAAGAAAAGGCAGCTATTTTAATAATAAATGAGATAATTTAATGAGTTATATGAATGCCAGCTATTACTATAATCACCTGGTAACCAATCCTAGAGCTCATTAAGCCATCTTTTAAGGCATAGAGGGGGTTACAATCTGCTATGGAGGATAGACTATCCACACCTATAAATCTAAAAATTCCTTTAGTATTAATGTTATTATTACACACAGGAGCTGAATGCTCCTCATTTTAGCAACCACATTTTCTCACAGGGATTTTCTTAAGCCTCTATATGCTTAAGAGATTTAGATCCAATGCCTATACCTGACACCTAACAAACTAACTGTGTTAAATATATGTTTTATGCTCTACATTGGGGCTGGGATAAGGAAGTCGGTTACAGAGAAAATGGCAGTAAAAAAACCAAAAAACCCAAACGTATCTCTGAGACAGGGATAGGACTTTGCTGGTTTTATTACTGTGTAAGAGTCTACTATTAGACTGCAAAGAGCAACTGAAACCCTTAAACTAGGTTGGTAAGAGAGGAAAGCAATAGTTGTCTTTTTTTTCAGGATACATTAAGAATTCCAAACTTCCCAGAAGAGAGGATACAGATACACACTCAAATTATAGCCTTATCCATAACAAAACAGTCTCACTGATTGCCCTACGTCAGAGGTTCCCAAACTTATTTGGCCTGGCATCCCCTTTCCAAAAAATAAATTACTCAGCACCTTCCTGGAAATCTACTTTCTTTAACCTTTTAATGTTAAAAAAATTTTTGCATCATTTCAAAAAAACATAATTTAAAAAAATGACACACCTTAAATTGAATAATTTATTGTAAATTTGTGGGGATTTTCCTGCATTGAAATTTTGATGACATATTGTGTCATGTAACTGTATAGTATTGTACTGTAAACAAGCCATTATATGCACATATTCCTGCCAATGCATGCTGGACTTTCCAATAGTGCGGGACAACTCGACTGCCTTACTCGAGACCTGTTGGCAGACTTGACCACTGATCTGTTATAACTTGCATTTGTGAATTTATTTGGAAAATAATGTAATCACTATGACTTTAATGGTTACACAAGAGAATAAACATGTATGAATGGTTTTTAAAATTTTTCTTGTCTTCTTTCCTTATGCTTCCACTACCTTATTATTTTTATTCAACTCCCCGTACTTAGATCTGAGGCTATTACCGCTGGCCTCCCCCCCAATATTCCAGTGCCCCCCCCAGGGGACAGTATCTCCCACTTTGGGAACCTCTGAGCCTAAGTGAAGGCTTCCTCAATCTGCAACCCAAGTCAACAAACTTTTCCAAGCATCTATTATATACAAAGAACAGTAACAAAAGGAGTAATGAGATAAAAGTACTAATGGCCAGGAATCTCAGCACCCTCTGTTTTGGGGTAGGTCTGACTAAGGCCTGTCCGGTAATTTGGGTTTGATATTGGAGCAAAGTTAGATACTCAAAAACCATCTAAAATTTAACAAAAGATTAGAAAGGATTCTCAGTAAAAATATAGCATTTGTTAGACATAACTCCCCTCCCCCCCTAGGAAAAAACATCTGGTCAAATGAGTATAATACCACACAGAGTAGTCAAACACCTATTAAGTCGGAGGGCCACTGACTCCTCGTGGTCTAGTCTCTTTTATTTCTTTAGGTTCCCAGGAAGTCAAATCAACAACTCTGGTGTTAGCCCTTAAATCCAATCAAATCTCAAGGACAGCTCCCTTGTCTTTTAAGGAAAAAACTATCCTAGACTATATGGTTAAGGACCCTAGTAGCTATTGCTCCTAACATACCACAGAGTTCTAGAGTAAACAGACTTCTGGCATCTCAACAGTTTCAGCTCCACAACCCTTGTCGACATATCTGGGTTGGTCAAATTTCCTTCACCTCCAATGATTTCTACTTTCACTTTAATCACACAGAAACTTGAGATGCAAAAGTCTAGTGGTGTCAAACTCAAATAGAAATGGCAAACACATATTTGTACATGAGAATCCCTGCAGCCTAAATATTGATTCAGAAAACAACAATATTAATAAGATTTATTGTATTTTTATTTATTTTGTTAACTATTTCCCAATTCCATTTTCATCTGGTTTGGGCTATGCTGCATGTTTGGTAACTGATAACATTTTTAGTGACTTGTGGTCATGAGACCTGCATTCAAATTGTTACTTTGTCTCTCCCAGTACACACACTTGTTCCAAATTCTGTATATGTGGGTTCAGATTAGAATGAAATTCATGTGATACCTGCTACCCTAACTCTTTCTACCACATTTGCCTGCTCTTGTTCTTGAGCACTGGATTATGCAAAATACTAGTCTACCCTCTTCCCCCGAATTTCTTCCCCGGTGTATTCTCTTTCCCTTCCCTTTTTCTTTCCTATTTTAAAACAATCAAAAAAGAACACAACTATCCCTGAAGTCCTCCATTTGTCTTATTAACTCCCTCTATGACTCTGAAAGACCGGATTCTGAGGAGACATTTGCCTCTGTCCCATTATGAGAATGTAAAGATTTAGCACCATTTAGCTCCAACTGCTGAAATGTAGTTACTTTCCTAGGATTCTCTTGAATTCTGTGTTTGCACTCCAAAGTGTCTACTCAGCTCTAGTCTTAGCATCAGGAATATTTAAAGGTCCTCTATTCCACTAAAGAGCCATCCCCCACCCCCGCCCCTCCATACAGGATCATAAATCTTTTCAAGGTAAGGTTTTCTTGGCTGTAAGCCTTTTTCCACTTTTTTTGGACTTGGCTATGACATTCCTGGGAGTTTTTAAATTTTCATTTTGGTTGTCTTTCATGAGGTGGCCGGGAGATATTTCCTATTCTCATCTTCCCACTGGTTTTAATAGATCAGGACAGTTTTTATTCAGGATATACTTCTTGCAGATGTCTAGGTTTTTTGTTTTGTCATTGTGTTTGGTGTCTTTTATCTCCAACCTCAGTTTCCTTCTTTGGGACTCTGTGTCCCAGCCAAGCTCTGCTCTTTTCTGCACTCTTGGTCAGGTCCTGTTTGGTCCTTAATTTCCTAGGCTTCTTTGGCTTCCATTTTCCCAAGTTTTTTTGCACTTAGACTGCTAGTAGATTTCAGAAGCTCCTTCCTCCCTCCCTAAGCTCTCATCTTTGGGACACCAATATTTCCATATTGCTGCTGTTAGAATTTCCTGAAATCCCCATTTTCCTGGAAGAGGAGGAAAGAGAAATATTGACTATCCTTGTGTTCATCATAATCTGTTAATTCATGCTATGATTTATATACTTGCATCTAAATTATGACCTTTAAGACAGATGTTTTCTGCACTTAAATCTTACCGACAGCTCTGGTTCTGGGAAGAGGTAGAAAAGCGAAATATATTTTAAAAGTCAAGGTTCTGCACATTTCTCCTTTTTTTTTGCCTTTTCTGGAGGGCAATTGCGGTTTAAGTAACTTGCCCAAGGTTACACAGCTAGTTTTTGTGTGTGTGTCGGTGTTAAGTGTCTGAGGCCAGAACTGAACTCGGGTCCTCCTGACTCCAGGGCCGGTGCTTTACTCACTGAGCCACCCGCACATTTCTTCTTTCTGCCAGCAATAAAGAAACTATTTCTGGGGAAATGTATTTTCTAGAGAGGCCTGCTTGGATGTTTTTTGGAAAGCACTTATAGTGTCATGACAATGCATCAATAAAATTTTACTTGCCCCAATGTTATTTTAGAGTTTGCAAAGCACTTGTATGATCTCATTAGAATCAATACAGGGGAGTATAGGAGAGAGAGGGTAAGGCTAGGAGCACTGCCTCCTGAAGGTCTATTTTTCTTGAATTGAGACATTAGGTACAAAAGAAGAAGTATAAGATCCATCCTCACTGGCCTTTGCAGAGAATCTTAGGCAAACTGTCAATCTGGGAACCTGGAAAGACAAAAGCTAGATATTCCAAAAAGAAAATTTTTCTTCTCATTTTGTGCTGAGTACTTCAAGATACCTGGGAGGTATAGGGTTCCCAAAATTGGCAGTATAAATCTAAATCGCAAAAAACTTATAGCATGATTACAGACTAATTGCACTAATTTATCACACACCAAAATGTATATCCAAATGAGTGTTTTCTCTTTCAAAACCTTCATTTTGCAAAGTTACAGCAAACGGATAAATGCTCAAAACTTTCCTTTTTCTGGAGGCTTTAAAGTTTACAAAAGAATATATTTTTTTTTTTGCTTTTTTGGGGGGGAGGGCAACTGGGGGTAAGTGACTTGCCCAAGGTCACATGGCTAGTTTTTGTGTTAAATGTTTGAGGCTGGATTTTAACTCTGGACCTCCTGACTGCAGGGCTGGTGACCTATTCACTGTGGCACCTAGCTGCCCCCAATAGCATATCTTTTTGAAAATATCCTCAATGGTGGATTAGAATGGATAGATTTGACTTTTGGAGATAGCTAAAGCCAACTGGAGTCAAGCTGGATAAAATGGGTGATGAAATGAGGGAGAGACACTAGGGAAAATTTTGGTGATGTTAAAAAAAATCAATAAAAATGTACCTTAAAAAAACCTAAACAAACAAATACCAACTGGCTCTGAAGGCAAATCCAAAAGAAATTAGCTCCAAAAATGTTTTGTGTGATAACAATACTTTTCAGGTAGACACTTTAAAGGGAATTTGGATATTAATTCTGCTGTTTATTAAAACATCAGTCCTGTTACATTGTATATAGTTTTGAGAGCATGGGGTTGTTTAGCTGAAAGATCAAGTACATCTCACAAACCACCTACTTCTCAGGTCAATACAGTCTAGTCCAGGGGTGGGGAATTTGTGGCCTCGAGGCTACATGTGGCCCTCTAGGGCAGCCTTTTGACTGAAGTCAAATTTTACTGAAGAAATATTATGTTCTGTGAAATAAATGTTCTGTGAAGTTTGGATTCAGTCAAAGGGCCACATACAGCCTTGAGTTCGCAGGTTCCTCACCCTTGGTCTAGTCTCTCACTGCCCTCTGAATCCTTAGGCTCTGCTGGCCATTATCGTCGTTACTGATCTTATTCTGCTTCTATGTCATCAAGTCAAATAATTCTAGGTTTAACAGCTTTTGGTTGGAAATGAAAATAAGTGTAATGCTAATGAATTTAAAAGCTACATCTTCAAAGTCTTATATTTATGTATGTATGCATATCTTTATAAAAAACCTAATCACTGAAACCACCCTGAAGAAGAAATCTGCTAAAAACTACAGTAGTGACTACTTCTACCCACAGAAAACGTAAGCTATAATAAGCTCACGGGCAATACGAAAGAATGCTAGCCACCAGCAAAGCTCACACCTTAACATGAAAACAAGGCTAACCTCTGAGCATGACCAGAGAGGTCAGAAAGACCATGGGTGCATCACTAACAAGAGAGATCATGTAACAATCACTGATCAGAAAGGGAAGAACCCAGGTATCTGGGAGCCATGAAGTGTCGAGTATTCAATGGTGACATGCTACAACTTCAAAAATCCAAATGAGTCTAATTTCCCTAGGAAGTGGAGGTCAGCACAGAAACCCTGGGGACACAGGGTGAAATCACACCCCAAAGTCCATCATTGGGCAAAGCCTGGTCCTGACACAGCCTCAATTCAAGGCCTGAAACTGAAGAAATGAGTAACAACAACCAGTACAAAAAATTATATTGTGGGTCTAGAGATCCCTCAAAAGAAGATTAAAAAAAATGAAAGCAGTGATTCCAACTGGGTGGGAAGAAGACACTTCCACAAAGTCTACATGAACACTTAGTAGAAATGACATGAGATTAAAAAAAAGGAATAAAGCTCTAGAAGTATAGGAAGAAGCACAGGCAGATTAAAAGGGGAAGTGGTTAACTTTAACCAAGACACGGACATCCTAAAAACCAGAATGGCCAAACAGGAATCAATAACTCCACGAAGCATCAAAACTATTAGGGCAAAACAAAAGTTTGAAAATATAAAATAAAATGTGACATATGTAACATAAAAAAACTGACCTGGAAAACAAGGAGAGAGAATTCACAAATCACTGCACTTCCTGAAAACCATGGCCAAAAAAAAAAAAAAGGTACTTTATTTCAGGATTTATAAAAACCAGAAGGCAAAGTAAAGATAGAAAGAATCCATCTATCTCCTCCCAAAAGGAATTCCAAAAGCAAAAGTCCCAGGAATGTCATAGCCAAAATACAGACCTTCCACTTCAAAGAAAAAACACTTCAAACTGTTCAATTACCAAGGAAATAGATGTGGAACTATCTAACTATAAGAAAAGAACTTGGGATACAAAGTTACAAAACTCAAAAGAAATGTTTATAACCAAGAATAACTCATCATGAAAAGTTGACTATAATTAGAGGGGGAAAAATTGACTTGTAATGGATCAGAGGAATTTCTAGCATTTTTTTTTGATGAAAAGTTCAAAGCTGAACATGAATTCTAAAATACAAACACACAAATCAAATTAGAAAGGAAGAAGAAGGGGAGTGGAACTTGCTATTTCTCACAGCTGGGTTCCCTGAGAAGAATACAGGACCGAGGAGGGAGAAGTGGGGCATCAGATGCACTCACTTTTATCTGAACTAAACAAAGGAGGGTTAAGGAGATATACACAGAGGCAGACTCTAAGGAGATGCTCATCATTCGGGGAGCAGCTGAACGACACGTGATGTATGAATATAATGGAATATCATTGTTGAGTAAGAAATGACCAAAGTGACTATTTTGCAGGTTCTTAGGTAGTACAAACTAATGTAAAATGAAGGCGCAAAACCAGGAAAACGATTTATTCAAGGACAACATTGTAAAGAAAAAACAACTCTGACTGACTTAAGAACTCAGATTAAAGCAACAATGTCTCCAGAGGACTGGGGATGAAGCATATTAATCACCTCCTGAGAGGTAATAATAGAAACAAGGTATAGAAAGTGATACACACTTTTGGACATGGTCACTGTAAGGATTCTTTTTGCTTGACAATGGCTTATTTATTAGAAGGGCTTTCTCTTTCAGCTTTTAGTTGAGGGAGAGAGGGATGGGTTAACAATAGGGATGCCAAAAAAGAAAAAAGGCCACTGCAACATTTTTAAAAACACTGAAGGGAACAAAAGTTCAGAAGGAAGCAGAGATATACGAGAGAGCTTTGAAAGTAATACATGGTATGTAGCATACATTCTTTCTAAAAAGTAAGAGGTATGAAACGGAGATCCAATTTCATATATAGTCTCTTTATGCTTTGCTATTTATATGGAAATGTTCTTTTATGTTAAGGTTCAGAATAAAAATTTAAAAAAATCTTTGATTAATTCAGTTAATATAAGTATCTTTTGAGTTCACGTTTGACTAGGTTTAAAGAAAAATTCTTGGAGAGGGGTTAAAGATGGATTAAATTAGATATATATTATTTATATATATTTATAAATATATATAAAATAAATATATATTATAATAAAATAAATTAATTAAATTAAATAAAGACGGATTAAATTAAATTAAAAAATAAACTGATTCTCCATAGGTCACTAAAAGTTAAGTGATTATTATTCTGCTTGCTGAATCTTAAATTGTTAACCCTACTGTGGAATTCTGTCATTTGTTTGGAAATGCCAGAAAATTATAGGGAGAAATGGCTTATGTCAGAGAGATTTTCAAAGGCAGAAGAAATTCTGTTCCTTTGGATTTCTTCCCTCTTTAATCATATAATTATATGTACAATATAATTAATAAATTCTTCTCTGGCATATTTTTGCTTAAAATGCAGAATAAAATTTGTTTTTTCCACACTACACATATCCTCCTTAGGCTTTTCATTTCTACATCTGTAAAGAGGGAATAATGCCATACTACCTATCCACCTCAGAAGGATAGGGTAAGGAAAGTGTCATGTAGCACTTAAAGTGCTATAAAAACATAAACCACTGTAAAAATGTAAAAACATCTGTTATAATCAATAACTTTTTTCCTGTGCATGAATTTCAGTTTACTATAGGTAGAAGACAATCTCTTACAGAATGTGTTGTGTCATGTGAGTATTATTAGGAAAGGGATACTCTGATGCCCTCCAGAAGAAGATGGGAGCAACCCCTCGCCCTGGTTTTGCTATATTTTTTATTACAGCAAAACTCACTACAAAGGAGCATGTTACTTATATCATACAGTATTCCAAATTCATGACAAGCAAATTCAAATCTTCTCCACCTGGCCCACTCTATCCCACCTAAGGAAATGCCAGAACCAACAAGTCCCCTTCTGGAAGCCTTCTAGAGCACTGCTAGGAAGGGGCAGGAAGTCACTGATTGATTCATAGGTCTTACCCTAATATTCCCCTCCCCTCCCCCCCTCCTCCCCTCTCCTCTTCCTCTCTCTCTCTCTCTCTCTCTCTCTCTCTCTCAGGACACCTATGTTTGAGATTGCAAAATTATTCTGACATGAGTTCAAACTAGGATAGGAAGAAAAATTCACAAAGCTTAGAGACTACCTGTTGTTGACAAACTGTTGCTCTTACTGTTGTGTGTTGCTAATTAATTTTAGGGTTGTCTACCCTCACAAAAGAAGAATAATGACCCCACAATTAGGTAAGGGCAATCAATCAGATTAGGATTTATGGGCATTTCTGACAGCTCTGAAAAGTAAAGGCTAGTCTCCCTGCCCTGGCTCTAAATGAACCTTTACCCTAGCCTATGCACTAATGTCGAATGCCTATTTCCTTCCTAGGAGAAGATCTGCACTTAAGGAAACTGTAATTGGGATTGTCAGGGCAGATTAAAGTCATGGAGTGTGGAGAGAGCACTGTTTTAGCACAACCTTTGAGGTAGCAGGCAATTAGGATAATATAATAAGGTATTTATTATCCAGCCCGCATCCCTTTGCCAAAAGGGAATCCACATTTGCAGCATTTTAAAGAGGCTTCAGTGGTTTATTTTACAGGAAGGCAACTCCCCCTTCCAGTAAATTGAAGGCCAGTCTAAAAATACCTGTAGATTAAAAGGCCAACAGGCTTCCTGCTGGGTAGTATTTTCCACCTGCCTAAATATGGAGAAGAGTTAATGTATCATCTTTTAAGAGAAGGGACCCCAAAAGAAGCCCAAGAGCCTCCTCCCTTTTAGCAAGTAATTCCTTGGAATTACTGTCATAATAATTTCTATCAAATCCCTTCCCTTTCTTCTTGTACTTTTTAATCAAAAAGCTTCCTCTTCTATTTAAGTAGGCAATTCCACAGCAGTTACTCACAGATATACATATTAAACACTGACCATCTACCACAGTCCAGGGAAATCAATCAAAAAACATTTATTTAGCATTTATGATGTGCTAGGAACTGTACTAAGTACTAGGGATACAATGAAAGGTGAAAATATTCCCTTCCCTTAAGATCACATTCAAATGCCGGACACATAGATTGTTGATGTTATTTAGTCATGACTGCCTCTTCGTGACCCCCATTTGAGGTTTTCTTGGTAAAGACACTGGAGTGATTTGCTATTTCTTTCTCCAGCTCATTTTACAGATGAGGAAACTGAGGCAAACAGGGTAAAGTGACTTGCTCAGGGTCAAATAGCTTGTGACTGTCTGAGGCCAGATTTGAAATCAGGTAGTGAAGGCTTCTTGACTCCAAACCCAGTGCTCTATCCACAGCGCCACCTAGCTGCATGTATAAATAAATAAGTACATACAAGATATTTAACCGCCAGGTAAAAGATGTAATCTCAAAAGAGAAGGCACTTTGGTGGTTATAGAGGGCAGGCCTGAGGAATAGCTTGGAACACACAAAAGAAAAGGCCTCCAAGACATAGAGGGCATCTGAGTTTAGACCTGAAAGAAAGAAAATCTAAGTGGCAGAAGTGAGGTGGGAGAATATTCTAAGCATGGGGAACAACGCAAAGGCATAGACATTAGGGTGTCAAGAACCATCAAACAGGCCAACAGAATATGGACAGAACAGCCAAGTATAAGTAGGTTGTAAGGTAGGAAGAGGTCAGGTTATAGAGAGGCTTAAATGCTAAACAGAGGACTTTATACTTCATCCTGGTATTAGGGAGCCACTGCAAGTTGAGTAGGGAAGTAACATGTTCAGATTCACCCCTAAGGAAAATCTCTTTGGTGATTTAGTAGAGGACAGATTAGAGTGGGGGGGGGAGGAAATTTGAGGCTAGGAGATGAATTACAAAGAGTCAAATCAAATCAAATAAAAATAAAATATATTTTTTAAAAAGGGTCAAGGCAAGAGGTGTTAAGATGATGTGTTCTGTTGGACATACTGAGTATGAGATGCCTAAGGAACATATATAGTTCAAGAGGTCTGAAAGGCAGTGGGATGGACATCATTGTGAGCCTGGAGCTCAGAAGAGCAGATGTAATAGATGTATTCCAGATGGAAGCCACATCTGCAATGGAGGAAAGCAGTATAAGGAGAGACTCTAACAGACATAAAATGCCCACTGACCTCAGTTTAAAGCCCTCTAAGAACAGTTCCATTTCAATTACAACCAAATTTTTAAAATTTATTTTGTATAAACATCTGCTAGCTAGTTTTACCAGATACACCATCTAGTTCTATTCTGATAAGAAACAGAGAATGAGTTTCACTCAGTAGTACCTATTGTTAAAAAAAAAAATACAAAACTCATCAAAGTTACCCCAGAAAGAGAAGCACTACAGCCTTTTCTCAATCAGTTATAACAATGATATACTGAAATAAACCCAGGGTTTTTATTTTAATTATCTCCTTATCCTATCCCTAAACTCTCAAAGACATCACTTTTAATTTAAGCTGATTTTACCTTAGAAGTCAAACAACCTCCACTTCCTGGAGAGTTTAATATACTGGAGGGGCTTCCACAGTAGACAAGGGCCCCTTAGAGTGAGTTTTAATGATTTATGATTCTTAGAATGGAAAGCAGCAAAGGAATCTGTGAGACTATCTAGTCCAAGTCATTCATTTTACAAATGAAATAAAGAAACTGGGAATGAAAATGAAGAATCATAGACTGTGATTCAAAGAAAAGATCTGTCCAAAAGGTTACATTAATAAGTTAGTGGCAGTGCTAGGACAAGGACTCAGGTATACAGATGTCCAATCAAATGTTCTTTCCATTTCAGAAAAGTGTCTCCATAATCTTCCCCATAATTTAAACATATCACACATATATTGAAACAAAAAATAAACCCAGAAAACCAGTTTCAACAGAGGACTTGGCTTTAAATTAACAATGCAATTCATCCAATATTTCTTGAGGATGTAGTGTGTACAGCAGGGGGATGCTAAGGTGGTCTATGTGCTTATACCAAAGAAGTAGCACCCTAAAGTACTTTGATCCACTCTGAGTCTCAAGGGGGTTATGCTCTTACTGAAGTGATTGTTTATTTTGCAATTAACAAATGCTAAGAGCGTTCTTTTGGTAAATCACTTTTAAAGTCTTCTAGAAGAGGTGATTGACAGATACTAGGAACATTTTGAAGGAAGAAGCCATTTGTGCCATTCACAAACAAGTTCTGACAGATCCACTGCCAATGGTCAACCAACTGCATTGCGGGATTTGGGCAAGCGTCTACAGAGGAGATATGGTTGAGCCTGAATCTTTAGCAATGAGGGTTCAAATCTATTTCTGATTTTTAGACCAAAGCAAACTTTGCATGATTAACTATGGGTATAGTTCTGACAGCCTATTACACAGGAGTTCTCAGAAGCAGGGAATTAATAATAAATAAGCTATTCATTTTAATGAGCCTATCACAAGTTCTGTGATTAGGCTTATTGCTTTGATGAAATCTAGAAAAAAGAACACTAATATACACACAAAACTAAATCTAAATCCAAATGAAAAATTCATCTTGCATGCATCTGTATTTATACTGCCTTCCCACCAAATCACTGGGGGATAAGGAGAAGATGGGAGAGCTAAAATTTATGATATCCTGTCTCAGAGTCCCCAACAGGCTGGTACTTCATGAACTCGGTGAAGACATGTACAAGATCAAGGGAAAGAAGACTAACAAGGGAGTACTGAAAGGAAAAAAGATGAGAATACAATGTAATTTTAAATGGAGCAGGAACAGGGCTGTTTTTGTACTAAGGTATAGTTTTGGCATTATAGTTATCCATCAGTGTGCTCTATCTCCCTACTAAAACTATGTTTCCTGAAGGCAAGGAGTATGTCTTATCTACACTTCATAGAAATACACAGTATGGGTATGTAACCATGGATATTTATTTTCTATTTTTTAAAGAACATTTATTAATTACCAAATCATAAAGAACATTTTTTAAGTTATTTATTTTTAGTTTTCAACATTCACTTCCCTAAGTTTTAAATTTTCTCCCCCTCTCTTTTTCAGATGGCTTGAAATATGATATGGTTCTACCCACACATTCCTATAAGAACATTTTTAATCCTCAAAAACCAAAGGAACTAAAACTACCCATCCTTTAATTCTTAAAAAATTAAGCAAATTTTATTTTAAAAATGAGACACAAAATACCAAAATTTTGGACACAAATTTTGAGATATATAAGAATATACTTGGGAATACCAAGAAACATACTATTCTCAAACCTATGCTAACCTTTCTGTCTCACCCCATTACCTAGTATAATGCTCTGAACAAAACTGGAGCTCAATAAGTGTTTACTAAATTGAGTTATAGTTGGATAAGAAAATCTGTCTCTCTGGGGACACTGCTGACAGTAATAACTATCTGTCTAAGGCACTTCCTCTCCACAAATTCAGACATATTAACTGTGAAACCTAAGCCACAACATATACCAGTTTCACTCCAGGACCAGTTAGTTTCAGTTCAATAATTTAATAAGAGGCAGATCTGACCCCAACTGATTTTGTGACTATGAGGAAGTCACAACATCTCTCCCCTCAGTTTTCTCATCTATAAAGCAGAGAGGATAATAATTATATGTACTACATCACTGGAGTTATTTTGAGGAAAGCACTGGATAAAAACTGGAAGGTTACCTATAAAATGTGAGCTCTTACTAATTATTCATTAAACATCTAAAACATGCCCAGCACTATGCTAGTGTGAGTGATAATCTGCAGTGAAGCTTCCCCATTCTGAAAACTCAAATCTAGGGTGGCTTCAGTATCCACTAGGCCTAAGTTGAGAGGTCACCTGACCTTACAGGAATCTGGGACTTAGAGCAATGGAGACCCTCCCCAGGCTACCTCAGCACAAGATATAAGGATAAAACTGCCTTCCTGGCCTTGCACTGGACACCCACATGTTTCTGTGTCCTTTGTCTCCAAGATAGATTCCCATGCTTAGGTTGTGGGCCGGCCTCCCTACCAATGAGAGTGAAGGCCAGTTGGGGGGTTGGGTTTCTGCATTAGAAGGTTATATAACCATGGGCTTGTTCTGTTGCCCTCTCCCTGGCAGATGCCATTTGAGCAGCAGGGGCAGAGGGCCCTTTCTCATGAGAAATAATAAATAAACTTTTCTCTACTTTCCTAAGCAGTCTCCGAACTCATTTACTGTGCTGTTGCACACACTAGGGTTCAGTGAGATAAGAGAGAAGAAAGTATAATACATGATCCATGCTTACAATTTCACTGGGAAGATAAGATATATCTGGAATAACCAGTAAATACAAGATAGACCATCATCAAGTGTGTGACTATGCTGTATATATTTGGAAGCACAATAACTGATCAGTCTAAGGCATCAGCTGCAGCATCTAAGGAGGCATCATGAAAGTGGGACTCATACTAGATCCAATTTGAATGGAGCTGAATCCACAGAAAAAAGGTTTGAGCCAACTGCAAACTTGTGCTACTGAGACTGTAAGAATGGGGTAGGAATGTAGATCGACAGCAGGACTACAAAGGAAACAAAAAATGCTTCCCCTGACTCCACAGCTCCCTCATCTGCTATTGCCACTTCTTTCACTGTCAATCTAAAGGGTAGTACTGTAGTACTTGTGGTTCTGCTGGAGGCATTATGATATAGCAGGAAAAAAACATTAGATTCAAGGTTAGGAAACTGAAGTTGTAGGTCTTGCTTGCTACATTAGTCTATGAGCTTATGCAACACACTTAACCCCAGTTCACGCTAAACTACAGTTAACATGCTTAAGTTCAGTTTTTCCAAGTGTAAAATGGACATAGTACCCATCTTACCTACTTTTTAGGGTTGCAATGAGCATAAAATGTTATAAATGGGACATATCTTCAAATATTTAAAAGCACTAAACAAACTATTAATGTCATTTCTTTTTTTTTGTCTGTATTAATTTGTTTACTTTTAGTTTACAACATTCAGTTCCACAATTCCTTGAGTTTCAAATTTTCTCCCACTCCCTACCCCCCCCCCCCGCCCCCGCCATGGCAGCATGCAATCAAGTATAGGATCTGCAAATACTTTCACATTAGACATTAGTCAGGTTGTAAAGAAGGACTGAAACCGATGGAATGAACAATGGGAAAGAGGAAACAAAACCAAACAAGAAAAAGAAAGGGAGCAGGTAGTTTACTTCAGTCTGCATTCAAACTCTGCTCTTTCTAGTTCTTTCTCTGAATGTAGACATCTCCTTTCATCATAAGTCTTTTGGAGTTGTCTTATAACCCTGCATTGCTGAGAAGAGTCCAGCCTATCAAAGTTAGTTGTCACACATATGTTGTGTCTGTAATTGTGTACAAATTTATCCTGGTTCTGCTCTTCTCACTCGGCAGTCTCTCCAAGTAAATAGGAAGTCTGTCTGCTCCTCATTTCGTATAGCTCAATAGTATTCCATTACATGCATATACCACAACTTGTTTAGCCATCTCCCAATTGATGGGAATCCCCTTAATTTCCAATTCTTTGTCACCACAAAAAGAGCTACAATAAGTATTTTTGTACATATGGGTCTTCCTCCTACTTTTAAGATCTTTTGGGATACAACCCTAGAAGTGGTATTAGTAGGTCAAAGTGTATACACTTATTTATAGCCCTTTGGGCATAGTTCCAGATTGCTCTCCAGAATGGTTGAATCAGTTCACAACTCCACCAACAATGCATTAGTGTTCCAGTTTTTCCACATCCTCTCCAAAACTTGTCATTTTCCTGTTTTGTCATCTTAGCCAATCTGGCCAGTGAGATGTGGTACCTCAGAGTTGTTTTGATTTTCATTTCTTTAAATCAATAGTGATTTAGGGCATTTTTTAATATACTTATAATAGATATCTTTAATTTCTACCTCTGAAAATTGCCTATCATTTATCAATTGGAGAATGACTTGTATTCTTATAGATTTGACTCAATTCTCTGTATATTTTAGAAATGAGGCCTTTATCAGAGACATAGGTTGTAAAAATTCTTTCCCAATTTCCCAATTCCCTCTTAATCTTGTTTACACTGGCTTTGTTTGTACAGAAACTTTTCAGCTTAATGTAATCAAAACTATCCATTTTGCATTTTATAATGCTCTCTAACTCTTGTTTGGTCTTCCCTTCTCCATACATCTGACAGGTAAACTATTCCTTGCTTTCCCAGATTGCTTACAGTATCAGACTTTATACCTAGATCATGCAACCATTTAGACTTGATTTTGGTATACTTTTGGTATGTGATGTTAGATAATCGTCTATGCCCAGTTTCTGCCATACTATATTCCAGGTTTCCCAGCATTTTTTGTCAAACAGTGAGTTCTTATCCCCAAAACTGGGGTCTTTGGGTTTCTCAAACAGTAGATTACTAGAGTCATTTACTGCTGAGTCTCCTGTACTCAGTCTAGTCCACTGATCCACTACTCTATTTCTCAGCCAGCACCAAGTAGTTTTGATGACTGCTGCTTTATAATACAGATAAAATCTGGTATGGCTAGGCCACCTTCCCTAGCATTTCTTTTCATTAATTCCCTTGATATTCTGGATCTTTTGTTCTTCCAAATGAATTTTGTTACTATTTTTTCTAGCTCTATAAAGTAATTTTTTGGTAGATTGATTGGTATGGCACTAAACATGTAATTTAATTTAGGTAAAATTGTCATTTTTATTATATTTGCTCGACCTAGCCACAAGCAATTGATGTTTTTCCAATTAGTTAGATCTGACTTTATTTGTGTGAATAGTGTTTTGTAGTTGTGTTCATATCGGTCCTGGGTAATGTCATTTCTTTACAAGAAAAGATTGCACTCAGCACAAACCTAAGACAAGATGTCTGTGTTTAGCCCCAGAGGCTTATGCTCTTCATATTGAGGGGGAAAGAAACATTTTAAATGGAATCCACCATCCAGCTGTATTCCCCTACCCTTTCCAAATGAATGGAAAAATAAACACAGGCAGCTTTGCTTCCATAGCCTTCTGTTATAAGAAAGATTTAGTATTGTCTATGTGTGATTAACCCAAATTGCCATGTGACAAAGCACTCTTATCTCTAACCCATCTCTTCATTTTCCTAGCAAGTTTAGTCTCAGAGAAAATGGCTACAGTAGAATATTCAATACAGGAACATAGGCCACTGAAAATAAATGAAACGGAAAGAGTAAGAAGCAATGCCTAGATCTACCTCATATTTGAATGCTGTCTCTGCTAGCTAAGCTAGATCATTTTAACAAGTAGCAAGGAGATGCTTTAAGAGCATCAAAATTTTTGAGAAAAGAAGAATGGTGGTGGGTGTTTCTGGAGATGAGACACTCTTGTTTGGGGCTAGGATATTAATCAAAATTCAGAAGGCTATTAGAATGAAAAATCCTATGCAAAAGGCTGCATCTCTAATTTTGCTCTTTTACAACACCCATATGCTTGCCGCACTTCAAATAACCAAATCCCCAAGCCTAATTCATGCCTAATCAGCTGGGCTCTTATACCCTTTATTTGGAAGCATTACTTGATACCAAGGACTTTTCCACTGTTGGTCTGCCCTCTCTTTTACAAAGAGCTGCCCCAAAACACTCTTCCATCACTCAGAAGAGGAAGATGATCCTTTAAATATAGTATTAGCACTCTATAATTTTAATAACCAAGCTTGGTACCCCTAAAAACTGAGAAAGTGTATCTTCCTCCTTTTCAGAGGTAATGGGTGTGGAACATTGTTGCATTCAATGGATGTGTTGATTGGTTTTGCTGAACTACTCTCTATGCCCCCTCCCTTCCATTCTGGGTTGACTCTCCAGGAAGGGGAAGAGAAAGGAATAGATATATTCAGAAGTAAAGGTGATATAGACAAAAAGTAGCAATAAATTTTTAAAATGGATGTATGAGAATACATACTTTGGGGGAGTATCCCACAAGTACGCACAATTGTGCTTACTCTGATCACAAAAACAAATACCAATGAACCAAAAAAACTTAAGCAGTTGAACTGAACGTCCAAGGATTTTGTTACGATGTTTTTAAATTGTTATTTATTATTAAATATGGGCAAATTAAGTTTATATTCTCTAATCTTAAAATGTTTCTTATTCCCCAACACATGGTGCCAGTACAATTTAACTCACGCTGTAGCTGATTCAGAGAAAACTGACAATAAATGTAGTTACTATATATCATATCCTTTAATCGGAAGCATTACTGGATACCAGGGTGTCCAAGTGCTATGTGTTATCCAGAATAAGTATAAGGCACAGGCACCATACTTTAAAAACAGACAAGACTAACTCATATAAAACAAAGAACAGACACGACTCAGGTAATTAACTGCTATGTTATATGTTAAAGATACTTAATACTACAGTAGTAACAAAGTGCCTTTCCCATAACAGGAACTCCCTAAATATCTGTTAAATTAATGGATGAACTAAAATACTTGCTAATTCACAATATCCATTTTGTTTTCCACCAGCTTCTACTATCCTTTCCCGGAGTTTATAGTTATACAATCACCAAAGCATAATTATGACCATGCTATCTCTTCTTGCTTCCCCATCTCCATGACTGTGCTCACCTCATAAATACATCGTATACCTAGAAGCAGATATTCTCTGCTAATCTTGATGCTTTAGGACAGACCTGATACAAACAGACCTGGTGCTTCATATTCAGGTGAGACACTTGGATTACACTACTTAACAGTTAACAAAAGAGGTTTCCTTAGCCATAGTACTGAATGGATAATCATCAAGGATAGGACATTGAGTCAACTAGGCTTCCCAGTCTCTCAGCATTGGCCAGGCTGGCACACAGGTCAAGCCTGAGGAAGCGTAATTCCTGCTGCATCTTTGTGGGTCAGCTTTTATGTACTTAGGTTACGTGGAAGCTACACCAATGGTCTAAGTCTTAGTCTTCTGTGCCAACTAAGTCTCAAGGAGAGTTCCAATACCTTTTAGTAAAAAATTAGCTTAATTTGAATAGCAGGTATTGTTCCTAACACACTCACTTGCTGGTATTCTGTCCATCCTTCTAGGCCCAATTCAAATGCCTGCTGATATCAGCACCAGCATTTTATACTTCTATAAGTTATTTATCACAGCCTAATTTGTACTGAAGTATTATAATTTGTACTATGATTACTTATATATGTCTTAACACTCCATTTAGATTGTAAACTCCTTGAAACTGAAATCATGTCATCCTTTTACCTCCCTCACCAACAAACACACACACTGCACACAAGTCCTTAATAAATGTTTGTTGTTTAATAAAATATGTTTATCTTTCTATTTGCTGCTGGCCACACTCTCCCAAAGATAACCATTTTGACATTCACAGAAGCACTCCCCTCAAAGATACCTGTCACATATCATTTCAATGTTTTGGGTTTTTTTGCTTTTTGGAGGGCAATTGGGGTTAAGTGATTTGCTCAAGGTCACACGGCTATTTTTTGTGTTAAGTGTCTGAGGCCGGATCCAAACCCCGGTCCTCCTGACCCCAGCGCCGGTGCTCTATTCACTGCGCCACCTAGCCGCCCCTCAATATGCTTTATGACGTTCACAAAAGTTCTAGTCTGATACCATATTTTGGCATGGAGAAAACTCTCAGTTATCCAGCAGGGCACAACTTCAGTCGAGTTCTACCAAACTTTAAAGGCTTTGATGGATTGCATCCATCAACTAAGGACCTGCCTAACTATAAGTTAAGAATCTTATCAATGGAGAATTGGTTACCAGGTAAAGAATATTTTTAAAAATCACAGTAATTCATTAATTAGTCTATTAAAGGCATTGGGAAGAGAACTGTCATCTGTTCTGAAGTATTAAAGCAGGATTAGCATTCAAAAATTCTCACTTATAGAAACAAAGGTAGATTAAACAAACTATCCCAAGTCTTTACATGCAGCCTGATAGAGACAGCATAGTACAATGGAGAATATCCTAAAAATCAGAGGACCTAAGTTTGAGTCTACCTGTCCCATTACCACCTGTGTGATTTTATGCAAGGTACTTAACATCTGTGAGCCTAGGTTGGTGAGCTGTAAAATGTGGGGAATGAACTGTATGGCCTCCCAGATCCCTTCCAGTTTTGAATGTATGCATTTTAGACTAGAATATAAATCTTCTATAGGTGAAGTTGTGAAGTTTAACATTTTATGAGAGGCAGCATGATGTGATAAGTATTTAGTGGATTTGAAAGATCTGGGTTCAAATATTGCCTCAAACATGTATTACCTGTATGATTGTGGGTAAGTCACTTCTCTGAGCCTCTCAACTATAAAATGAGGGGTTAGATCTAAGGATTGCTAAAGTACTTTCCAGTTCTAAATCTATGACCTAATAATCCAGTCAGGATGCAAGTAAAAAAAAGTGACATAGACAACAGATTAAGAGCTTGATTTCAGGGAGTAACTGATATATCCTGAGAATCTTTTTTTTTTTCTTAAAGCAATTGGGGTTAAGTAACTTGCTCAAGGTTACATGGCCAGGTGTTTCTGGGTGGGTGCTAAGTGTCTGAGCCCGGATTTGATCCCAGGTCATCCTGACTCTGGGGCCGGTGCTCTTGCTGTGCTACCTGTCCGCCCCACATCCTGAGAATCTTAAAAGACTAAGAAAACGTTTCTGAAAAACAGGGTGGCTAAAAAAATAAATAAAAATAAAAAAGGCTTAGTGTCCTCTTCCTATATTGCTCAGAGCTCAAAAGTCTGTTTCTGGACTGCTGAGGAATTTTGGAAAATCCAAATATTTAACCTTAGGGCTCTGCCACTGTTACAGTCTATGCTTCACTGACTACTTTATAATTATATATGGTTTTTACTCAAACAATGGGTCTCTAGTCCCCAGCGCTGACCATGAATGATTTCACTGTTTATTCCCAGTCACCCAGGCCTGAAACCCCAGTCGCAGTGGAAGAACTAGAATTCAGAGCTTCTGTTATGCCACTTAGACCCTCATTAAGTTATCTTTGACTCATTTTTCATCCTCTCTATTCGGTCACCAAAACCTGTTTTTCTACTGTTCCTTTGAAATATCTCTTGGATTCTGTCCCTACTTTTCTTTTTCACTGACACTACTTTAGTATGCCAATAATTTGCCATGTGACCAAGTCAGTATGCATCTCTGGGCTACAGTTTCATGACCTATAAAATAAGGGGCACTGACTGATATCTACAGCATTTTTACATGATACTCAGTTTTGCTGGGTAGGTGATTCTTGGTTTTAATCCCAGCTCCTTGGACCTCTGGAATATCATATTCCAAGCCCCTTGATCCCTCAGTGTAGAAACTGTCAGATGTGTTATCCTGACTGCGTTTCCACAATATTCAAATTGTTTCTTCCTGGCTGCCTGTAATATTTTCTCTTTGATCTGGGAATTCTGGACCCTGGCTATAATATTCTTAAGAGTTTTCTTGTTGGGATCTTTTGAAGGAGGTGATCAGTGGACTCTTTCAACCTCTATTTTGCTCTCTGGTTCTAAAACATCAGGGAAATTTTCCTTGAGAACTTCTTGAAGGATGATTTCTAGGTTCTTTTATTTTTATCATGGCTTTTCAGGTAGTCCAATGATTTTTAAATTATCTCTCCTGGATCTATTTTCCAGGTCAGTGGTTTTTCCAATGAGATATTTCACATTGCCTTCTATTTTTTCATTTGTTTGGATCTGCTTAATAGTATCTTGATTTCTCATAAAGTCCTTAGCTCCCATTTGCTCTAATCTAATTCTGAAGGAATGATTCTCTTCAGTGAGCTTTTGAGATTCTTTTTCCATCTGGCAACTTCGGCTTTTTAAGGCATTCTTCTCCTCATTGACTTTTTGAGCCTATTTTGCCATCTGAATTAGTCTGTTTTTTAAGGTGTTTTCTTCAGTCAGATTGTTGACTCTCATTTCATAATTTTCTTGCATCATTCTCATTTCTCTTCCCCATTTTTCCTCCACTTCTCTTATTTGATTTTCAAAATCCTTTTTAAGCTCCTCTATGGCCTGTAATAAGCTCATATATTTCTTGGAAGCTTTTGGTGCAGGAGTTCTGACTTCACCGTCTTCCTCCTGTGAGATGCTTTGATCCTTTTTGTCCCCAAAATAGGAGTATAAAGTTGGGCTGCTTTGTTTGCTTTTTTTCCTTTGCTTGCTCATGTTGTCACTCAGTTACTTGACTTTTGAGCCTTTTGCCACAGTAGAACTCTGCTACCAGAAATGGGAGCTTTATCCCAAAAGCTGGGGTTTTTGCAGCTGCTGGAAGTATTAGTTACGTGCCCTCTCTGAAGCCTCCATATGCTCTGGCAGACTGCTCATGCACCCCAGGACCACCACCCTAGACAGCAATCCATATCCAAGCAGGTTAAAACAAGGACGATTACGCCTCAGACTGGTGGCTTAGACCCCCTACAATGTGCAGACCAGGAGCTCTGAAGCAACCACGAGGCTGCAGCTGCAGGGCTGCGGTGCCTCAGGGGCTTCTCACCCCTGGGGCAAAGGCTGGACTGCACTCTGGATTCCCAGGTCCCAAAGTCCACATTGCTCTGACCTCTCACTTCATCCTTGGCATCTATGGGTTGATAATTCTGGAAACCGCCACAGCTGCTGGTGATCTGAAGTCCCTCCAGCCAGTGGCTGGTCGGGCCTGCCCTGAGGCTAAAATGCTTGCTGCTGGCCTGCCAGGCTGTCCTCAGCCGGAGGTTAACTTCTCTGTGTCATTTTGTGGGTTCTGTAGCTCCAAAGTTTGTCTAGAGTCATTTTTTACATGAACCTCGGAAGTCCTGTTTCTACTCCATCATCTTGACTCTGCCCCCTCTACAGCATTTTTAATGCTATATCTTCCCCAGTAGAAGGTTAGCTCCTTGAGGAAATGGGACTATTTTTCATTTTGTCTTTGTATCCTTTAGTACCTAGCACAGTACCTTACACATGGGTGTTTAATAAATGCCTGATAAAGTGGATTCTAACTCTAAAAATTCTGGAATTTTTATCACCTCATGCATATGCATAACACCAACCATGGCAGAAGGTTAGAGAACCAGCCTCTGAGTCAGGAAGACATGAATTTAAATCCTACTTCTGCCGTACCCTGAATAAACCATTTAACCTCTCAGAAACCCAGGCAACTAACTCACTCAACTCTCCCTCTCTCAATTTTATTTTATTTTTGGAGGCAATAAGGATTAAGTGACTTGCACAGCGTCACACAGCTATTAAGTGTCTGAGGCTGAATTTGAACTCAGGTTGTCTGGACTCTATCCACTGCACCACCAACTACCCCCCAGGTAACTCTGTTAAGACAGCAGAGCAAGAAATGATAGAGAACGTGTCAATCTGCACTGGCAGGCAGTTTCCTCAAAGGGAATTCCCTATACCAATGAAATTGCAGGTTCAGACTACTACGAATAATATTAATTGTTCCTGTTAATGAGTGGTTCATGCCTATGGAAGCATAATGATAACTATCGCCCCTTTCTTTCTTAGGCTACATATTAAAAGTATATATATTAGGTCGTTTTAGTTTGAAATCCTTCCTCTAATCTGAATAAGAAACCTTATCAGTCTACAATTATCAATTCTGAAACAATGCCCCACAATGAGATCTTTTTACACCATTTTAATCAAAGACCTAGCCAGTTTCTAAAGAGAGAGGCTATTTCACCCAAGAAGCATTCCTCCCTGAAATAATTAGCAAAATAATCATACAGAGAGAAAAAAGGAGAATTTTGGAATAGTGCATTTAATACAAGAGATCACCTTTGATTAGGCTGATTCTTGGAGAGGGTGGTTAAAGAGGGATTGTATGGTTTTGAGAAAATTATTCTCCAGGGTATGCTGAAAATTAAGTGACCATTGTTCTGTCTGGTGAAGCAAAATATTAACTGAACTTTCACCAGAGGTCTGTAACCATAATTTTATCTTACTGTGAAATTTTGTCTTTTGCTTAGGAATACTATAAATTATAACTCAAAAAAGGCTTGTATTTGAGAGAACTTTCCAAAGGCAGAGGTCACATACCCTCATAATTCCTGTGTACCTCAAAATCAGTTATACCTAAGAAGCAAAATAAATACATACATACATACATAGGGTGGCTAGGTGGCGCAGTGAATAGAGCACCGGCACTGGAGTCAGGAGGACGTGAGTTCAAATACGGCCTCAAACACTTAACACAAAATCTAGTCATGTGACCTTGGGCAAGTCACTTAACCCCAATTGCCCTCCAAAAAGCAAAAAAAAAAAATTTTTTTTAAATCAATAATACCTGTAAAGTATGCTTGTAAACATTAATGTACTATGTCCTCGGCTCTAGTTATTATAACTGACATCAATCCTTTTTCCCCAATCTAATCTAACCACTGCAAAAACAAATTTTACCATGTCACTTCCATGCTCAAAAATCTCCTTTGATTCCCTAATGTCTTGAGAATAAATTTTAATCATGCCAGCCTACCACTGAAGATGTTATACAATTTGATCTGGCTCTGCCTATACAACTTCCCCTCCCATTGCTCTCCAACAGGAGTGCTCCACTCCAGCAAAGTTTTTTCCTTCCCATAAACTTTCCATGACATGTTGATTCCCAAACTATAATATTAAGAGATTTATTAGTAACATTAAGTACCAACTCTATGGTTGGAACTGTGCTGAAAGAGAGGGAAATGAGGACAAAGAAGCAAGAAAGTAACAATCTAGCTGGAGATACACAGCAACAGCGATTTCATCATAATCAAATATTTACATATGCATAAGAAGATAATCAACCAAACCAGGTAGAATAGAACAAGTGTCAAATGAATGGCAATGGTAATAATTCCAGAGGCAGGATAATAAAATCGACATTTTTTCCAAAATTGGGGCTTGGAGGCTTGTGGAAAGGGGGATTCTTTCAATTTGGTTTAACTCCCAAACATCCAAAATAAAACCACTGTTTTTCAAGTATTTATTATAAAAGGGAATATCAGGGGCAGGCAACATTACTAATCTGTCTCTCTTTAGAGTAGAATTAAAAATAAAATTATTTTTTTCAGAGAATCAAAGTCCTGATGCTTAGATTGAAACAGAAGACTTTGCTAATTCTTTTCAGACCATTTATTCTACTTGCAAGATAACAGAAATACCTTAGAACATTTTTCATATCCATTTTCCCTATCTGGTAATTGCTAGCCAAATTTTTAGGATATTATTTCACTAAGAGAACCATCATACAAACTGGAAGTATCCTGTCAATCCTGCTGGAGATACAAAGTCAGGAAAACAGAGTAATAAGCTATAACCATATTTTCTAAAACATAAAATGAGTTAAAATGACAGTGACAAAAAACCTTGATTTGCCATCAGGAAACAGAAAGGGAAGATTTAGAACCAAGTTATTTTTTTTTTTAAAGCAATCAGGGTTAAGCAACTTGCTCAAGGTTACACGGCCAGTTATTTCTGGGTGTGGTGCTGAGTATCAGAGCCTTGATTCGATCCCAGGTCATCCCGACTCTGGGGCAGGGGGCCCAGTGCTCTTACTCACTGCGCCACCTGGCTGCCCCTAAGCAATTGGGGTTGCTCAACTTGCTCAAGGTTACACGGCCAAGTGTTTCTGGGTGGGTGCTAAGTGTCCGAGCCCCTCTAGGGCCCAGCGCTCTCACCCGCTGTGCTACCTGGCCGCCCCAAGAACCAAGTTCTTACACACAGACGCTGTGGATTTCTCCATCCCTGCTCTCATCACTATTTTTTCATGAGTTATTTATCCTTGGGTTACAGATGTCCCAATAGTGTGTGACATCACAGACCAACAGCATTATAATCTCCCAAGGATTATAACTTCTGAAAGGGGCTGTAAAGTGAGAAAAGGAGGATAAGTCAATCATTATCACAAAGCACGGAGCACGACTTTCTGGTCTTAGTGTTTCATGATAAACAGAACGCCCACTTAAGGTGAAACAGTGTAGAAAAACAACCTTCCAGGAGCTGAGTTTCTACCTAGAGGTAGATAAAAGATGAACAGCCAATGTGCAGTATATCAATACTATAAATGTGTCAATAACATGTCAACTGAAGCAGCAGCATCTCTTGAATGGAACATGTTTGGGTCCTCAGGCATGCAAGTTTCTGTCGAATTTCCATTTGTCAATCTCTCCTCTCTTGTCTTCCCCATTGCCCCTTCTCCTCTTCTAGATTTAGAACTAGAAGGGACTGTGGAAGTCATCTAGTTCAGCCCTCTTCATTTTACAGATTAGCAAACTAAGGCTCAATGAAAGACAGTGACTTATCCAAGGTTACATGGTTATTTAATGTCTGTGTCTGAATAAAAACCTGGGTTCTCTGACTCCAAATTCAGGGCTCTTTCCACCATATCACATTGCCCTTCTCTCAGTTCAAAACTCTCAGCTTGTTAGATTTGGAGTCAGAAGACTTGGGTTCAAAACACACACACACAGCTATTTTTATAAAATAACAACAAAATAACTGAATTCCTCTAAACTGAAATTTTCCTCCTCCATAAAGTCTTCCACAAAGCACTAATTATTAAACTCTATTGGTAGCAATGAGCAACATATTAAGGAAGGGAGTAAAACCCATATGAAACATTTAAATCATGTGTCATAGGGACCTTGGCTCAGAAGCATCATATATGAATAAGAAAAAGGAAGAAAACACACACAGACATAACTCACAAATTGACTCAACCCAACCACAAACCAACTCTTCAGAGAGCGGCTTCTTGAAGACTTGGGCTTCAGGTACGGTTCAGGGGGTGGCTAGGTGGCACAGTAAATAAAGCACTGACCCTGAAGTCAGGAGGACCTTAGTTCAAATCTGGCCTCAGACACTTAACATTTACTAGCCATGGGACCTTGTGTAAAGCCAAGCACAAACAGCTTTCCAGAGGACTGCTGCTGTGCACAGCTTCAAGGTTCTGATTACACAATATAGTGAACTCTTTATTTATTCAGCAGTAAATTAGAGCAAATCATTCACAGAAATCAAGGTATAGCATTCACAATGACATAATAACTTATCACTAAAGTGGCCACATAGTTTTCACCAAAGCAGTCACATAGTTTTAAACAAAGTACATTCAGTCAGAGTAAATCTTTAATTCAATCATCCTTAAGGAGGCTTGCCTCCTTAAGGGACACAAAGTACAAAGGTCAAAGTTCTCCACCCCTAGGTCACAGTAAATCATAATCTTCTTAGTCAGTACACAGTATCCAAGTAAAGTCTTCTTTTAGCTTGACTTGAGGCTGGCTCCCAGCTTCCACGATTCCTCTTCCATGGTCCCAGCTCCAACTGTCACCTGGGTTCAAAGGCAAGTAGCTCCCAGTTCCTTGTCCAGCTCCCATTCCATATTGAAACTCACTGTGTCTATTCTACCTCAAGTCCTTCACAGTTCCTGTTTCTGGGAAGACAAAGCTTAACGGAGCCACAATAATATTCCTACATGTTGCTGCATCATCAATTCACTGTCTGTGAAATCAACTCAGACCCACCTACAAGGTCTAAGAACTCAACATAAACCATTAACATAGAAATCAACACAGACCCACAAACAAGGTCCAAGAGATCTGCACAAATCATCAGTAAAGTCCCAGGACCTCCAAAACCCTCCTTCAGGACTTCTGTAAACAGATGACCAGAAAGTCCTCTTTCAGGGTTTCCAGTAGGGTCCCAGGGCTTCGGTACAAAGTATCACAAAGAAAAATCAACACAGATAGAACAGAGTGCCAGCCTCCACAACCATTCCCCTTCTCAGTTCTGCTCTCTTCCAGCTTGGGCTTCTTATATATGGTCATAACTCCTTCCTGTTCCTGTCTTTGGCAAGTCCCTCCCACTGTGGGTTTCACAAGTCCTGTTTCTGAACAAAGACCTGATATAATCAATGGCGAGAAACTTGAACTGAAACAAGGTGTTAATTCAATAGCTGAAACAAGGCGCTAAGTACTTCTTTGCTTGCCATTACAGTACCTACTAAGTGCTACTAAGTACACCCTGCAAAGAAACACCAAAGGAATCAGGGAGAGGGATGTCGTGTGTGAAAGGCATAAAAAAAGTATTTGGGCCTGAGATTAATTCAGTTTAGGGAACTCATGCATGGAAACTCCCTCCACCAAAGCATATTCAATCATGTCAACAAGCATTCAATGAGCATGTATTCTGTGCCAGATCATATGCTAAATGCTGGGAAGTAAGATGAACAGTCCCTTCCTTCCCTCATTAGAATGTGAGCTCCTCACATTGTAATGGAGGAGAAAACATGCAAACAAATAAAAAATACAAGGTATATATAGAGTAAACTAGAGGTAATCTCTGAGGGAAGGTTAAATTAACACTGAGAGGGATCAGAAAAGGCCTCTTACAGAAGGTAGGATTTGAACTGAGACCTGAAGGAAACTTAGGGCAGCCAGGAAGAAGAGGAAGAGGAAGGGTATTCAGGCATGAGTGGAGAGCCAGCGAAAGACAGAGTGGGGTGTTCAAGGAACAGCGAATAATGGGGAGGGGGCGTGAATCCCTAAAGGGAAAAGACCACGTCTTTGGGAGCTGCACCCCAAAAATGGGAAAGCCCCTGGATTTTCCCACATGGTGCAGGTCCCTGGCATTTCCAGATCCTTCTCTATCCCCTCCCAGTCACCCCAGACTACTTGGCCACTCCTAGATCCTTTCCACAACCTTTCCTATATAAGGTCCATCTTCTCCCCCATTAAACTGCTCAGATTCCTTAAGAGTCTGGCCAATGCTCAGATTCTTAAAATCTGGCCAATTGCATGGATTCTTAAAATCTTGCCCACCCTGACCAGTGTTCTGATAAACCTTGTCTTTGACCAAAAGAAGGCTTGAGTCAAATTCATTTGAGGCAGGACCAGAGTCATTAGCCCTTGAATTCTGGGGTCAAGATGATGTGGATACAAATGATGTCCTCAGGGTGAAAAAGAATATTAAGGGTTGCTTTTTCCAGTATTTTGTAAAGCCCCATAGTTTATCCTGTAACTCGAGGGCATCCTAAAATTCTTTCCCACTTATCCTGAAATACCATAAAACTTCTCCTTAACCTGTACCAAAAGAATTGCTTTTGTCTCCCTTATTCTGTGTTTCCCCTGTCCTTTAATCTTTATCCTTTAAATCCTTAAGTCTTTAAACCATAAAGAACTCCTTTTGTCTCCCTCATCCTATGTCATAAAATCCTTTCTTGGCCTGTGTCTTTAACCTTTAACCCCCCATAAAAACCTCTAAAACTACATTATCATTCTAAAGCTTCTATATAAGCATAACTCCCCCAAATATTGGGATCTCATTTAGCTTTCTTGTTAAGGAGACCTATGTGTTTCACATAATAAAGCTCCCAATGGTTGCAGGGAAGGTCTAAGTGAATTCTTTCATACGTGAACCGCCTCTCCCAAAATCTGACCTCAACACCAAACCCTAGATCTCAATGTAAGGATTGTAGAGTATGTGAAAGGGGAGTAAAATATGAGAAGACTGGAAAAGGTAGAAGAGAGACTGTTATGAGGAGCTTTTAAAAGCCCATATCTACAAAACTCTATTTAATTTACAGTTTTGGAGAATTACCTGAAACACTGAGAGATAAATGATTTACTAATGGGTGCCACAGACAATGTGTCAGAAGTAGGACTTGGAACCCAGGTCTTTCAGTCTCTGCGTTTGGCTCTCTAATCACTATATAATGCTGTCTCTTATTTAGGGAGATAAAAAGATTAAATGAGACATGTTCTTTGCTCTCATGAAGCTCACAATCTATTAGAAGTAATTTATCTTTGTTAAAATGAGTACACTGTTGGAATATGTGATTTCTGAGACTAATTTCCATGCTAATATTCCTTGATTCTATATGATATATCAAATATCAAGATTCCATTAGAAAGAAGCACTGTCTTCTTCTATCTTATTAGGTTTGAAAGAGAAAGCAAGATTCACATCTAGACCCCAATTGCCCTAGCTTCCCCCCTCCAAAAAGCACACACAAAAAAAATCAAAACATATGATTTGATGATCTTGACTCCCAAAAAAGGAAACCGAAAGTAGCATAACTTAGAAATAAGAACGATCTTCCCCGTCTCCCCACCTTAGATAATTCTAACCATTCTACACATATGGGAAAGAACTTCCTGTAAGAACTAGCTGGAATAGGTTGCAGAACATGAAAAGTAGTTTAAAGTTCTCAGTTTAATTTGCTCAATCAAAGAGTATGCTCTCTAAATGGCAGCATGTAAAAGACTGTATTTTATTGTTAGAGCTATTAAATGTAACATGTAATCTACACTTCAGGAAAGGAAAGTACTACTACATGCTGTGGATAAGAGTTCAAATTATGTCAAAGGTAAATGGAGATGAATAATGGAAAGAGACACACTGCTGTGCCACGGCAATTTAGAATAGAATGTTCTATGTGATCGGAAAAAATAAACATTTATCCAATCTTCAGAATAGAATGTACAGCTGGAAAGGACTTTAGACCAGGGGTGGGGAACCTGCAGCCTCAAGGCCACCCTAGGTCCTCAAGTACAGCCCTTTGACTAAACCCAAACTTCACAGAACAAGTTCCCTTAATAAGAGGATTTGTTCTTATAAAACTTGGACTTAGTCAAAAGACCACACCCAAGGATCTAGAAGGCCACATGTGGTGTCAAGGTCGAAGGCTCCCCACCCCTGCTTTAGACTCTAAAGAATTATCCTAAGCCAAAGTCCTTATTTTACAGATGAAGAAAATGTGGCCCAGAGAAGTTTACTAATTCACAAGCTGGTGGCAGAGTGAGGACTGGAATTTAGGCCTCCTGTCTCCCAGATAGGTGAAAGCCTCTCAAGGATAGAGCCATCACACAAAATCACTAACATCTTATTAGTATCACCATCTGTTACTTTCCATGGTCAAGATAACCTTTGAAAACTAGGGTTTAAGTAGGCTCCACCTGTAATATGTGGCATATTTTAACCACAGTCACTTTTTTATAAGGACTTTCAAGGGTACAAATTAATATTCCCAACTCATAGTTGGTTCATCTCTGACTTAATCCCTCAGTTTGAGTTCTGTCTGGTAGTAGAACACTCTAATAAACTAAACACAAAATATAGCCACTGAATTTTGTACTAGGAAAATTCTTCAAAAGATTAATTTACCCTCCTAAATAAGGGAAGTTTTCTATTAACTAGGCTTTAGTTCATGCTAAATGTTTCTTTATTAAAGACAATGAATCAGTATTCATATGTGAGTTTTCATGTTAAATATTTAATTAAAACCAGAGAACAGTGTTCAAACTTAGGCATAGTAATGACAAGATATACGTGATAACAGTAAACATACTAGATTAGGAGTCAGGAGACGGATCTGGGTCCTTCATTTGCCACCAATTAGATGCATGAGTTGAATTTGACAAATTCATTCCATCTCTCACCAACTCACTCTCCTCACTTCTAAAAGGAAAAGTAGGCTTAAATAAAGATAATAATAGTAGTTGACATTTAATGATAGCCAAAGTCCCTTCCATTTCCAATATCCTAAGTTGAGGTGTTCCTCTGTCACCTTTGACCAGAGTTTTAACCTCTACAGGGCTATTTGCATACACAATTCACCACAAATTTCCCATACAGATTTAGAAAAATTTTGTTATCCTTGAGGGAGTTCAGTGTTATTTTTACATCCAAACATAGTTTTCTTTGAACCAAACCTGGCAGAAGTTTCTGTTAACAAATACTTGTCAAACAGGTACTTCACACTCATTACTCTGCTTATATCTCTGTAATACTTTAAAGTTTGCAAAGTTCTCTTCATATAGTAACTCTGTGAAGTCAGTAGTATAAATATTATTATCCTCATTTTACAGGTAAGAAACCAGGGTTCATCAAGATTCAGGATCTTGCCTACTACTATGGCCATGAAACTATTAATGGCCTAAACTGGGATATGAACTCAGGTTCCCTAACTTTCTGCTACATCTCAATTTCCTGGACATGCATCCTAAGTGCAAAGTAACAATATTTACAACAGCAAGAGTTAAGGTGTCGTTTATAAATGTATCTTTTTAATCCTCCTTCAGTCTGTAATGTTCACCTTTCACATTTTCAAATGTAAAATTGGCAAAGTCACCTTCATTGCTTTTTTCAAGTAAATGAAACCTTTTACCCACTGAGTTCCCTGAGATCAAATAGGAACAACCCAAACCCCAAAGGGAAGTGTAACATAAGCAGTTCCTTATAGTATTCCCAGAAGTCAGTTTCATTTACTGGGACTGACCAAAGTCTACTCCAAGTAAAAGAAAATTTCACCAGAGAGAGATAAACACAAGAGGGTCATTCCCATGCTCAGACCTTACAGTTCCGGAGAAGGCAAGTCAGTCGCTAGGTGGGCTGGTTTGGCAAGGACAGAAAATCCCTCTAATGAAAAAAGTATGATAGCAAGAACACGTTTTGGGTCCATCTTTTTGATGTCCAGTACTCATGAGCCGGATGATAGAGGGAAAAATTCTGATTTATTTTTGTGCCACAGCAGAGCCTCTTTTATTGTGGGAGTTGCCAGTCAGCATTTTTGCTAAGTGCAAACATATTGGGAGCCCTTACAAGTTGCAGGCTGATTATTCATCTCAAACATTAAATAAAAAAGTTCTGCCCAAAATACAGAATGAAAGGAGAGTTTAAGGTTCTACTATTGTAGGATTTTAGTACCTAACAACGCAGGTTACATTCAGAAACTACTTCTGTTTCTGTCTGAGAAAATTTTATTCAGTAACATCCTGTTTCTTGAATGCAGAATGAGTTCTTGGCTGGCTACTGTCAGATAAATTCATGATAGTTTTCAGGTTCTTTGAGGGATGGGAGAACCAGAGGCTATAACGAAAGTGTATATAATAGGCAGCCTTCAGGTGTCAGATCTGAGAAATATTTCCATTCTAGCTATACTTGCAGTACTTCCTTGAAATTGGAATAAACCTTTCTCTTGCTGAGCTGCTGCAGCCCAATATGGCATTTACTGCAGATATTCAAGCATAGCAAAGTCTAGTTCTGATGACAGAGCCAACAGATGGCTTGGTGATTTTAAGATATCTCCTGCCCTCTCCCAATGAGGACTACTAGGAAAATTATAGACCTCTATCTCTTGGAAGGAGAAGGCTGACAAGATATTTTCTGTTCTCCACTACACAAGAGGAAGGAAAAACAAAAGAAAACTACAATGAAGATATGTGATGGTACCAAGCTTCTTAAAACATAACGACTTTTAGGTGATACTGTTTTCTCCGACTCCTCAAAATTTTCAAATTAAAACTAAAGATGCTTATGTCTCAGAGTTTTATAGTGCCCCCCACACTCTACTGCTCCCTCTCCCCCTCCCCCCCACGTGCTTGCCATGAACACAGATTCTGGATGACTCAGAAACTAACTAGGGAAACAATGGATCACTGGCTTGAACCAGGGCCAGAAATACAGTAATGGAGTCTTAGTTTCTGGGAGTAAAAATTTCGGGATCTATATGAAATAGGCTGGTGGGTAGCCACAGCTTTCCACAATCCCAATGCAGCACAACAAATGTCATGGAGCAGTCCTTCCCCCTCCCCCCCCCATTTGATGCTATATTCATCCCCAGATCCACTGCTGAAGTGGGATGGGTGAACTAGCTGGCCAACATCCCATGGGATGCTAGAAGAAAAAAGAGATTTCCATTTCCCACTATTATGAATGCATCTGTCTGTATCCTCACTGTGAATGAATGAACTTTTGTTCCTATAACTAGCACTAAAATGGGTAATTATCAGACTGATGTTGGCAAGCCTTTCAAAGTAAAAAAGAACATTTATTTTTTTCCCACCATCACCTTTCTGTTACCTACTTTCTAATGACAGTACACTACATGATCATTTTTTTTTTTTGCAAGTGGTTCCAGACCTCTGATGCCCTAAGTATGGGGAACTCTCAGTATGGAAACTATCTACCAATTTAAGTCAGCAACCCTTCTTAAATTTAGTCTTAAGAGAATTGCCTGGGGCATGAAAAGAGTAAATGATTTGACCAAGATCATCAAGTCAGAATGCCCCCCACCCCATCTTCCTGATTCCAAGGCACTACACTTCTTTTTCTAAGCTGCCTCTCTTGTTTATACTGTATTATACTATTTTATAATAAATGATTAAAATTATAGCTCTACCAGACAGAAAGATACATCCAATAATAACATCACCATTATTAATAAAAATATTTCTTCTTTGTAATAAAAAGAATAACAATCTCAACATTTAATAGCAAGTCTGGGGCTAAATGCGAACTTCTATAGGAAACCACATGCAAATAAGCAAAAGAAAATGATTTCATGTTAAAATTATACAACATTGGACACTAGTGAACCTGCTGATATTTAAGGCTACAAGTGAGGTATGATTATCCAGTCAGCAGTTGATGAATGGATTCTCCTGAAATTGCAGAACTGGAGACAAACCATCTTTCTCTGGGCCTACTTCATTGCCCCAAGTAGTTCTGCCTCAGAGACTACCACCCTTCTTTTTCAATTCTGTCACTAGAATGAGTAAGTTTATATGCAAACAGTGTTTAAATAAAAGAATGTTCTTCTGAGAATTGACAGAAGAAGGGATCTACAAACTGATGGAATATCCTTATAGCATTGGGAAGTAGGTGGACAGGAGAAGGGAAAACGCAGTTAAACACAAGGAGCCAGAAAGTATGTTTTTTTCCTAGAAGGGAGTATGAGTATGGCTGATAAGTAGAACAATTATCAGTGGCTAGAACAAGAAAAGATTACTCTTTAGTTTTATGACCACTGAATGAAATTCTTTTGTAGAAGTATCATCCTGAACTCCAGAAAAAGAACTGTGCATCACAAGAAGCCCTAAAACTTCTATAACAGGGGAGGTAGCCCTGCCAGAGAATGTACCAAGCCCACCAGGAAATAGAAAGAAGGCAATAAAGCTGCGTGGGCCTACGCGCTGTTATCATTTTAATCCAGATTTCGTCTTCAATATGAAATGTCTCTCCATCACTGTTCTTTCTCACTACTCATCACCTCCCTTCATGGAAAAAATAAACCTCAAAAAGTCACAAAACACCCTCCAAAGAAGGCAATGAGAAGCCAAGGTCTCAACTGTAAAGCCCAGATGATACTGGGCTTCCTGTAGGAACTGAAAATATGGGAGAGCAGAGAAGCCTCCTCTTTTAAATTATTCTGCCCACCATGAAGACTTGCAAACTGGATGTATTTTTTAGAAATTAAATTATTTGTTTTTATGAGTCATTTCCAAGGTATTTACAGAGCTTTCTGTCCATTCTGTCCAACTGCTGGCAGCAAAAGAAACCCCATATGGCATACCTAATATATCATTTAGTAAATGGACACTGATATAGCAGTGGAAAGTAAATCAGATAAACTGATCCACAGATCTGAATCATAGAAGAGAGGTGTGCAGATAACAGAAGAGGCAAGGAATGACCAAGGCCACATATGTATAAAAGTTTACAATAGGAGCTATAGGGCAAATTGACCAACAAGGAAACTGAGTTTGAAAACGGAAACATAATGTATCAAACAACATTTATCATGCACTGGAAGAAACAAAGAATGGAAGTGACATAGTTCCCCACCATCAAGAAGCTTATGTGGTATATGGAAAAACAAAATACAGAGTACACATATAAAAATATACCAAAGTTATACAAGGTGATGCAGGAGCAGAAACTAGCAGCTACATAAGAGGGAGAGGGAAATCTGGAAAAGCCTCATGCTAGCCTAGAAGTCTCTTGTTTTACTTGAGAGATGAAAGTAATTCTCCAGTTCCATATAATGCTTCAATAAATTCAAAGATCCAAAACTTCATCTGAAAATTTTTCAACCAGACTCTGGTGCGTGGTGGGATCTGGGAATAAAATCTCCAGAACAGGCAGATGAGCATCTATGCATTATATATTAGATAGCATTATACACATATACAGGGAGTCCTAAAAGTGTTAGTGCAGTTTAAGACCTTTTGGGAAACTGTGGGTATGCAGTTTTTTTTGTAGCATTTTTTTTTTCTAATTACATGTAAAGTTTTCAACATTCACTTCTTTTTGATTCTGAGTTCCAAACTTTTCTCCTCCCCAAGACTGCAAGCAATCTGATATAGGTTGTGTATGCAGTTTTTAGTTCAAGGATAGAAGGGAAAAGAGAGGAAGAGCAATTATTAAAGGAAGACACTTCCCCCTCAGTAGAAAACAAATGGCTTTTTAACCTTTGATGAGCAGAATTTCTTAAGATCAGCTGTACCAAGACTGCTACTAGAGAAAACAACACATCAACTCTTCCAAAAGGGGCTTCAAAGTGGCAGCCCTGAAATGCTCGCACTCTCCATCAAGCTTGCCCCTGACTGCTGATCCCACAACATACTTCCAGTCGGTATTCGTCTATTCACAGGTTTGTTTTTTCTCAGTTTCACACAATGCCCAGTCACCCTGTTAAGAGTGGTCCAACTGTACCCATTCATATCTAGAACTGCTAGAAACCAAGATTCTGGTTTTTTTTTTCCTCTTGAGAGTCTCAAAAAACAGGAAGTGGTTTCATCGAGCCTCTTACCAAGATAATAAAAAAGTTATCGAGACTGAAACTTAAGTGAGATACTGACAGTTTCCTACTACCATTACAAGGTTTCCTCAGGAAGTCCTCTGTACAATTAAATCAAACTGCTTAGAACGACAGATTAAAACTGAAGTAGATCTAAAATGTAATTAATCAGGTTATTAATTAAACAGGGGGAGAATGAGACTAAAAGCCTTTTGCAACCTTTTCCTACATGGGAGGCAAGAAGCTTTCGTTTTCCCATGTCGAACTTTGAGAAGCCTGAGAAGCCCAAGTCGCGGTCTCATTTCAAATCCTAGACTATTAGACCGTGATTCTTGAGAGCCTTTGACCTTTCTCAGAGTCCCCAGAGCTCGAGTCCGGCACACAGTAGGCGCTTAATAAATGTCCGCAGACTCTAGAACTATCTTCCTTCCCCCGCCCCCTTTGTGTATCTTGGTTTTGTCTTTGCGCTGGAAAAGGTGCACAGTCTTCTTGGCCCACCCCCAGGGTGAGAGACGCCGCAGCAGGCTGCCCCCACTTGTCAATTTCACAGCCTCCGGCCGGGCCGTTCCCAGGACTCCCCCCGCCCCGAGACGCGTCCTCTCCAACCCAAGCAGTAACAGCTGAGACCTGGGACAGAGCCTGCGGAGAGGACTCCGGCCAAGTTCTCCCACCCCCTGGCCTCCTCCTTCCGAGGGAAAAGTGCACCCGCCGCCTCTGGGGACGGGCCTCCTCGGGACGCACAGGACTCGGCACTTGACACTACCAGGTGACAGGCGGGGACTGGAAGGAGACGCCACCGCCTCCGGCGGCTCCCGGGGCGTTTAAGGGACACAAAGCCCCGCACCCCCCAGGTCCCCGTCAGCTCGGGTTTCCCTTCCCGGCAGTGACAACTCACCCTGGAGCTACCGGGGCAAAGAGCAGGAGCAGCGCCCTCCGGCCAGGCTTCGGCTGCTCCCGGCTGCCCCAGGCTGCCTGCCCGCCCGCCTCCTCCTCCGCGGGCCCCGAAGCCGAGTCTCCGCCGCCAGGCCCCGCGTGCCCTTGTCCGTCCGCCTAGCGCAGGCAGGAGCTGCGGGGAGAAGGGGGAGGGACTGGAGCGCGAGGGGGAGGGGGAGGGGAGCTTGACGCAGGGCTCGGAGAAGGGAAGCGGACGGAGGCTCCCGCGTCACCGCCTCAGCTGAGCAGTGCTGGGCTGGGGGCGGGGAAGAAGCTTCGCGAGAGAAGCCGGGAGGGCGGGGTCGGGAGCCGGCAGCGGAGGGGAACGAGACTGGGGCTGGGAGAGTGCAGAGTACAGACGAGCGAAGGGAAGAAGGAAGGCAGGGTGGGGGGCGGGGCCCCAGAAGAGACGTAACAACTGCAGAACGTTTGAGCTCCGGCGGCCAACCAGCGCGAGATTCCGGGACGGCTCAGCCGCGGCCACCGCCTACACGCACGAGCCACTGAAACGCGCTCACGCTGTCAGAAGGGGGCGGGGCGAGGCGCCGGGGGCGGGGCGGGGCCCGAGCTTGCCCTGGAGCCGGGGCTGAACGAGGCTGCTAGGTCTGAGTGAGAGTTAAAATTTGTCGACTTATATATAATCAAACTTGCAGCTGTTTGAACCAAAAAAACCCCAAAACAACAACAAACCCACCCAATATTCAGTGGCCCTTTTGCTGCTATCTCTTCTTTTGAGCACAAGGCTCACAAGATTTTGACAAATTTTTAATTCTTCATCCTGAAACCGTGCTTTTATTATATTGTATATTAAGTGCACTTTTGACAAGCATTCCGTTTTCCCAGATACACCTTAATAATAACAGCTACCATATATGTATATGAACATATTAAATCTGTCACTGTGTATATATCTATATTTCTATATATGCTATGTCTGTTACTAATTATATAAATGCGTAACAGTATCTGGGTGTCTAAATTCTGCAGAATTTAGAGTCCCAACCCTGCCCTCTTTATATAGATGATAGGTTTGCAAAGTGCTTCACAAATATCTCATTTTATCCTCATGACACCCTGAGAAGTAGATGCTATTATTACCCCCATTTTACAGATAAGGGAACTCATGAAGACAGAAGTTAAGTGACACCCAGATGGCTTAGATAGTAAGTGTCTGAGGTGGAATTTGAACTAAAGTCTTCTGTACTACTAGGTCCAACACATTATCCATGGAGTCACCTTAGATTATAGCTTTAATAATATATATATAGCCCATAAATTTTCCACATATTTTAGATCAGACTAGTTTCCAAGATTTTGAAGCATCTTTATCTTGATCTCTTGAATAAGTTTTATAATTTTTCTTGATGTGTGGCCTGGCACAAGATTCTATAGCATTGTTTTATTTTCATCTGGGAATTTAATTCCAGAACAATTCTACTTCTCAGTATATAAATGTATTTACCACAAGTCATCATTCCCTCAATTGAGACAAGACTTCAAGGAAGTAAAAAATATCCAAAATATTTTGGGGCTAGAGAATGGATGTTTTCAGTCTGATGGAAATCCCTGGATCTTACAGGCTTACTTGGACTTTTGATAATAGGTTTTAGAGTCTTAAATGATAAAGCAAGTTTCATCAGTAAAATTTATTTACTAGTCTTCTCACTGTTCTTCTAACTTCAAGATATGCTATAGAAAAAAACAGTAACAACCCTTCCTGCTACTCAAAACTCTCTAGAAGTATTTTCTTATTTTTTGAAGATTCATTAGGATAGTTTGTAGCAGTAGTATGACAGCTCTTATTGTTTCTTATTTCTGGCCATATTTAATGCTGTGCTTTGGTTTAACTAATCCTGTTTCATTATGGACTTGAATGGTTCTTGAAATGGCATAGTTCCTCCTATCAAAAATCACCACAATATCTCTAAGAGTCACTGAAGTGTGATCTTTAGGAGGTACAACTTTTTTTTTTTTGGAAGCTCTTTGGAGGCGAAGGAAGGACAATTGGGGTTAAGTGACTTGCCCAAGGTCACACAGCTAGTAAGTGTTAAGTGTCTGAGGTTGGATTTGAACTCAGGTCCTCCTGACTCCAGGGCCAGTGCACTATTCACTGCGCCACCTCACCACCCCAAGGTACAACTTTTGCATGTTTCCTTAGTGTAAGAATCATTCTTTTAAAATAGAATTAAAAACACAACAAAAGAGAACACTGAATTACCTGTGTATGATATGAAATCCAGCACAACTGACAGACAACCAAAGAAAGCTAGAGAAACCAGCTGTACTGCTCTGGTCAAGATCAAATGTTCTGAGTCAGTCTACTGTCAGAAGTAGTATAAACAATGTCACTGCTGTCATAAAATGAAATAATCTCAAAATTATTCCTTATGTCAAGGCAATTTGCATACCTATATATCTTCCAAACTCCTGTGAAGAACTTGAATGTCCTTGCTTCCCTAATCATTGTATCCCTCAACTACAGAGAATTAAACCTGCAGGTTTATCTCACAGAAGCTATTTATTATTTGGTGTTTGTATCTCACTTTTTATTTCATAAAGTATTTGGCAATGTTATTTCCAAATCTATTTCATTCAACAAACAGCATCTCCAAATTTCAAAATACAATGGTAGGTGCTATAGGCAGCTTGAAACAAGACATTGTAACCCTCGATTTCAAGTTTTAAATGACGAAAAAATGTGCAGAGGAGTTAATAATAATTCAGATTCATATTTGTAATCTTGTCCCAACCAAGCTGAGGGATTGGGAAAAGGGCACTCCTATGCACATAGCTCCAAATGGTGGAGGGAATGTCAACCTGTTGCTTCAGACCTATGTAAGGGGGAGAGTTGGTGCCCTAATTTTCTGGAGGAGAGACATGTTTCAACATGGACCTTCTTTGGGAGAAACACATGGAAATATTTTGGAAGTTTCAGGCATGTTGACAAACTGGCTTTTCATCTTTTTAGCATTAACATTTTTTTCCCAGTGACCCTGTATAGCCATGAATCATGGACATCACAATCTCTGAAGAATCAAATTAACAAGTGACCCAAAAAACAATGGGCAGTCTATGGTGGGTATAAACAGACTGCAATCTATTACCATCAATGGCTTGTACAAAGGTTGTGACATAAAAGCTATCATCTAGGAAATATAAAGCAAGAAAAGGAAATAGATTGGTTATTTAGTGAGATGGAGGGATAACAGGTACACAGGTCAAGTCTTCTACTGGTATAGACTTGATGTTAAAAGACTTAGTGGGAGGTCTCTAGCCAATTGAGTAAATCCTTTATAGAGGGTTTATGGGAGAAGGACAATAATTGCTTAGCATGAGAAGATATGGATGGATTGGGATTTGTAAAGGATCCAAATTCATTTGATATATGAACATGTTGAAGTAATAAAGTAGTTAAATGTTTTAGAGTAAAATGCAAATATTGCTGTTGTTTGAAAAAACATAAAAAATAACTTGTACTTCAAAAGCACTTTATACTTTTAAAACATTAATTCACATTTATATAGCTTTTTAAGGGTTACAAAGAGGTTTTCTCAACATAACCTTGTGAGGCCAGCTCCTCAAATTATTCCCATTTTGCTGATGAAGAAACTGATGCTTAGCTGCAATATCTTTCATATGCATTATGTGTCACTAATTCTCACTACAGTTCTGTGGGAGAAATGACATCAGTATCCCCATTTTATAAATGAAAAAACTTCAGTTAGGAAAATTAAGTGATTTGCCTATGATCACCCAGCAAGCAAATATTCTATTTATCTGAAACCCACTAGGTTTTAGAGTGGGAAAGAATGGCAAGGGATGGGTAGGAGAGTTTAACTCTTTTTTTTTTATAGCTTTTTGGAGGGTAATCGGGGTTAAGTGACTTGCCCAAGGTCACATGGCTAGTTTTTGTGTTAAGTGTCTGAGGCTGAGTTTGAACTCAGGTTCTCCTGACTCCAGGGCCAGTGCTCTACTCACTGCACCACCCAGCTGCCCTGAGTTTGACTGCTTTTTAGTTTCAGGAGTAAGAATGCCCTAGTAAAGTATGAACAGGTTAGTTAGGGATAGGATGTCTTCCAACTCACTTGCTTGAGCGCTGTCCCCTGCGTGAGTTTCCTTTTGGCCATCTGTAACTTAGCTCAGTACCCAGGAATGTTCCTTAGGTAAATGACAAGATAAAAATTAGCCCTGGTGAACCAATAACTCTAACCAGATAGTGCCATGCATAAGTGTTTTAGGGTCTTCTATGACTTGGGGCCCTCAGGTCATGAACTGTGGATTCATTGGACACCCACAGTTCACAGATTCTAGACATCCTATTTGTAAATGGTGTATATAATCTTTGTCTCCTAACACAGGGATTTCCCCATAATAGGCACTTGACAAATGTTTGTTGACTTGTGAGCAGTCATCATGAAGATGTTGCTTTAGTTCTCTTCATTTATCATTAATTCTTTATGAATTTATGATCACTTTATGAATCATTCTCCACAATAACCTTGATGAGGTAAATGAGTTGTGGGGGCAGGGAGTGGGAAGAGGATTGGGAGAGACACTCATGAAATGCCTACTATGTGACAGGCACTGTGCCAAGTGCTTTACAAATATCTCATTTGATCTCACAACTGTAGGAGGGAGGCATTCCTATTTTACGATGAGGAAACTGAGCAGACAGAGGTTTGTCTTTTTTTTTTCTTTTATAAGCAATCGGGGTTAAGTAACTTGCTTAAGTTTACAGGGCCAGTTATTTCTGGGTGTGGTGCTAAGTATCTGAGCCTGGATTTGATCCCCAGGTCATCCTGACACTGGAGCCGGTACTCTTACACGCTGAGCCAACTGGCCACCCCGAGGTTTGTCTTAAAAAAAAACAAAAACATTTGTATAGTGCCAGGCATTGTGCTAAGTGCTTTACACATATTATCTTACCTGATCCATACAACAACCCTAGAAGGTAGATGCTATTATTATCTCCATTTTACAGTCAAGGAAACAGAGGCAAACAGAGGTTAAGTGATTTGCACAGGGTCATAACTATTGCTCCAGCCACTGTGTCACCAGCTATACCACTAGCAGACCTAGTATTCTTGTGTTTTATACACAAAAAAATCTAAGAAGGGACAACATACACAAGTTTACAATGTATATCAACTGTGTACAGTTAGGATAAGAATCCTGGGGGGTATCTGGGTAAAGGATGGGAGTCAGGTGGCAGAGGAACCATTATTCCCATTTTACAGATAAGAAAATTGAGGCTCAGAGAAATGAAGTGATTTGCCCAAAGTAACATAGTAAGTGGCTTAGCACTGACTCCAGTGTATGACCTTTTTCTATTACATTTCAATCAGACTGAATACCTCTCTTCTTTTTCTCTTCTTTCACTGAAGTCTGAGCAATGGACTCAGGGAGATTCAACCAGGAAGGAGAGAATATGGCTCCTTCTGGCTAATGCAGTGAAAGCCCCAAAGGCTTTTCTAAAATAACTACCTCAGGGGGCGGCCAGGTAGCACAGTGAGTAAGAGCACCGGCCCTAGAGTCGGGATGACCTGGGATCGAATCCAGGCTCAGACACTTAGTACCCACCCAGAAATACCTGGCCATGTAACCTCGAGCAAGTTACCTCACCCCAATTGCTTTAAAAATAAAATAAAATAAAGAAGATGCTCTCTTCCCAAACTCTCCTCTTCTTCTTTCCCCTCCCTCATCAATAAGCAAGCATTTATTAAGCTCCTACTCTATCCAAGCATTGTATGAGTTGCTGAAGATAGAAATAAAAAAAAATGAAAGTACCTTTCTTCAAGGAAGGACCTTCAAGTCAGGACCTAAGTTCAAAACCTTCATCAGACACTTACTAGCTGTGTGAACCCAGCCAAGTCACTTAACCTCTATCTGCCTCAATGTCCTCAATTGTAAAATGGAAATAATAATAGTACCTACCTCTCAGAGTTGTTGTGAATATCAAATGAGATGATATCTGTAAAGGACTTAGCACAGTGCCTTTCAAATAGTAGGTACTTAATAAATGGCTTCCCCAAATTCCCTCAAACCTTTGCAAACCTTAAAGTCCAATATAAATGCTAGCTATTATTAATCTGTTGGAGAAACACAACATGTTCACAGGTATACAAATACAAGATACATATGAAATAAATATAAGGTAATTTAGGAAGAGGCACTAATAACTGGGAGAATCAAGAGTCTTTTACTCTTGAAATAGGTAGCCCTTCTCACCATCCTGGCTGCTTTTCAACGTGCCTCTTAAACTGTGGCATCCAGAACTTGATCCACTATTCTGTCATTTTGCAGATATTGCTTTGCTTTCACGTTCCATCCCCCCAGGCCATTTTGCAATCTGGCTTTCCCTGAGTATATGCCACCCCCATCTCCCACCCTTCTACCTTGTGCTCTGAGCAAATCAAACCAAAAGTACCATTGTGAGGGACAGAGTCAAAATGGCAGAATAAAGGTAGGGACCCAGCAGAGCTCTCCCCCAAACCCCTCCAAATACCTTTAAAATTGACCCTAAACAAATTCTAGAGCAGGACATCCCACAAAAAGCCAGAGTGAAACAAATTTCCAGCCCAAAACATCCTGGAAGATCAATAGGAAAGGTGTGTTGCACCAGGGTGAGAGAGGCAAACAGTCCAGTGCAGGCCAGGCCAACTCGGAGCAGGCTTTGGGATGACTGAATTACTGGTAACAATGGCAGTTTCCAGACTTCTCAGCGCACAGTCACCAAAGACAACTTAGGAGATCAGGAAGAAAGGTTTGTCAGACATGGATGAGAGTGGAGTGCAGTCCAGCAAGGCTATGTCAGCATAGTCCCAACCCCAGCACACCAGAAGCAGACCTTGGGAATGACTGAATCAGCAACAGGAGCTGCTGCTTCTGGACCTCTTAACCTACAGATGGTAAAGGGGTTGAACAGCTGGTCAAAAGGAGATTATAGGGCCTCTTTTCTAACACTGAGGCAGGACACTTTGCCATGCTTAGAAATGGGCTGTAGTCTTAGGTGGCAATCTTGGGGCAAGAAGGGGCACTACAACAGCGGAGCTTATGGCGGCAGTGGAGGGGGGGCCCTTCTCACACTTCCAGAGCAGAAAAGAGTGCTTGTGGTCACTCACAGACAACAGCACAGATCAGGAGAGGAGTAAGTATCTCTTCTTAGATCATACCACCTTAGAAGAACTGAAAACTTATAGGTCCCTACAAGTATCTCTGAAAACAGCTGCACAAAACCCCTGAAGCTTGAGACACTTTGCCCTCTACCCTGGAAGCAGAGCCCTATGTTTACAAAGAGTTAATAAGTCAAATAATAGGCTGGGGAAATAAGCAAACATATATAGACTATAGAAACTTATTCTAGTGACAAAGAAGATCAAAATGCACATTCAAAAGAAGACAAAAAAGTCAAAACTCCTACATCCAAAGCTTACAAGAAAAATATGAATTGGTCTCAGGTCATGGAAGAGCTCAAAAAGGATTTTGAAAACCAAATAAGAGAAGTAGGGAAAAATTGGGAAGAGAAATGAAAGGAATGCAAGAAACTCATGGAAAAAGAGTCAACAGCTTAATAAAAGGAGACCCCCCCAAAATACTGAAGAAAATAACACCTTAAAAAAAAAGACTTGGCCAAATGGTAAAAAGAGGTCCAAAAAGCCAATGAGGAGAATGCCTTAAAAAACAGAATTGGCCAAATGGAAAAGGAAGTTCAAAAGCTCACTGAAGAAAATAATTCCTTAAAAATTAGAATGGAGCAAATGGAAGCTAATGACTTCAGGAGAAATCAAGAAATCATAAAACTAAACCAAAAGAATGAAAAAAAGGAGAAGACAATGTGAAATATCTCATTGGAAAAACAACTGACCTGGAAAATAGATCCAGGAGAGATAATTTTAAAATTATTGGACTACTTGAAAGCCATGATCAAAAAGGAGCCTAGACATCTATCTTTCGAGAAATAATCAAGGAAAACTGCCCTGATATTCTAGAACTTGAGGGTAAAATGGAAATTGAAAGAATCTACCAATCACCTAATGAATGAGATCCCAAAATAGAAACTTTCAGGAATATTATAGCCAAATTCCAGAGTTCCCAGGTCAAGGAGAAAATATTGCAAGCTGCCAGAAAGAAACAATTAAAGTATGGCAGAACCACAATCAGGATAACACAAGATCTAGCAGCTTCTACATTAAAGGTTTGGAGGGCTTGGAATATGATATTCCAGAGAGCAAAGTAGCTAGGATTACAACCAAGAATCACCTACCCAGTAAAACTGAGTATAATCCATGAGGGGGGGAAATGGATATTCAATGAGATAGAGGACTTTCAAGCATTTTTGATGAAAAGATAAGAGCTGAATCAAAAATTTGACTTTAAGAGCAGCTAGGTGGTACAGTGAATAGAGCATTAGCCCTGGAGTCAGGAGGACCTGAGTTAAATTCTGGCCTCAGACACTTACACTTACTAGCTGTGTGACCTTGGGCAAGTCACTTAACCCCAATTGCCCTGCTTCCCCCCTCAAAAAATCAAATCAAATAAAGTAAAATAAATTTGACTTTCAAATACAAGACTCAAGAGAAAAATGAAAAGGTAAAAAGGAAAGAGAAATCATAAGGGATTTATTAAAGTATTTACATTCTTACATGGAAAGATACTTGTAACTCATAAGAACTTGCTCATTATTAGGGTAGTTAGGAATATATATAGACAAGCGTGGGTGTGAGTTGAATATGAAGCAATAATATCTAAAAAATAAGATTAAGGGGCGAGAGAGAGGAATGTATGGGAGAAAGAGAAAGGGAGAGGTGGAATGGGGTAAATTATCTCACATAAAAGAGGTAGGAAAAAGCTTTTGCAGTGGAGGGGGAGGAGGATAAGTGAGGGGGTCTGGGTGAACCTTACCCTCATCAGAATTGGTTCAAAGAGGGAATAACACCCACACTCCACTGGGTATAGAAATCTATCTTACCCTACAGGAAAGTAGTGGGGGAAGGAGATAAGAAAAGAGATAGAAGGCCGGGCAGATTGGGGGAGGGGAAAGTTAGAAGCTAAATACTTTTGAGGAGGGACAGGGTGAAAGGAGAGAGAGAATAGAATAAATAGGAGGGGGAATAGGTTGGAGGGAAATACAGTTAGTCTTTCACAATCCGACTATTATGGAAGTATTTTGCATGAGTACACATGCATAACCTCAATGAGGGGGAATGGGGGGGGGGGCTGGGGAGGAAGGGGGAGAGTTTGGAACTCGAAAGTTTTTAAAATGAATGTTAAAATTGTTTTTACATATAACTGGAGAAAAAGAAAATACTAAATAAAAAAAAAGTATCATTGCTTCTGGAAAGGTTAGATCAGTCAGCTGCCCTGGGAATCCCCTCACTATCTGTCTACAAAAAAAACCCAATTTCCTTTCTCTGGACACTACTCTTCTACAAGTTTTGTTTTCCCCTCCTATAATGTCTGCTCCCTCACAGGGACCAGGACTGTCACACTTTTTGTATTTTTATTCTCAGTGCTAAGCACAGTCTCTCTCTCTCTCTCTCTCTCTCTCTCTCTCTTGCTTTTTGGAGGGCAATTGGGGTTAAGTGACTTGCCCAAGGTCACACGGATAGTTTTTGTGGATAGTTTTTGTCTGAGGTCAGATCTGAACTCAGGACCTCCTGACTCCAGGGCCAATGCTCTATTAACTTCGACACCTAGCCACCCCCTGCCTTTAGGCTTGGAGATTGTTGGAAATATAACACAACTCAACAAGGGAGGCATCAAGCCAACCAACCAGTCAAAGCTTTTAAATAAATTCAACTCCATAAGTATTTATTAAGTACCTATAAGGAAGCATACATTCAAGGGGAAATACAACATATACACATAAGTAAATATGGAACATGTAGCAAATAAATACAAAGCAATTTGGAAGGGGGGAGGGAGAAACACTAACAATCAGAGGAATCAAAAAAGATTTCTTGTGAGGCAGTTAGATGGCACAATGGATATAGTACTGGACCTGGAGTCAGGAAGACCTGGGTTCAAATCCAGTCACAGACACTTATTAATTGTGTGACCCTGGGCAAGGCACTTAACCTCTGTTTCAGTTTCCTTAATTGTAAAATGGGGATAATAATAACCTCTGTCTCTAAGGGTTTTTGTGAAGATGAAATCACATAATATCTTAAAAGTACGTTGCAAACCTTAAAGTGCTATATAAATACTAGTGGGAGATAAAATCTGGGCTATACCTGGAAGGGAGCTAAGGATTCCAGGGAGCAGAGCATTCCACAAAAAGGCATGGGAGATACAGTCTGTGTGAAGGTCTAATAATGGGAGTGGAAATGCCAAATCCAGGAAATAGCAAGTAAGTTAGTTTTGCTAGCCAAATTCCAGAGTTCCCAGATCAAGGAGAAAATATTATAAGCAACCAGAAAGAAACAATTAAAGTATGGTGGAGCCACAGTCAGGATGCACAAGATTTAGCAGCTTCTACATGAAAGGATCAGGAGATTTAGCAGATGATACTCTGGAAAGCAAAAGAGCTAGGATTATCTGCCTAAGAATCATCTACCCCAAAATGGACATTCAAGGAGATTAAGTTCTCTCAAACGCTCTTGATGAAAAGACCAGAACTGAATAGAAAATGTGATTTTCAAATACAAAACTCAAGAGAAGCATAAGAAGGTAAATAGGAAAGGGAAATCACAAGGGACTTAATTAGGGTAAACTGTTTATATTCCTACATGGGAAGATGGTATTTGTAACTTAGAAGACCTTTCTCATTATTAGGGTGGTTAGAAGGAGTACATATAGACAAAGGGCACAGGCATGAGTAGAATATGAAGGGATGATATCTAAAAAAATAAGATTAAGGGGTGAGAGAGGAATGTACTGGGAGAAAGGGAAAGGGAGAGGTGGAATGGGGGTAAATTATCTCACATAAAAGAGGAAAGCAAAAGCTTTTACAGTGGAGAGGAAGGGGGGGGATGGGAGGGAATGAGTGAACCTTACTCTCCTTAGAATTGGTTCAAAGAGGTTCAAACACATTTGATTGCGTATAAAAATCTAGATTATCCTACAGGAAAGGAAGAGGGAAAAGGATAGAAAGGAGCGCAGATTGGGAGAGAGGGTAGTCAGAAGAAAACACTTGAGGAGGGACAGGATAAAAGGAGAGAGAGAATAGAATAAATAGGAGAGGAGGAGATAGGATGGAGGGAAATAGACTTAGCAATACTAACTGTGAAAAAAAATTTGAAGCAAGTTTCTCTGATAGAGGCCTCATTTCTCAAACATATAGAGAACTAAATCAAATTTATAAAAATAAGAGCCATTCCTCAAATGACAAATGATCAAAAAATATGAATTTTCAGGTAATATATCTATAGCCAAATGAAAAAAATACTCTAACTCAATATTGACTGGAAGAAATCCAAATTAAAGCAATTCTGAGGTACTACCTTATACCTATCAGATTGGCTAATAAGACAGAAAAAGTAGAAGAAAAATGTTGGGCGGATGTGGGAAAAATAAGACATTAATGCATTGTTAGCAGAGTTGCAAATTGATTCAACCATTCTGTAGAGCAATTTGGAACTATGCCCAAACGACTTATAAAACCATGCATTACCCTTAGACTTAGAAATACCACTACTAGGTCTGTATCTTAAAAGAAATTTCTTAAAAAAGAAAAGGACCTATATGTCCAAAAATATTTACAGCAGCTCATTTCTGGGGACAAAGAATTAGAAACTGAGGGGATGCTCATCAATTGGGGAACAGCTGAACAAGTTGTGGTATATGATTATGATGGAATTCTATTGTACTGTAAGAAATGATGAGCCAGATGCTCTCAGAAAAACCTAGAAAGATTTGCATGGATTGATGCAAAGTGAAATGTACTGTGTATAAAGTAACAGCAATATTGTAAGATGATCAGCTGTGAATGACTTTGCTGTTCTCAGCAATATAACAATCCAAGACTACTCTGAAGAATTTAAGATGAAAAATGCTATCCATCCCCAGAGAAAGAACTGATGGTGTCTGAATACAGATTGAAGCACACTTTTTTTTTTTACTTTATTTTTCTTAAATTTCTTTTTTGTCTGTTTTCTTTCGCAACATCACCATAATGGATATGTTTTACATTACTACACATGTATAGACTGTATTGAACTGCTTGTCTACTCAATAAGGGGTGGGGGTGGGGGTGAGAAGGGAGTAAGGGAGAGACTTTGGACCTCCAAGTTTTATAAATGAATGTCAAAAAAAGTTTTATGTACAACTGGAGTAGAATAAATATTTTTTTTTAGAAAGAATATATATTTGACAACTATATGAAGGATGGATTAGAGAAGGAAGAACCTGGCTACAGGGAGACTAGGAAAATTTTGCAATAGCCTAGATCAGAAATGATAAAGGCTTGTTCTAGGATGGCAGGAGTGAGTCAGGATTTGTTGTGGAGGCAGACTCAATGAAACTTGTTGGTATGCTACATTCCTCTGCCAGTGGCCTTCATTCCTGGTTCTCTTACAGCCAACCTGCTCCTGTTTTTCATGTTTCAGAAGAGTCCGTGCTATTTCATCTTGATTTTAATAAATGTGAATCCCCCTAGAACTGCCGATGTGTTTCCAGCACTGGAATAGTACCATCCGGAGGAACCTGGGCTAATAAAAGGAAGCAGGAGGGACTATTTGTTTGTTAAGTGAGTAAGCAATATGCTTACTAGAGGTAGCATAAGGAGTTGAGAATTAATCCTTTGTTTAGGAATGACTCATGAATCCTCAGGCAAGGAAGTCATACGTAGAAAAATAAAATGTTAGAGTTGGAAGTGTAGATCATTAAATGTAGTCCTCGGTTTTTACAGATGAGGAAACTGAGGCCCAGAGAGATTAAGAGACTTGCTGAAAGCCATATAAATAGCAAGTAGAACCTTTAAATTAGCATTTTTTTTTTTTTACTGCTACTATTGGAATGAGAACTCTTAGTTTGAGGACTTTAAAAATGAAAAGGAAGAAGCTGTCTTCTACTCATTTCAATTCATTCATTGGGTGGCAAATGCTTTTCAAGTGAGTGATTATGTGGTACTCCAACATCCTGTGCTAGAGAGAGGAAAAGGAAGTCCATGAACAAGACTTAGTCAATCAATAAGTATTTATTAAATGTTTACTATTTGCCAGTCACTGTCCTAAACCCTGCAGATACAAAGAAAGGCAGAAAATAGTCCCTGTTCTCAAGGAAATCATAATCTAATGAGAGGAAGTAATAAACAAACATGTATGTGCACACAAGCTGTATACAGAAGATATACTCAACAGAGAGAAGGCATTAGAATGAAGAGGGATTGGAAAACCTTCCAGTAGAAGGTGGGATTTTATATGGGACTTGAAGGAAGCCGGGAGGCAGAGATGAGGAGGAAGAACATTTATGTTAGGGAGACAGCCAGTGAAAATGTCCAGAGCCCAGCGATAGAGTGTCTTGTCCAAGAGATGGCAAGGAGACTAGTGATCCAATAGGAGCCAAGAGTAGATGGCCAAAAGAGATTTGTTAACGAACATTATTTACAGTACCTTGGATGTGAGAGTGGATGCTGTGGGCCTCCATATCTTTATTCAGGGAATAATAGTAGTCGGACAACTCCAGAGATAGCTTTTCAACTTTTCCTCTTTGCATGGGAAAAGTCCCTTCTCTGACATGTGTTAAAAATGTTCCCAGTATGTGGAACAAGGTATTAACTGATACCTTCACTTCCAGATCTACACTTTGGAATCTTTGAGTATAGTAATTGGTTGAAAGAGATAAGATTATATGATTGAAATGTTTCCCTATTTACCCAAAGATAAGGAACAAGGGGAATATAGAGGGTTCATTATTATTTATAATGCCAAATACTACCGTGTTTCCCCGATAATAAGACCTATCCTGAAAATAAGCCCTCCCCTTACTGTGTAAGATTCCTCTAAAACAAGCCCTCCCCCGAAAATAAGCCCTATTGAGATTGCTACTGTAGTGAAGGTGATCCCCTGCGCTACACGCTACATTACGGTACCCTCTGTATGCACCATCC
>NW_027185809.1:15815028-15815301 GCF_028583685.1 Petaurus breviceps papuanus
AGGTGATCCCCTGCGCTACATGCTACATTATGGTACCCTCTGTATGCACCATCCCCTCCCCCCCCAAAACGCATGCCGTGCTCCGAGCTGCATCCAATCAGAGCTGCAGCAGTGAGCGCGTCATCTTGTTCTTTATTGAATTCATTATTGAATAAAGGTACATTTTTTTGTTCACATTTACCTGTTTATTAAAATTGCTGTCAATGTTCATTAAAATAAGCCCTCCCCTGAAAATAAGCCCTCTGGTGTTTTTCTGTCCAAAAAAAAAAAAAA
>NW_027185809.1:15815401-15819234 GCF_028583685.1 Petaurus breviceps papuanus
AAATAAGCCCTCTGGTGTTTTTCTGTCCAAAAAAAAAAATAAGACAGTGTCTTATTATCGGGGAAACACGGTAGGAAGCCTTCTGGATCCAGAGGGGTAAAAGCAAAAAGGTGCCACACCTTCTACTCCCTCCCCAACTTATACCCTTAGGTTGAATCCCCTGGAAACTACCTCTAAGTTTAACATGTTTTGTAGGTCCTCACTCTTAGAACTATAGCTCATAAGACTCCATGAAAGAGAATAGGGCTATAATCTGGAATAGATAAGATTCCTTCATTTTATAAACAAAATCATACTCTATGGCCAAAGGACAACTCCTCAGGAAGGAGGTTTTTTAAATGCTAAAGAAAGTAATTATTTGTTAAATTTCTTGATAAATGGGCTCCCTCTGGTGGATAAAGAGAGAACATAGCTCTCTTTGCCAAGTACTTCAGGATCTCTCTAGCCTATTAACTGTTGTTAAAAATAAATTCCTTTGTCTTACTTATTCACAAATGATTGGTAAGATCTGTAGCATAGCAGAACTCTTGAACATGAGAAAAGCAAAGTCAAGGTGATTTCCAACTGATGGACTCAGAACAAGAAAGTTTAGAGGGTATTGGGAGAAATAGGTCCAGAGCAAAGGTCTCTGAACTGAATGGCAGGAGTCCTGTGGATTAGTCATTCAGGCAACTATGTATCAGACGCTGTTATCCTCTGAGACAGAATCTATCTAGGAAAGAATTAGTAGGTTGATAAGAAACTTGGAATGAGTAAAAAACTGAAAGAAAGAAAGAAGTACAGAATATGCTGGCAAATATTGAACAACTGGCTCTCTGAAAAAAAATTTATCAATGATTCGCTTTTATGTTTAATATAAGAAAGGATTCTGGAAAGATGGCTGAATAGGTCAGAAAATTTCAGGCTTTCCAAATTTCCTCCACAAACAAGACAGAACAACACCTCAAGGTGAAGTAGAGACGCAAAAATAAACAAAAATTGCACGAAGCAGTAGTCTTTCTAAGACAACCTGAGAAGAACCCAGGAAAGACTCAACCTCCAGGGGTAGAGGTTCAGCCCAGAGTAAAGTGCAAATACCTCTGGGCAAACCCTGCTGAATCAACAAACAACAAGCCCTGGGGGCAGCTGAGAATGCTTGAGGCCTCAGCCTCAGAAACATTCACCTTGAAGACAATGTGGGGATCAGACAGCTGAATAGGGGAAAATTGAAGGACCCATTGCTGCTGCTGGATGCCAAGGCCCAGTTGTGCTGACCAGATGCTGTATTGGGCTGTAGCTGTGGGTGAGAAGGAGCAAGTACATGCCCCTGGTGAGCACAGTGGCTGGAGGGGCAAGGACCCTGCTGGCTATGGTCACTTTCAGGGGAGCAGAGTCCCTGGTTTTGGATTGTGGGAGAGTAGAGAGCTGAAGTTCGCAGCTGTGGGAGGGACTTCAGGGGGCAAAAGTATTTGTGGGACAGTGTGGCTGGGGGTCCTAGCTATAGCTAGAGGTGGAGTGGAGTGACTGAGGTTGGACCCCTGGAAAGAATTCAGAAAATAGCAATAAGAAGTGATGGGGGAATGCCAATAGGTTATAAAGGGGCTCCAATCTATGACCAGAGTCCCTGAGTTTGGAGTCTGGAAGGAATTCACTAGGCCCAAGCAAACTTTGAAATTAGGATTGTAAAAGTTTATTGTTATACTTTACAGCAGGCAACCTGCAAACTTAAAGAAGACATAGGTATAATTTTTAAGGAGTCATGACAGTAAATCAGGTGTCAATTATGCTAACTAGGTGAGTAGGGGTGGGATTAGGGAGGAGTTAAGGAGTGGTCAGTGCTTAAAGGAACATGCACTTTTAATATCAACTGTGCAGGTGTATTGCTCATAATTCACTGGGAAATAGCCCAAGGGGGGGCTACCTGAAGGTGTGGTTTTAGGCTTGAAACATCACTAAATCAGCTAGTGGACAGGGCTGACTGAGAAGTGCCTAGTTTGCCACCCATCAGTGTCATGTTTGACAAAATGGATGTTGGGAACCAAGGCTAATGGAGACTCAGTATGTGTATAATTGGCTAAGGAGTTAACCTATAGATAGTGCATTGAAGGATTCATAGGTGCAGCTGGCCATTATACTAAGGGGAGATAACATTTGCCTAAGCTAAAATGTTTATAGATGGTTTAGTGAAGGATTCATAGGTGTGGCTTGTTCCAAGCAGAAATAAACAGTTCATGAATTGTTGCTGGCCAGAGTGCTGGCAGGGGGAAGGGGCAGAGTTAATGCTCTGAGGCTGGGGAGGGGGAAATGTGATTTCACAACAAAGTGATATTACAAACATAGATCCCAAGCACCCCATCAGAAGGACCTGAGACCTGGAGCACCATTCCCCATCCCTCAGGACTAGAACCTGATTATAATAATAAGCTGCTAAGAATAAAATAAAACAATGTTTAAATAAAAATAAGTAAGCAAAGCAGAAAGAACCTATATTGTTCATGTATTTTTGCTTCATGGGAAGATCTTTCCCATCCATTAATAGGCCCATGTGACCTGCTTGAGTCACATTGAAGCCTGAATCACATGAATCTGTGGTGGGAGGAGCTGGTTGAATGGGTGGAGCAGGAAGGGTGGAGTAGAGCCCAGAGGAAGTTGCTCAGAGCATTTAGAACTGAGGGAGAGAGAGGAAGCAGGCAGTGAGCTGTGAGTGTTCATTTGTGGGGAGGCCCTACATAGCAGGGAGAAGGCGTGGGGTTGGGGTGCCCCCTGCATTGTTATTGTGTATAGATTTTAGATTTCTTTGTTCCTATGATGGATTTGGCTTTCTGGTATTGGGATTAGGCTTTCTGGTATTTGCATAAATGTCTTGGTTCTGTCATACATGTGGGGAGTCTGTTATATCTTGTGATTCAGAATTAGACTGACATATTCATAGCCTCTGTTAGGTGCTTTGAATATCACATTGGTGCTACAGAACCCAACCATACAGAGTTACTGTGGGGAGGTAGAAGATCTGGGTTCATATTCAAAGGAAGATAGTGAAGTAAAAAAAGCCACTCCTATCTAAAAGAGAATTGTCAAATAGTCACAAGCCCAAATGGAAGTTCTTGGAAGAATTTTAAAAAGACTTCCAAAATAAAATAAGAGATATCAAGGAAAAATAAAAACAATCCAAGAAAATTATGAAGAGAAAGTAAGCCAACTGGAAAAATAGATCCCAAAATCTTAAGGAAGAAAATAACTCCTTGAAAACTAGAGTTGAGCAAGAGGAAGTAAATGATGTTATAAGACACCAAGAAATAATAAAATAAAAGGAAAAAGAATGAAAAAAATAGAAGAGAATATGAAATATTTAATGAGGAAAACTGACCTGAAGTTCTAGAACAAGAGGATAAAGTAAAAATAGGAAAAAAAAATTCACTGATTATCACTTGGAAGAGACCCTGGGAAGAAAACTTACAGGAATATGTAATGGTTATGGGATTGTGATAGTAATGGCAATTAAAGATCCCCCTGTATTGGCTTGGTTTTTCAAATTGATTGTGTTAAAACCCAGAGCTTGTTAATCCCACCTGTGGGATGGACTTGTTGATGTGAAAAGAAAGTCCTGAACTGGGAGGAGCTGGTAACGTAGATTTGGAGAGACAAGAGAGAGGCAGAAGAACTTTTTGGAAGCAGCACCCACGTGGAGGCAGAGAGAGAGACTGATAGAATTGCTGGGGGCCACTTTGAATTGCCCTGGACTTTTGAGACCTGCCCCCTGAGCTGCCAAGGACTGAGGAGACATGGCTGTTTTGCTGGTACTTTGTCTGTCTGTTTTGATGTTGTTTTGCCAGATTTGTCCACTGGTGAAAGAC
>NW_027185809.1:15819634-15864412 GCF_028583685.1 Petaurus breviceps papuanus
TGTCAAGATGAAGAAAAGACCTCCATTTGGGTATTAAGTGCGGTGCTTAAACTTGATGTAACTCTGGGGTAGATTCAATTGTGATCCAGGGGTGGGGAACTTTTGACCATTTTGTGTTCTATGGTTGAGCAAATGAATGTACTTTACTTATGTTTGGAAACTAATCTCCATTTGAGAAGAGGGGCTTTGTGGTGGACTAAATGAAGGTACAGCCTAGGGGTGGAGTAGTATTTAGAACAGGGACTTTGTAATTGATTGAATGATTGGAAGGTCCTGGGGTGGGGTAGTACTTGGAGATTATTTAATCATCCTTAGTAAATGCTGTATTTTGAATGATGTCATGTTTTGATCTTCTCTGTTCTTGGTTTGTCACTGAATAAAATGGAGAGCACCTATGCTGGTATTCTGAACCTTGGGAAGTTGCCTTTCCTTGGCATTATATTACAGGGATTTGAAAATCTTCCATGCCCCTTGAACTTGCTGACATAGCAGAAAGGGATGGGGCAAGAGAAAGACAGAGACAAGCTAGAGTCAGTTCAGTGACTTGAAGCAGCAGCTGCAGCATGAACTCCTTTTTTTGAGCCAGCCAGAATTTCTGCTAAGGACTCCTGCAGAGGACTGCTGGGGATGGAAGCTGCTGGGAGCAAGCTTCGTGGATGCTGAGCAGTTGCAGTGAGTGAGGAGAGGAGGATCTTTGCCTGAGGCAGCCTGTTCTGTTTTGAAGGCTGGAGAATGTGGTGTTTACATTAACATTAACTTCAGTGCCAACTTCATAACTGCTGTGATGGCTTTGACTTTCTGGTTTGGGACTCAGTTTTCTTGTATTTGAATAAATGTTCTAGCTATACCCCAATGTAGAGAGCCTGTTACATTTTGTGATTAATAACCATATCAGCATATTTATAGTTACTGTATGCATTGTGACTACTGCATTGTCGATACATTTGGCGACGAGGGAGAGATCACAAAATGTCAGGCCTCTATTTGGAAGCAGGGGGGCTTTAGAAGGAGAAATGGCTATCCCAGCATGGGAGGACTTGCCTTATTCTTCTCTAGCCAGAGAATGGGCCAAAAGCACAGAGTCCTGTGAAAACTGGGAACCAAGGCTAAAAGAGGGGGAACCTGGAGATTTGGAAAGATGTTTGCAAGGAATATTGGCAGGAGTGTTCAGGAGAGGCTGGGTCCTGCTAACAAGTTATCATCTTATGTGTAAAAGTAGAGATAAGCTGCTGGCAGAAAAAGCTCAGATGGCTGGGGAGTTGGCTGGTTTGCCTGAGGAGTCTTTTGTGCCACAGCATTCAGAAGAGCAAACTGGAGGGTCTCAGGTTGTGGAAGAATAAGCTACTGTTCATGTAGCTAAAAGGAAGCAAAAAACTAGCAGAAGGAATGTGCATGCAGCTTTTGTACAGGCTGGGCAGAGTTGCCCTGACAACTGCCAGGAGAATGTGTGTGAGGAGAATGGAACAAGGTTAGATGAGGAGTCTTCTAATGTAGAAGTTCTCCCCATATGAAGAAGAAGACAGGAAAACCACCAGGGCAAAATGGAGACCAGGGAAATAATTGAGGATTTCACTCAACAGGAGATCACTGATATATTGAGTAGATTCACCCAAAGAATGGGAGAGTCTTTAGTGTCTTGGATAGTAAGAATCACTGATAAAGGCGCTGGAGGAATAACACTGGACAATGTGGATTGCTTAAAATTCATAAGTATCAGTCAAAATCCTTTTTTACACCAAGCTTTTAAGGACCACCATATTTGAGGAGGCCTCAACAGAACTAATCTATTACCTTTAGCTGCAGAGCGATGCAAAAAGCAATATCCTAGTGACTCTATGTGGCCTGGTAGAGACAGACCCTGGTACTCAGAGACTATGACAAAGCTAAAGGAGGAGATGGTGAAAACTGCTATCATGCTAGGAGATGCAAATGCATATCATGAACCCCCCCCCCCCAGGAGTTGCTCATAGAAATATCATAGTGAAGATGGTTCCTCCTGCTTCTGACTCTATTAATTGGGGAAATAGGGCACCCTCTTTCAGAGGTGCTAGATAAGATTTCACAATTAAGTGATTTAAGAGAATGGGGAAAAGATAAAGAGAGAAGAGTAAATAGTGAGAGGATTCTGAGACAAAATAGATTGAAAAGAAGGGAACTGTTTACTGCTCTATTGAGAACAGGGGTGGATTTTAGAAGAATAGATGGTATTGCAACTGAAGAGCTACATAAGATGTATGAAGAAAAGGTACTTAACATTAGAATGAATAGGGAAGCAGGAACCACCCCTGCAGGTACTCCTGAATCTTTGTATCCAAGTTTGCCCCACCTTCAGGGAGAATAGGAGATAGGCCCAAGCCCCAGCCCAGATTAAAGAAATATACCCAGGAGATGGCAGACCCCATATTGGTTTAACAATGTATTGAAAGAATGGATCAACTACTGTAACTAGGGTGTTGCTGGATACTGGGGCTGAGGCCACATTTATCTATGAAAACTCTGATAAGTTTAAACATGGAACTCCTATTACTGTCACAGGGCTTGGAGGGGCTGAAATATCAAGTTAGAATAACAATGAAAATTGGGAAATTACCTAAGAAAGAATTTACTGTGGTTGTTGTACCCATTCCTGAATACATCACTGGAATAGATGTATTGAGAGGCATGACTCCGAATTTACCTGAAGGAAGATACCAATTCACTGCAAGGAAGATAGGAATTAATGAAGTTTTGGTGGGAAAAATTAAAATGGACCCAATAACTTTACCCGAACCTTCTGAAGTAATTACTTTAAAGCAGTATCATGTGCCAGGCGGGCAAGATGAAATTACTACTACTATAAAGTAATATGTTGAAGCAGGAGTGTTCGTCCCTACAACCACATGATGGAATAATCCTGTCTGGCCAGTATAAAAATCAGATGGGACATGGAGAATGACCATGGATTATAGACAATTCAATAAGGTGACTTCTCCTTTGTATGCTGCTGTTCCAGATACCATCACTTTAATAGAAAGGATCCAGAAATATGATGGGACTTGGTATGCAGTTATTGACTTGGTGAATGCTTTCTTCACCATCCCAATAGACCCTAAACAATGGGACCAGTTGGCTTTCACTCGGCAGGGTAGACAATATAATTTCACCCACTTGCCACAAGTGTACCTGCATAGCCCCACTATTTGTCACAGGATTGTGGCTGAACAGTTGGATGAATTAAAGCTACCTGGTGTACAGCTTAACTACTACATTGATGATATCATGATACAGGGAAAAGATGCAAAAGAAGTGGAGAGGAGTTTGACCCTTCTAATTGAGTATATGAAAAGTAAAGGGTGGGGAATTAACCCTGCAAACGTTCAAGGACCAACTCAAAATGTAAAATTTTGGGGTATACAATGGAACAAGGGACTATGAGAGATTCTTCCGCAAACACGACAAAAGATTCAGGATTTTCCTACCCCGACCAATAAAAAGGAGACCCAAAAGTTCATAGGATTGTTTGGATAATGGAGGCACCACATTCCACATTTGGGACAGATTTTGAAACCTTTATATAAAGGCACTTGGAAGAAACATAAATTCGATTGGGGACTTGAGCAGAGTAAAACTTCATCCAAGTTAGCATGCAGGCAGTTCTGCACTCCTGTTCCATGGCTCCACAGAATCACAGCTACCAAAACTGGGAAACAAACAATTATCCCAGTCCCCATACTTTCCTTTTAGTTTGCAGATCCTGTTTGTGAGGCCATTTGTAGCAGCAAGAACCCCAACATACCCAGGGTGGCTGCCAACATAGCTTCTTAGATCTGCTTTTCTAAAGGAAGGCAACTCAAAATGGGTCAACAATCTCACTTTAATCTATCAAACATATATCATTTACTTAGTTCAGGGGAAAAAGGTCAGTGCCCTGAACTTCAGAGAATACAAACAGAAGTTACAAGCAGACATTTTCCAAAGAAGAAATAAAAACAATTTATAGTCATATAAAAACGCTCTCACTTTGTAGGGGTGGCCAGGTAGCACAGTGAGTAAGAGCACCTGCTCCAGTATCGGAATGACCTGGGGATCAGATCTGGGCTCAGACACTTACCACCCACCCAGAAACACCTGGCTGTGTAACCTGGAGCAAGTTACTTAACCCCAATTGCTTAGGTTCAGCCAGGTGGCTCAGTGAGTAAGAGCACTGGCCCCAGTGTCGGTATGACATGGAGATCAAATCTGGGCTCAGATACTTAGCACCACACCCAGAAATAACTGGCCATGTAACCTTGAGCAAGTTACTTAACCCTGATTGCTTTAAAACAAAAACAAAAATGCTCTGAATCATTATCGATTACAGAAGTACAAATTAAAACAGGAATATTGTCATCTCTAAGGGTAACCTTGCTTCTGCCCAAGTCTGACTTGGTTATCCTGAGGAATGGCCCTATTACCTATACTACATATGTATTTGATTGAGAGAATGATGAGCTCTGTATACCTAAATAATTTGAGTTGATTGATGACCCACTTCAGGAGAAAGACTTGGGGAGACTGGTTGAGAGAGTCAAGGCATGCTACCCCTGCTTTTTTTACTTTAGCTGAGGCATGATATATTTTACTCCAGGCTTTTACCTTTACCGTGTGTGTATCCCTCTGTTTCAGATGTGTTTCTTGTAAACAGCATATTGTAGGATTAGGATTTCTAATCTATTCTGCTATCCATTTCCATTTTATGGGAGAGTTCATTCCATTCACATTTACAGTTATGGTTGTTATCTGTTTCTTTCCCTCCATCCTATTCCCGCCCCTCTTAATGTTCATATTTTTTCCCCCTTCTCCCTTCCCCCCTTTAATAGTTTTCCTTTTGACCATCGCCTCCCTCAGTATTCCCTTATCAGCCCCCCTCCCTTTTCCTCCCCTTATTTCTTCCCTCCCTACTAACCACCCTCCCCCACTTTTGTAGCCCTTTCCCTCTCTTACTGCTTGTAGGATATTTTTATACTTAATGAAGTATGTTATTTCTTCTTTGCACCAAGAGTGACAGGAACAAATCTCTTGAGAAGCTCTTCTCCCTCCCCTCTTTCCCTCTAAAATGATACTTTTTGCATTTCTTCTCCATAGAGTCCTATGCTTAACTGATTGTTATTCCCTTCTTGCACCAGAACCAATGAGAGAAAAGCTCATACATCTCCCTCCCTTCTTTTCCTCTGCTATACAGTTTTTATGCCTCTTTGTGTGGCATAATTTACCCTTTTCCACTTCATTCCCTTTCTTCCATTGCAGTCCCTTTGTAGCCCTTAATAAGATTTTTTTAAATCGTCATTTTGTGCATTTTATACTCATACCCTCTACTTGTCCATAACCAGTTTGCTCTTATCAAATAGCAGGGTGTGTGTGTTTTCCTTGTTTACCTTTCTATGTCACTGTTGCATCTGGTAATTGGAGGTTGAATTTTCAACTGAGTGCTGGCTTTTTTTATCAAGAAGGTCTGGAACTCTGTTATATCGTTGAATGAACCTCTCTTTGCCTGGAAAATATGCTCAGTCTCGCTGGGTATGTGATCCTTGGTTGTAACCCAAGTTCTTTTGCCTTCTGGAAAATTGTATTCCACTGCCTCCGATCTTTCAGTATAGAGGCTGACAAATCCTGTGCGATCCTCACTTTGGACCCTCGATATTTGAATTGTTTCTTTCTGGACGCTTGAAGTATTTTCTCTTTTATCTGGTAGTTCTGGGAGTTTGGCCACAACATTTCGAGGACTTTTCAGTTTGGGATCTCTTTCATCAGGTGTCTGGTGGATTCTCTCAATTTCTATTTTACCCTCAGGTTCTAGTATCTCAGGGCAGTCTTCCTTAACAAGCTCTTGGAGAATGTTGTCCAGGCTCATTTTTTCATCATGATTTTCTGGTAGGCCTATGATTCTCAAATTGTCTCTCCTGGATCTGTTTTCCAGGTCAGTTATTTTTTCTTTGAGGTATTTTACCTCTTTTTCTAATTTTTCATTCTTGTTGTTTTGCTTGACTAATTCTTGGTTCCTCATAGAGTTATTTGTTTCCATTTGGTTAATTCTAGTTTTTAGCAAATAATTTTCCTTGGTTAATTTTTGGAGCTCCTTTTCCATATCATACACTTTTCTTTTTAGAGAGATGTTTTCTTCATTATAATGTTTTTCTAATTCTGCTATTTTGGATTTGAGAGAATTATTCATTTTGTCTTCTATCTCTCTCATTCGGTTTTCAAAGTTCCTTTTGATCTCATCTAGGAGAGTCTTCTGTGCTTGGGACCCATTCCCTGTTGATGTTTCAGCTGTGGGTGTGGAGTCCACATTGTCTCCCTCTGAGTTTGTCCCTCTGAGGATAGTAGGACTCCAGAGTCTTTGTCTTTGTAGTCTGCTTTCTACCCATTTTGAGGCAGGGCCCTAGACATGCCCTTCCTCTAGGGATCCCAAGCCTTTACTGCAGAGGGTTTTGCCCTGGGGCAAAAGTTACTATGTTTTTAGGGGGGGTTTGGAGCAGGTGAGGTTCACTCTGTCATCCTAGTCTTTGGAGGTCCTGATAGGGGCTTCTTTTTTTTAATTTCTGGACTATGAAGTGGTAGCCCCAGGAGTATTTGCTGTCCAGGACAGGGTCCCCTGTATTTGCTTCTTACCTTGCTCTTTCCAGTCCCAGCCCTTTGGTGATAGGCCTGGTAGTGGCCCTTGTGGTTGGTGGGACGACTTGCCCTCTGAGTTGATCAGGCCCCTTCCAGGCCTGCCTCTGTGTCCGCCAGCCTCGCCTAAGGCATGAATTTCTGAATGGCTAATGGGAGTCCCTGGAATTAGAGGCACGTGAAGAAGTCAATCCTTATCATGGCTTCTGACTTCCAGCATGCATAACCCTAAAAGGTGGGCCTTGGTTAGAACATTCCTTCTTATTATCTTATTTTGCCCATAGTCTTCAAGTTTTTGAAGAGTTGTCATATGGAAAAGGGGTTAGATTTATTCTTCTTCCAGTTTTTAAATATTTACCAGTATACTTGAAATCCCAACAAGTACTAGCTGTATGACTCTGGGAATCGCTTGGTGTCTCCAGACAATTCTCTAGGACTAGAAAGTACAGAACAGTTACCAATCTACATTGAATAATTTCCTCATTTCCTAAGTCAATGAAATCAGAGGTCTGGAAAAAAGTATATAATATACAAATATGTAGTATACATATATGAGTGTATGTATATATATAACACAGGGTAGTTTTTTACAAAGGAATGTATTTACTTCCAAAGGTATTCTCAGAAATATACACACTTGTCCCAACATGTAGGAAGCACCATCTCAGTCTCTGGGGAGTGGAAGAGGATTAGGTTCATAGCTTAGCTTGGTTCCCTTAGAACACAGTCTCAGGTCCAATGCAAAATCTCTCAGGCAGCTTCATAGGGTTTCCATGCCAGCATGGTTGGCTGCTCCAGCAGCCTGCCTGTAATCATAGCTTCAAAGTTACCATGGTACACACTCCAGGTAATGTGAAGAAATAGAGGACAGACAACACAAAGCAGAAACAAACACTTCCAGACCTATTTCTCTGAGCTGGATAAAGGAAGGAAAGGAGAGGAAGGGCAAGGCCCTTCTGGCATGTATCTACCCTGGGCTCAGCAGACCAAAGAGGCTGAGAGTACAGGCTGAATAGGCTGAACCATGGAAGAAGAGCTTGACTGAAGAGAGCAAACTGTTCAGTCTCATCACTTTTTTTTTTTTTTTAAAAGCAATCGGGGTTAAGTAACTTGCTTAAGGTTACACAGCTAGTTATTTCTGGGTGTGGTGCTGAGTGTCTGAGCCCGGGATTTGATCCAGATCATCCCAACACTGGAGCCGGTGCTCTTACTCGCTGAGCCACCTGGCCGCCCCTAAGCAATTGGGGTTAAGTAACTTGCTCAAGGTTACACGGCCAGGTGTTTCTGGGTAGGTGCTAAGTGTCTGAGCCCGGGATTCGATCTCCAGGTCTTCTCAACACTGGAGCCGGTGCTCTTACTTGCTGTGCTACCTGGCCGCCCCCAGTCTCATCACTTTTAAAGACCCAGGCTGCCAATCAAAGAGGCCACTGCCCCCCACATATGATAGGGGACACAGTGAACTCCATTGCATATGTGTGGAATAGCAATATATGTGCATGCTTATGTATATATATGTACATGTATGTCTGTATATGTATATATATACACACATACATATATATAAGTATTTAAAATGAAGGTTTGCTATATGCCTAAATCACTTAAGATAATATTCATGTGAAAGACACTCAGTATCAGCTCCCAGGAAACTGTAGAATTAGAACTGCTTGGATGTTCTGTGTTGGCCTACCACATGCTTGGGAGACATTTCACTGACTACATTGCCAGAAAGGTCAGTGCCTGACTCCTTAATTCAAGTGGCTTTCCATGTATTTGCATCTGAGGATGAAAGACTCTTTCACTTACATGGATGATATCATGTGTGAAGTGGGGAAGTCTGAAGACCACCCCTCTCTCCACCTTAGGCCATGTGGCCTCAAGAAATTAGCTTGTCTATTTTTCATCCTTTTCTGTTCTTTTTTTTTTTTTGAGGGGAAAGGCAGAGCAATTGGGCTTAAGTGACTTGCCCAAGGTCACACGGCTACTAAGTGTTAAGTGTCTGAGGTCAGATTTGAACTCAAGTCCTCCTGACTCCAGGGCCGGGGCTCTATTCACTGTGCCACCTAGCCGCCCCCCATCCTTTTCTGTTCTATGTGTACTGAGGGGTAATTACTGAGCCAGGGGGTTGAGCCATGGCAATTTGGGAGTCCAAGAATCAAAAGTGAGGGTTGTAGCCATTCCGGTAGTGAAGCCCTGGTGAAGGAGGAGTCAGGAACTCGATGAGATTAATGTGAGTTTGCAAGCCTTATCTTTCTCCCTTCCCTAGGGACTGAAATGGTGTAGGGAGAGTTTTATGCCCCCAGATTGTTGGGGTAGGGGATGTTTGTTCTTGTTTTATCTTTGAAGTTAAAAAAATATCCTTTTATAAAAGCTAATTCCATATCAAGTTGTTAAATTGAATTGGGGTGCTAATTTATATAATATATACACATATATGTATATGTCCCTAAAAACTGGGAAGGACACAGTTGGTGGGGGATTAAAGTAATTACAGAAAAAGAACTCCCCAAATCTCTCAGAAGACCAGAGAAACTTTGCAGGGGCAGAGGGTATGGGGTAAAATATAGTAAGACTGGTTTTGACAGGGAGGCCACAACAACCGTGATATACACACACATACACATATACATATATTTATATACATACACGTGTACATATATGTGAAGCTGTCCTGTCAATAAATGCACATATAGCTGTAAAATATTTTATTCCATCTCAGAGTACCTATGACCAGAGTAAATTAAATGAAAATTACATTAAACATAGACATTGACCCTTGCTTAATCAAGGGCCAACTCTATGCACTCCATTGTGCCAAACACTGAGGATATTGATATCAGATTGATTTCATATTACTCCCCCTTATTAACTCTATATTGTAGTCAGATTGGCCTCTTGGTGTTCTTCAAATACAACTTGCTATCTCCTGCCCTTAAGAAGTTTCATCTCAACTGTGCAGAGGCCTGTATCAAGCCCTGGTGAGGGGAAAGGGGAAGGGAACAAAAAAATCTTCAAATGTTATCTTATCAGCAAAACCTTTTCTAAGTTTTTGTTTTAGACCAGAATACTCAGAACTATCTACATATTTCTTTCTGTAGGGAAAATGGTCTAGCAGAAGTTCCCAAAGTGAGCAATACTGTCCCTTAGTGGGTGTTGGAATGATCCAGGGGGCTTTGAATGAAAATAAGGGAGCAGTAGAAGCATAAAGATAGAATAGACACAAGAAAATTTTGAAAACCCATTCATACAGGTTTCAACTGTTATGTTACATAATTGAAGTCATAGTGATTACATTATTTTCCAAATAAACCCACAAAAATGCAAGTTATAACTGATCAGCAGTTAAGTCCACCAACAGGTCTTAACAAGCAAGTGTTGGCAGGAGTGTGTCTTTGGTGCATTGTCCAGAAGCCCAGCATGCATCAGCAGGAATATGTACATGTAATTACTTGTTCACAATATGATACTATACAGTTACATAATGAAATATTGCATCATCAAAATTTCAATGTAGGAAAAAAACACAAATTTGCAATAAATTATTAAATTTGAGATGCATCATTAAAAAAATTATATTCTTTTGAAATGACATAAATTTTTTTTAAATGTTAAAGGATTAAAGAGAGTAGATTTCCAAGGGGGTGCTGAATAATTTATTTTTGAAAAGGGGGTGGTAGGTCAAATAAGTTTGGGAACTTCTGGTTTAGGGTCTAGAGAGTTTCAAAAGCATTTGTTTACAGGAAGCTTACCAACAATCTGTAATGACCTCATAGATGCTTTCTTGAAAATTGGGACTGTTCCTACTATAAGCACTGGCCAGGGAATCTGACATAGCTTTTGAGCCACACTTTAAAAGAATTTGTTAGGTTCCAATTCAGAGATTAGAAGGCAATCACAGCAGGAAGTCTCAGGCCTTCTGGAGACAGTTTTATCATACATCTGCTTCCTTTGCCCAGTTGGGTCAGACTACCCCAGTCACTTTTCTGAACATCTCCATAACCTCTATGCATATACTCTAAGGATCTATTTGTTGAACTTTGCTATTCAGTGTATAACTTCTATGCTAATTGCTATTGCCTTGACCTTAGCTTCATTTTAATCCGATTCAGCCAACAGAGAGGTCCACCTTCCAGATACTTGAGACACTGGCTCAGACTTTCTCTCCACCTCAAAATAAAGCCCCTTCTCAGCAGTTTGGACTAGGGTCCAAATGGGATTATTGCTTAGTCCTCCATTCTTTCTTCCTGCTTCATTTGCAGCCCTGGAGTGCAGGACTGACTTCTGAGGAGGAAATCAGCCAGTGCTGCAGAAGAAGTATTGCCTTTCTCCTGGATCAATCTATTCAGACAATAATTAGCAGTGCCTTGTTAACAAAGGCCAGATATATATATATACATACACACATACATACATATATAGATATACACACATACATATATAGGTACATATATACACACATACATACATATACATATATGTGTGTGTGTATACCAAAATCTATGAAACAGTACTTTTTGTGGTAGCAAATGAATTGAAAATAAAATGAGTGCCCATTAATTGGAGAACAGTTAAATACATTGTGGTATATAAATGTAATGGCATATGTTAAAACCATATTTTGTTCTGGTCCCCCTGACCTAACCTCCTCTTATAGTAAGTATAGTATAATAAGTGCCTAGCATAAAGTAACAATAATAAGATTGAAAGGGGGTAATAGAAGTCACTTATAGACTGTCCTATAAATTAAAGGAGCATAAGCAGTTATTTGCAAACTGTCATATAAATTAGGGGAGCATAGGAGCCACTGGAAACTATTTCATAAATTAACCAAAACCACATATGGGAACTATGTGCTAAATTAGGAAAAGCCAGCTAGGTCTTACTGTAAGGTCCCTTGAGTCCTGCTAACTGCCCATTGTCTGTAAGCCTCAGAGAAGCTCAAGACGTACAGTAAAACCAGCAAAACCTTGTGCTAATGAACTAAACCTAAAATATTGCTGATAATTTTGAAATGATGTGTATATGTTAATGAACTAATCCTAAGGAGGCATGGATAAGATTCTGTCTTCCACCACCAAAACCCTAAAAAATGAGATACCAAATTCCTGCTGTGGAGAACTCCTGCATCTGCTAAGGGTCCATTTTGCCCTAAAACTCCAGCTCTGGGTTATATAAGTGACTCTGTGTGCCCCTTCGTCTCCCCGTTCTCTTCCTTGAGCTGCCTGCCTCCTTCCACCACCCAATCCCCTGTCACCATGCCATCTGCCTTTGTACCTTCCCATGCCATTTACCTCTGTACTGTCTAAGCCTTATTGAAGTGTCATTAAAACATTACTCCCTGCTTCCTGCCATCATAGTCTTTCACAGCAACCATCCAAAAAGCTGGGCATACCTGCCCCCACTTTGACCCGGGGGTGCCTTTTGAGGTCCCATCTCTTAGTCATAAACTGGGAGCTCCAGGACTGAGTCTAGAAACTATTCACTGATGCCCCTATCCCTCAACAAACTGTATATAATGAATTCATGGGTAGAAAGCAAGAGTGAAGTGAAAGCAAGCTGAAGCTCTTCCCAGGACATCTTTCCCTTTTCTCTGGGTTGCAATTAATAATTTCATAAATTAATTAGAAATTCAACATATTGTTATACCACTGTAAAAAAGAAATGTGAGGCATTTAGAGAAACAAGGGATATTTGCTTGAACTAATAGAGAGTAAAGAGATCAGAGCCAAGGAAATAAAATCTACAAAAAATAAAGAAAAAGTCATATGGAGACCTGGGAATATCATCAGTTAGGAGAATCAGGGGTGGCTAGGTGGCACAGTGAATAGAGCACCCCTGGAGTCAGGAGGACCTGAGTTCAAATCCAGCCTCAGACACTTAACACTTACTAGCTGTATGACCTTGAGCAAGTCACTTTGCCCCAATTAGGGGAGCATAGGAGCCACTGGAAACTATTTCATAAATTAACCAAAACCACATATGGGAACTATGTGCCACTCTAAATTGCCCCTCTAAAAAGCAAAACAAAAACAAAACAAAACCAATTAGGAGAATCAGGAAAGGATTTTGTTTTTTGCTTTTTGGATGAGGGAATGCAGGGCAATTGGGGTTAAGTGACTTGCCCATGGTCACACAGCTAGTAAGTGTTAAGTGTCTGAGGCTGCATTTGAACTCAGGTCCTTCTGACTCCAGGGCTGGTGCTCTATTCATTATGCCACCTAACTGCCCCTCGGAAAGAGTTTTTGTAAAAGATGACACTTCAGTTGTGACTTAAGGAGAGTTAGGTTGTAAAGAAGTGGAGAGGAGGGGCGGCTAGGTGGTGCTATGAGTAAAGGGGGGGGGGGCCAGAGTCAGAAGGACCCGGTTCCAGCCTCAGACACTAAACACCCACCCCCCCCACCCCCCACCCCCCACACACAACTAGCTGTGTAACCTTGGGCAAGTTACTTAACCCCAATTGCCCTCCAAAAGGCAAAAAAAATAAAAAAATAAAAAAATAAAAAGTGGAGAGGAGAAAGGAGAACATTCCAGGGAATGGGAGACAGACTGGCAAATGCATGAAGGCAGGAGACAGAAATTTGTATATGAGGAACATCAAATAGGCCAGTTTGGAAGGAATACAGAATACATAAAGGGATGGAGAGAAAGGGAAGGAAATAGGCATTTATTAGCACTTACTATGTGCCACTCATTGGGCTACTCTCATTTGAGAGAAATAGAGAAATATGAAATCAATCTGGAAAGACAGTTTGGAGACATTTTGTCCTTTAAATGACAAAGAGAGCTTTTTGCATTTTGGTTTTTATCCTTGAAGCAATAGAGAGCAATGGAAGCTTTTGGAATAGGGGGAAAACACAGTTAGATCTATGCTTTAGGAATATCAATTTGTTAGGTATGTAGAAAATCTAGGTATGTAGAGGGGAAAGACACTAAGGTGAGGACACTAATTAGCAAGTTATTGCAGTATTCCAGACAAGAAATTATGAGGTGACAGAAGAGGATGGTGATCATGTAAATGGAGAGAGGTAATGAATGTAAGAGATATTGTGGAGGGAAGATTTGACAAGGTTTGGGAATTCATTGAATATATGGGGTAACTGGAAAGGTGTACGGTGTCCTTAAAGAAACGGAGAAGTTAGGAAGAGGGTCATATTTAAGGGGAAAGATGAGTACTATTTTGGACAAGTTGAGCTTGACATGTCTTTCCAGCAGGCATTTGGAGATTTATCACTAGAATTTGGGAGAGGTAGAAGGGCTGGATTTGTAGAATTGAAAGTAATATGCATAGAGACTGACAAAACCTTCAAATGAGAGAGTATAAGAGAAGATTAACCTTGGGGTTGTAGAAAATTCTGTACTCTGTTTGAAGCATAAGCCTGCCAGAAACAATTGTTATCAATTTAGATTATTGTAATCTAAGCATGTCTACTTGGAACCAAAGATAGCCAAAGTTGCACCATGATTTTGAAAATCTCTCTCTCACAAGCAATTTTTAGGTTATAATTTACAATATTCTAAAAACAACAGACAAAATTCCAAAATAACATTCTAAGAAATAGTTGCAATCCTGAGGGTCAAGATTGGTTAGCCTTTTGTTTCATCAAGAAGTATAGTCAGTTAACTTTTGGCATGCTTTGGAGAAACATTTTCCTAAACCATTGGATTCTCACTTTAATAGTTCTCTTTAAAGATTTTCCTGTCCCGCTAGTCAAAGTTGAACTCCAGAAATTCTTCCATTAACTGAAGTAATCAAGAACTTCCTTCTGATCATTCCCCTAATCCCTTTAGCATATGGTGATAGGCAATGACCTTAACTTCATTAAGATATTTCCCTTTCTAACTTTGGTTATTACTCTTAATTTATTTTCTGGGACCTTATATAACTTTTATATCCTTTCCTAAAAGAAAGTAGTTAGGCTTTAGACTGGGATAATATAAAATATTAATATTTTTTTAAAAGGGAGCTTTTTCTCCATTCTCTTCTTAATCACATTTCCCTTTTCATGTATCTCTTTCACAGGCCTTTCCTATAGGCCCCAAAAGATACCAGACATTAACACCAAAGGTATATGGTAGCTGTAGTATGTAGATCCCAATATTCAGAGACAAATAGATATTTTTGTGCCTGGGGCAAGCCAAGGAGTATGGAAGGGGTACAGTTGAGTGGCCAGAAAGGACACCTGGGATGTTGTAACCCCAAGAAAGAAAGCACATCTGGGGATGCTATAAGGTTTCTATGCTGCTGAACAACTGGCTGATACTGGGGAGATGAAGATGTAGGCTGGGGTTGGGTCCAGGGATACAGGACCGACAGTACAAGAATTACACTCCAGGTGGCGCATTCTAAATGTTGTCACCTTAGAGAAAAAAACCCTGATTGCTTTATCCTAGTTACTAATCTTCCACTACCTATTGACACAAAGGACTATTTTTTGAGGAGGAGAAATAGGAGACTGTGTGATCCCTGACCATCCACCAAAAAATATTCCCTCATCTGGTTGCTGCCTTCTCCTTAAGGTGTTTCTTTTCTTTTTTTTTCCTTTTCTTAAAGCTCAAAGTTTTACATCTGATCTTACTGGGAAAGCTGGGAAATTTATCTCCATTACAAATAATGCTTGCTGATGCTTTCAAATAAATACCTTTTAACAAAATAAGAAAAAAATCCATTCATTCCAATATTTTCAAGTGTCTTTTTTAATAGGAATCAGTGTTGAATTTTATCAAAAGTTTTTTTTCTGCATCTATTGATATAATCATATGACTTTTTAAACTTTTATTATTGATGTAATCAATTATGTAAATAGTTTCCCTTATGTTAAGCCATCCAAGAGAAACATTTCTGGCATAAATACCACTTGATTATAATGTGTAATCTTTGTAATATATTGTTATAATCTTTTAACTAGTATTGTATTAAGGATTTTTGCATCTATATCCATTAATGAAATTGGTCTATAATTTTCTCTTTCTGATTTTACTCTTCCTGGTTTAGGTATCATTATCATATTTGTTTCATAAAGCAGTTTGGTAGAATCCCTTCTTTACCTGTTATTCTAAATAATCTGTTTAATATTGGAATTGGTTGATCTTTAAATATTTGATAGAATTCACTGGTAAATCTATCTGGTCCTGGTGCTTTTATCCCAGGAAGCTAATTTATGGCTGGTTCAATTTATTTTTCTAAAATAGAACAATTTAGATATCCTATTTCCTCTTCTGCTAATCTAGTTAATTTATATTTTTGTAAATATTCTTCCATTTCACTTAAATTGTTTAATTTATTGGCATATAGTTAGGCAAAATAATGCCTCATAATTTCTTTACTTTCATGTTCATTAGTGGTATATCACCCTTTTATTTTTAATACTGGTGATTTGGTTTTCTTCTAACTTTTTAAAAATCAAATTAACCAATTATTTATCTATTTTTTCATAAAACCAATTCATAGTTTTATATATTAATTCAATTTTATTAATCTCACCTTTAATTTTTAGGATTTCCGATTTAGTGTTTAATTGGGGATTCTTAATTTGTTCTTTTTCTAGTTTTAAGTTGCATACCCAATTAACAAGTCTGCTCTCTTTTTCTATTTTATTGATGTAAGCATATAGAGATATACATTTCCTTCTAATCATTGCTTTTACTGTATCCCATAGGTTTTGATATGTTGTCTCATTATTGTCATTCTCTTCAATAAGATTGAATGTTTCTATGATTTATTCTTCAGACCACTCCTTCTTTAAGATTAGGTTGTTTTGGGGGTGGCTAGGTGGTGCAGTGAGTAAATCGCCAGCCCCAGAGTCAGGAGGACCCAAGTTCAGTTCTGGCCTCAGACACTTAACACAAAAAAAAACTAGCCATGTAACCTTGGGCAAGTTACTAACCCCCAATTGCCCTCCAAAAGGCAAAAAAAAAAAAATTAGGTTGTTTAATCACCAATTAGTTTCCTTGGTCCCTTATCAAATATGATTTTTCTTGTGTTATACAAAAAGGATACTTTTAATATTTCTCCTTTTCTGCTTTTAACTATAAAACTTTAATGTACTAATATATAGTGGGTACCACAAACCACTGAGACAAAGGTGTATTCCTTTCTATTTGCATTCAATTCTCTCCATATTCCTTAACTTCTTTCTTATTTATTTATTTTTGTTAGGTTTATCCAGTTCTGGGAGGGGAATATTAAAATCCTCTACTATTATAGTACTACTATCTATCTCCTATCAAAGGAAGGAAGTTTAGCAGGACCAGATCTTAAACTATATTTTAAGGCAGTAATTATCAAAATTATCTAGTATTGGCTAAGAAACAAAAAGGTTGGGGCAGAGCTAATATGGTGGTGTAGAAGCAGGAAAACTCATGAGCTCCCCCCATAAGCACCTCTAATACCTATAAAATATGACTCCAAACAAATTTTAGAGCTGCAGAACCCATAAAGTGACAGAGAGAAAAAAAATCTCTCACTGAAGGCAGCAGGGCTGGCTGACAGAAAGGTTTCTTCTCAGCACACTGGGAACTGAGCCCACACCCACATGAGCTTGTGTTGTTAGCCCCAGGGCAGCCTCAACAAGCAGCTGCAGTGGACTTTGGGAGAGTGGATCACCAGCAGCAGTGGCGGTTTCCAGAAATATCAACCCATAAATGGCAAAGACAAAGTAAAAGGCCAGTGTAGAACTCTGTTGAAACTGAGGGGGACTAGGAGTGCGGTTCAGCCCCTGCCCCTGGAGAGAGAAGCAATGGAGGCGTGGCATCCGTGCAGCCTCCTCCACATGGCTGCATCAGAGCTCCTAGCCCGAAGATTGTAGGGGGGCTAAGTGACCATTCAGAAGGCAATCATTCTTGCTTTAACCTGCCTGGATCAGGATTTCGGCATTGGGTGGTGGTGCCGAGGTGTGTCACCAGTGATCGAGACTGTGTGGGGGCTGTAAAGACAGTGGACTCCTAATAGCTATGGCAGCTGCAAAAACCCCAGCAATTTGAGGTTTTTGCTCTGGAAGCAGAGTTCTACTGTGGCAAAGAGCTCCAAAGTCAAGTAATTGGCTGCCAATATGAGCAAGCAACGGAAGCACAAACAGATGATAGAATCCTTTTCTGGGGACAAAAAGTATCAAAGAGAGGAGCTGGAGGAAGACATGGAAGTCAGAACTTCTGCACCAAAAGCGTCCAAGAAAAATATGAACTAGTTGTAGGCCACAGAGGAGCTCAAAAAGGATTTTGAAAATCAAGTAATAAAAGTGGAGGAAAAATTGGGAAGAGAAATGAGAATGATGCAAGAAAATCATGAAAAGAGAGTCAACAACCTGCCTGAAGAAAATAACACCTTAAAAAAGTAGATTAACTCAAATGGCAAAAGAGGCGCAAAAAATCCAATGAGGAGAAGAATGCCTTAAAAAGCTGAATTTGCCAGATGGAAAAAGAATCTCAAAAGCTCACTGAGGAGAATCATTGCTTCAGAATTAGATTGGAGCAAATGGAAGCTAGGGACTTTATGAATAATTCCTTCAGAATTAGATTGGAGCAAATGGAAGCTAGGGACTTTATGAGAAATCAAGATACTATTAAACAGATCCAAACAAATGAAAAAACAGAAGGCAATGTGAAATATCTCATTGGAAAAACCACTGACCTGGAAAATAGATCCAGAAGAGATCATTTAAAAATCATTGGACTACCTTAAAGCCATGATAAAAAAAAAAAACAAACCAAAACCTAGAAATCATCCTTCAAGAAATTCTCTAGGAAAATTACCCTGATATTTTAGAACCAGAGGGCAAAATAGAAATTGAAAGAATTTGCTGATCACCTCTTGAAAAAGATCCCAAAGGCAGAACCCACAATATGACACAGAGAAGCTAACCTCCCGATGAGGACAGCCCAGCAGGCTGGCAGGAATTGGCCAGGGCAGTGTTCTGGGAGCCGAGCCCAGCCCCACGCCAAGGCTTTAGCCCCAGGGTGGGCCTGACCAGCCGCCAGCTGGAGGGACTCCAGATCAGCAGCAGCTGTGGCTGTTTCCAAATTTATCAACACATAGATGCAAAGGACAAGGTGAGAGGCCAGTGCAGTCTGGACTTTGGGACCAGTAAGTGGGAGTGTGTGGCTTTTACCCCCGGGGCGAGAAACCGCTGAGACGCCAGCACAGCCTGCCAGCACCAAGTGGCGGCTTCAGCTCCTGGCCTGCAGAGTGTAGGGGGACCAAGCACCAGTCTGAGGGGTAATCACTCTTGCTTTAACCTGCTTGGATCTGGATTGCAGTCTAGGGTGGAGGTCCTGGGGTGTGTGTCCAGCTTGCCAGAGAGTGTGGAGACCTCAGAGAGGGCACCCATCTAATACCTCCGGCAGATGAGAAAACCCCAGCATTGGGGACGAAAACTCCCCTGTCTGGTGGCAGAGTCCTACTGTGGCAAAAAGCCCCAAAGTCAAATCATTTGAGTGGCAAAATGAGCAGGTAAAGGAAACAAAGCAGACAGAAGATTCCAACATTACACTCCTATTTTGGGGATAACAAGGAGCAAGGCATGGAACAGGAGGAAACCAGTGAAGTCAGAACTCCTGCACCAAAAGCTTCAAAGGAAAATACAAGCTGGTTACAGGCCATAGAGGACCTTAAGAAGCAGATAAGAGAAGTGGAGGAAAAATTGGGAAGAGAAATGAGAACAATGCAAGAAAATTATGAAATGAGAATCAACAGCCTGACTGAAGAAAATAATACCTTAAAAAACAGACTGACTCAAATGGCAAAGGAGGCTCAAAAAGGCAATGAGGAGAAGAATGCCTTAAAAAGTCGAATTTGCCAGATGGAAAAAGAATCTCAAAAGCTCCATGAGGAGAATCATTGCTTCAGAATTAGATTGGAGCAAATGGAAGCTAATGACTTTATGAGAAATCAAGATGCTGTTAAACAGATCCAAACAAATGAAAGAATAGAAGGCAATGTGAAATATCTCATGGGAAAAACCACTGACCTGGAAAACAGATCCAGGAGAGATAATTTAAAAATTATTGGACTGCCTGAGAGCCATGACCAAAGTAAGAGCCTAGAAAGCATCCTCCAGGAAGTTCTCAAAGAAAACTGCCCTGATATATTAGAACCAGAGGGCAAAATAGAGGTTGAAAGAATCCACCGATCACCTCCTGAAAAAGATCCCAAAAAGAAAACTCCTAGGAATATTATAGCCAGGTTCCGGAATTCCCAGATTAAGGAGAGAATATTACAAGCATCCAGGAAGAAACAATTTGAATATTGTGGAAACACAATCAGGATAACCCAGGATCTGGCAGCTTCTACACTGAGGGATCGAAGGGCCTGGAATATGATATTCCGGAGGTCAAGGGAGCTGGGATTAAAACCAAGAGTCACCTACCCAGCAAAACTGAGTATCAAGTTTCAGGGGAAAATATAGTCATTCAGTGGAATACAGGACTTTCAAGCATTCTTGCTGAAAAAATCAGAGTTGAATAGAAAATTTGACATTCAGATACAAGAAGCAAGAGAAGCATGAGAAGGTAAACAGGGAAAAGAAATCATAAGGAACTTATCAAAGTTTAACTATTTTTTTTAAAAAAGCAATAGGGGTTGAGTGGCTTGCTTGGGGTTGCTTGGCCAGTTGTTGTTTCTGCGTGTGGTGCTGAGTGTCTGGGCCCGGATTTGATCTGGGTCGTCCCGGCACTGGGGCCAGTGCTCTTGCTGGCTGAGCCACCTGGCCAAAGTTAAACTATTAACATTCCTACATGAAAAAACAATAATTGTAACTCATGAAACTTTTCTCAGTAGTTGAAGGGATTAGAAATATATATGTGTGTGTGTGTGTATATATATATATATGTCTTTATATGAGGGTATGCGGGCATATGAATACATATGTGAATGTGTGTATATATGTTTACAGGTACACATAGATAGAGGGCACGGGACCAATTTAACAGGAAGGGATGATACTTAAAAGGTGAAATTAAGAGGTGAGAGGAATATAATGAGAGGAGATGGGGAGAGACAGAGTGGGACAAACTATCTCATACAGAAGAGGCAAGGGAAAATGGTTACAATGGAGGGGAAGAATAGGAAGGCAAAAGGGAATGGGTCAACCTTATTCCTATTGAATCTGGCTTGAGGAGGGAGTGAAATACACACTAAATAGGGGATCTCACCCTTCAGGAGAATAGGGGGGGAAGGGGATGTGAGGGGGGATGATGGAAGGGAGGGCAGGCTGGGGGGGAGGGAAGTTGGAAGCACCCACTTGTGAAAAGGGACAGGATCAAAGTAGAGAATAGAACAAGTGGGAGGTGGGATAGGAGGGAGGGAAATATAGTCAGTCTTTTACAATACAACTACTATGTTATTGTTTTGCATTAGCCGCACATGTACAACCTATACTGAACTGCTTGTCTCCCCAGTGGGGGTGGGTGGCAGGGGGGGAAGGGAATGAATCTGGAATTGAAAGTTTTAAAATCAAATATTCAAAAATATATATATGTGTGTGTAAAAAAAAATAAAATTGTATTCATTCAAAAAAAAAAAAGAAATGCAATATAAAAAAAAAAGAATTTTCCCAGTGGAGGTGGTGGAGAAAGAGCCAATAGGCTAACTGAATATAAATAGACCACTGGCAGCTAGGTGTTGAAGTGGGTAGAGTGCTGGGCCTGGAGTCAGGAAGACTCATCTTCCTTAATTCAAATCTGGCCTCAGACACTTAACTAGATGTGTGACCTGGGCATGTCACTTAACCCTGTTTACCTAAGTTTCCTCATCTGTAAAATGAGCCAGAGAAGGAATGGCAAACCATTTCACTGTCTTTGCTAAGAAAACCTCAAATTGGGTCATGAAGAATCGGACATGACTGAAAGGACTGAATGACATAGATCACACCCATAGAGTAATGAAATGAGCCTTGCCACCCACAATGCCCCACAAAAGGGTCAGGGTCAGAGGATAAGAGTTCACCAGATTTTGATAACCACAGAAAACTTGGTGTTTCTCTTGAATGTCTTTTGCTGTTAGGTGAATCAAATATCATCATGGGATTAGCAATCTGGCCCTCATCAACAAATAGGGTCAGATAACTGGGAAGAAACATCCACTGATAGTAAAACTAGGTTGGTGATTCAGTGCTTTAAGCAAGCTAGCCAACGTTTATGACTAACATAGCTATTATTGTTGTGATTTAAAACTTCTCATTTTTATGTTCAATTGTGTTCAAATAGAAATTTGGTCTTGTGACAATTTTATATCCCCATATTGTTTCTTTATGTCTAATATTCGATGGATTGTTGATTGGACAGATAATTTATTTTTGTAAAATGAAATTCAGGGACATAAACTCATCTTCTATGGCTCAATAAAAGCATCTTTGGAACAACTTCACCAACAGATAGGACAACAGGGATGATGTATATTTCTTCCTGTTCCTACATGGTTTAGAATTCTTTCACTAGGTCTCCATATTTCAATTGCTTTTCATGTCATAGACTTTGGAGGTTATGAATGTTCAGTTCAGCAATATCTATTACAAATATTGTTGTTAAAAAACCAACAAGTAGCCAACAAGCTTAAGTCTTTAGAGGTTAAAAACTTCAGATTCAAAGAAAATCAACACTTTGCATCTACAGAACACATATTGGGTATTCAAAGTCCTTCAGAATATGACTTCAACTCTAACTTCCTTGTCCAAAAAAAAAATAACACTTTTCCCTTCAAGTATTCTAAGTTTTAGCCAATCTGTCTTCTATTCATATCCTTTACTTATGCCATGCTCCATACCTGGAATACACCCTGCTTCTCCACTGTCCCCCCACCCAGACCCCCAGCAACTTTATCCATTGATATCTCTGTCTTCCTCGAAGCCAAAATTTAGGTGTCACCCCCTCCACTTTTCCATGAAGCTTTTACTCCGATCTCTATCTGGCCACTGTACCCAGATAGCTCTGGAGAAAAATGTGAGACTGGTGACTTTGCACAGTCCTCCCTCATTTAAATCCAATTCATTTACACGTCATGGCATCATCTTCCTGATGTCACAGTCCTCTTCTAGAATGAAAGACAAACCAGAACCTCAAGTTATATGTGTATTCATTCTGTTCCCTATGAGTAAAATTCATGGTTCAAAATCAAATCTCTGAGCTCAAAGAAACTGGGTTCAATGTTGGCACCTCCTTTTTAAAAAATATCTTTGACTGTGTCCCTCAGAAACATCAAAATTGTATACATTTTGCCCTTAGGATTTCCCCTTACAGAATCAGAATTTAATTTGTGTTTTGGTTTCTCAGTGCTCACACTAGCACGCCAGCTACCAAGACATAGACCATGAGATAGACTTTACTTAACCTAATAAAAATGCAAAAGACTGGTACTGAAGTCCCCAAATAGTAAGCATCTTCTTCTCTGGTAAGCTTCATTTTCTTCAGGAACCTACAGAGTCCCTCATACTAATGTCGTAATTAGTATGTAATTAGAAGGTAATTAGTTACCTTCCCCCCCAAAGGGGAAACACTTGAGATGTTGAGTCCAGTTATCCCCTTTGATGAGCTCTACCTTCCTCTGAGAGACTGTATGGTTTTACTAGACTTGTAGGGCTATCTCTGAAGTTGAACACCTGATAAGAGAATGAACTCAAAGATGACAGAGACTTGAGATTCCCTACTTCCACCCCACTCCCAAAACCTGTAGATTCCACATAACTTATAATACCAGTGAAAGTCAAAGGCTAGGTTTGTTCTTTCTTATGGTAGCTTTTTATCTCTTTCATTCCAGTCACCATAATCTCTGATTTAAGAGAGGGTAATGGTAATTTTAAAGGGAATTTGAAGCTCTTCCCTGCCCCTTGTATTCGAAATCAAACAGGTACTTAGCACCTCGTTCCAAGTTAATGATCATGTCAAATATTAGGACCCAGAAATTGGGAATACCACAGGTCGATGGACTTGTTGATGTAACGGGAAGGGGCAGAACAGGGAAGAACTAATATCAGATATAAGGTAAAGCCCAAGCTGAGAGAGGCCAGAACTTCTGGGAGCCAGCATCAAAGAGACAGAGCAGCTACTGCTGGAGAGAGAAAGAGAGAGAGAGAACTGCCGGGAATGAGAATTTCTGAGAGAGAGAGACAACTGCCAGAATCCTAAGAACTTCTGAGAACTGCTAAGAATTGAGAACAGAATGTAGAACAGAACTTGTGGTGCCAGAACTTCTACTGAGAACTTCTGAGAACCGAATTGAGAACTTTCGAGAAATGAGAAGGGAGGAGAACTGGGAGGAGGCATGGCTGTGCAATCAGTACTTTGTTGTCTGTTTTCATGTTACTTTGTCAGATTAGTCTGCTAATAGAGGACAGTGCTGTTGTTACAGAAGCCCTGGGACCTTGATGCTGGTTCAGAAGCACTGAAAGAGGATTTTCTGATTGTATGTTTACAGAAATCCTGGAGGAGGGCCTTGCTGACAATTTCAGAGGTTCAGGGACTATATTGATGATTTGTGTTGATTCCTCAGACCTTGTTGTTGGGTGTATGTTGATTTCATAGGCAGAAAGTGAATTGATGAGGATGCTGGCAATGTATATGAATGTTATTGTGGCTTTGTTAAGCTTTGTCTTCCCAGGAACAGAAACTGTGAAGGACTTGAGGTGAACTAGACACTGTAAGCTTCAGTTAGGAACAGGAACTGGACAAAGGGTTGGATAACAAGGAGTTGGCAGGGGCTGGGACCATGGAAGGGGAACCATGGAAGTGGAGACCCAGCTTTGAGTCAAGAAGAAAAGACCTCTCCTTGGGTATTTAATGCAAACTGAGAAGATCATGATTTACTAGGGGTGAAGAACTTTGATCTTTACATTCAGAATGAGTTAAGGACTTACTAATTAAGGATGATTGGAAACTAATCTCCAATTAAGAAGAAAGAAGACTTTTTGATTGAAGAGATTAAGACAATGTGACCTAGGGGTGGAGGACTTTGACCTTTGTGCTTTGTATCAATTAAGGAGACTTGCCTCCTTAAGGATGATTGAATTAAGGACTTACTAAATGAATGTTATCTTTTGCTCAAAACTATTGTAGTAACCCCCCATTTTGTGAACATCCCCCATCTCTCCCCATCATAGGAGAGCTACCTAGGAAACCTGCCCAAAACCCAATAAAGCCCAGCTAGGCAGCAAACCTGCCAAGAAACCTGCCAAAACCTGTTACCTGAACCTCCCCCGCCCCTTCTGTTCAGTTCTTGAAATAGATTTGGGAACTTTCCAGTTGAGCAACAAACTGACCCCTTGGGCAACAATTGTTAAGCAACTAACATTTATGTTGTGGCTTTTGTCTATATAAACCCCATAGAGATGTATATGTTCAGAGCTGCCTGATTTGGGTATATGACCCCTGTCAGTCCCTGGGTTAATTATGCTCCACAATAAAAACTCACTTTGGTGAAAACTATGTGGCCACTTTAGTGATAAGTTAAGTCATAACATTGTGAATGCTGTATTTTAATTTCTGTGAATGTTTTGCTTTAATTTACTGTTGAAATAAATAAAGAGTTCACTATACTTTGTAATCAGAACCTTGAAAGCTGTTCACAGCAGCAGTCCTCTGGAAAGCTGCTTGTGCTTGGCTTTACAGAGAGATATTTGACTTGGCCCAGGAACTCCTTGCCGTTCCATTGCCATCCGTGGAGCCACTTGATTCTCTGAAGGGCCTTGTTTCTTCCCTGGAGGAGCTATGTGGATGTGCATGCTTCCTTCTAGGAAATCGAGTCCTTTCTTCTCTCTCTGACCTTTTGCCAACACTTCAGAGTCCGGGAGCCCATGTTTAGCCAGTTTTTAAAGATAATATCAAAAGTGTTTGAACCCTATCAATGCTGTATTAATGGGGAAGTCAACGTGGATAGGGAGTTTTAGTGTTTAGTCAAAGAGTTAAACTTTGTTCTGTTAGGCCAAAATTTAGGTAGCCAGGATTCCTTCTATGGCATTTCTAAGCACACCTTCTGCTATGTAAACCCCTACAAAGCAAGGTTGCTCAGTACATAGTCCTTTCACTATTTTTTAGTTTGAATCTATGATTTCATCTATATAGGAAGTTCTCTGATGAAGAAATCCCTTCTACCAATACCTATCATCAATTGCTCTGCAACTTAGAGTCTTAGAAGAGTTACCTGCAGGCACAAAGACTTTAAATGATTTTGGGGGGAAAGTGTCCCAAAGTCAACATGTGTCAAGAAGAGAGACTTAAAACTCCGGGCCAGTCATCTATCCTCTACACCCTAGATGCTTAATAAATGTTTGTCAAACTGAAGGAGTTCAAAGTATATATATTACTAGTATTATTTTGTGTTTTCTGACAAGATCTGGGAAAGGGGGAGGAGTTTATTATCCTCCATTTTACAGAGGGAAAAACTACCAGAAAGAGATGCTTAATGAATTATCTAGCCACCCCGTAAGCCAAGGTCTTCTAGATTCCAATTTAGGTCTGTTAACACTAGTCACAAGGCTATGACACTACTTAACAAATCAAGGCCCATAATTTGACAAGTCCTCTTCTCCCTCTGACAATGCAGTTTCAGTTTGAAAAGGAAAAGCTGTCTTATTTGAAAACATCCCTCATAAAGCAGCACTCCAGAGTTTTTATTTTTATAGTTTGAAACAATCCTCCAGAAAATGTTTTACATTAACATTCACAGTTTTTGTCTCTTTTGCCATAGCCCATCTGAAGATTGGCCAGGCTTCAAATATTCTCAATATTTTCCCACTAAAAAGTGGGGGTGGGGGGTGGGGGGGGAGAGGAGGAGAATCAGAGAGGGTCACAAGGCTTGGTTGGGGCCAACCCCTGACTCGAAAGCAGAGGCTGAGCACTTGACAATTCAGGTAAGAGAGGGCCTTTCTTTCTGGTCACTTTCATAGCTCTCACTTCTCCTGCCAGAATTTCTACATGATGCTTTTCTCTTTTCCTTTCCTTTTTCCCCTTGAGAAAATTCATCTCGGCTCTGTGACAGGAGGAGCTGGGGGCGGTGGATTTACTCTTTTAGCTAGCGGCCAGAAGATGCCTAGGAGATGGAGCTGTCCTTCCTTTTTTTTGGAAAATGGTGTGAAGGGAGGGAAGGAAAGCATTGTTATTTTAAGGTGGAATTCTTGCACTCCCCCTCCCGCGTGTAGGTCGTATGTGCGCAAGGTTTGCTGGGAATTATGGAGAGGCTTCTATCGCTGCCGCCGCCGCTACAGCTAGTGTTGAGGCAGCTGCCACTGGTAACCTGATTCAGCCACCGGACAGATTGCTGGATGGGCTGAAGCCAGACTGAGGGACCACGGGAACAAAAGCCGTAGGAGCTGCCTCGGGAAAGTGTAGTGAGTAAATTGCGTTTAGGATTAGGCTGCATAGGAGCCATTCCCCCGGGGACCTTTTGGTTGTCTCCCTTGGAATTCTTGGTTGCATTGCGGGTGGCAAAGGAGGCGGCGTTTGGGGATCTGTGTGGTATGGTGAGGTGTGGTGGGCTTCAGTTAGGTGGCTCCTAGGCAAGGGCGCACGTTGAGAGGTTCCAGAGCTCCGGCAGTGCCCGTGAGATGCCTAGGAAACAGAAGGGCCGCCTGGCTAGAAGAGCGCTTTGTGCTAGTGGCCCGCTGCATCAGGTGCAGGGAGCACCGCGTATCAATAGTCCAGGGTCCCCTCCTCCACCCCTAAAGAAGAACCTGAGCTGGCTTGAAATCGATTTTGGAGACTCGTGGGGTTATGTGTTGAGTCACATCCATTTGCTGTTCCCCCCCTAGCCCTCTTTCCTTAGGCTTTCCCCAGTCTTAGGAGTCATCTATAAACTTTTCTTTCAAATAGCGAAAAGCAAGGGGATTCTTGTATAGATGCACTTTCTTGATCTTTATTCATATATTTATTTTTATGAAGTTGCATCCTCCCTGCATTTTAGTCCGTTGGTTTAGGCCCTAAATAAATACTGTTAATCCTCCAGGGAATCCTCCTTCCCGTGGGGTGGGGGTGGGGGTGTAATCACTTCACCTTCTCCCCAGTCATGACTTAGCAGTTTGCATTTAGGAATGAAATTGTATTCACTGTACCTGGAGCTAGGATACCCCGCCCTGCCACTGACAGCCCCTTGAACTCTGGCATAGTAGCATCTCAGGCCCTGAGAGATACAGGCTCTGGTTGGAAGAGGGATGAGAACTGCTTTCTGCCCTCCCCCTCCCCCGCTTCTTTCTCCTCCTCTCCTCCTCTTCCAGTTTGGCTTTCGAGGATACCACTATTATTTCATTTCCGCTAGTCTGCAATCTGATCCATTAGCGGATTAATAGTAGTGGGTGGTGGGGATGAGAAGGGGGTTAGCTGGAGGAAAAGAGGTAGGGAATGCATGTAAGCACATTTCACTTTCAACAAATATTTAATGTCCACTCTAATAAAGTTCTATCCTAAGGGCCAGGAGTTTGAGTGAGGAGCACAATGTCAGGAGGAAGGAAGGGGCTTGATGGTTCCCTTCTACACTGTCTTGTCAGACTACATCTGTTAAGTAGCACATTTTAGAAAAGATATCAACAAGGCTGAATAAAGGTTTCAATGTGCATTTTTGTTGTTGTTTAGTTCTGTCTGACTTTTCATGACATCATTTAGGGTTTTTTTGGCCAAAGATATTGGAGTGGTTTGCCATTTCCTTCTCCAGTTCATTTTACAGATGAGGAAAATTGAGGCAAAAAGGATTAAGTGACTTGCCCAGGGCCACACAGTAAGTATGTGGGGGCAGATTTGAACTCAGGTCTTCCTGACTCCAAGTCTGGAGCTCTATTCACTGTGCCTCCTCCACGTCCAAGGTGTGCATATATAAGATGGGTGGCTAATGACTGAATAGTTTGGAGAACAGATGATTTAGAGGAGACATTGATTAGATCAAAGGATCTAGAGCTGGAATCCCTTTGATTTAAAAAAAAATTCTTGGGCGGCCAGGTGGCTCAGCGAGTAAGAGCACTGGCTCCAGTGTGGGGATGACCTGGAGATCGAATCCCGGACTCGGATGCTTAGCACCCACCCAGAAACACCTGGCCGTGTAACTTTGAGCAAGTTACTTAACCCCAATTGCTTAGGGGGTGGCTCAGCGAGTAAGAGCACTGGCTCCAGTCTTGGGATGACCTGGAGATCGAATCTGGGCTCAGACACTCAGCACCACACCCAGAAACAACTGGCCATGTAACCTTGATCAAGTTACTTAACCCTGATTGCTTTTAAAAAAAAATTCTTAAAAACTTATTTGCAAAAGAGGAAAGAAACATGTTTAAGGATATAAGTCAGTAAGTAGTAGAACAGGTATTTGAAATAGGATTCTCTGGTACCAAATTATATGCTTTCTGTTATAGCCAGTTGTTCCTACTTCTACATCAGTCTTCAAATACTTGAAAGGTATACTGTGGAAGAGGGATTAAATTCTTTCTGTTTGCCCTAGAGGTCAAAACTAGAACGAAAGAGAAGTTACAGGTAGGAAAATTTCAGCCTAACACAAGAAATTCCTTACAATTTAGTAGTCTTGAAAAGGAATGTAAGCCTTGAGTTCTCCATAGCTAGAGGTCTTGAAAAGGAGGTAAAGGATAGATTGTGTAGGTTGTAATCCAGTAGGATTCATGTTTTGGGCAGGGATAGGACTAAATAAACTTTGATATTCCTTCAAGTTCTTCAATTTTTGGTAAGTCATTGCTTTTGGTGAATCTATATAATACTTTAAAGGCATTTCCCCCATGTTTTCCACAGCTGTTCCACAACCATGGTGGACCCTGTGCCAGAGGAGGAGGAGGAGAAAGCAGGGGCCGAGCTAAGCAGCGCTGGAGAAGATGGAGCAGCTGCATCTGCATCCTCCGTCCCTACTGGTGCCCAGCAACTGGCCACTTCAACATCTTCTGCCCCACCAGGTGTGCCCAGCAAAGCTGAGGGCCTGGCGAGCTACCGGGAAGGCCGGCAGCGGGAACAGTCGCCTATGCTGCACCTTGATTTGTTCAACTTTGACTGTCCAGAAGCAGAGGGCAGCCGCTATGTGCTCACCAGCCCCCGATCATTGGAGGCCTGTGCCAGATGTGCAGTTAAGCCTGTGGAGCTGCTGCCTCGGGCGCTGGCAGATCTGGTGCGTGAGGCGCCTGGCCGCTCTATGAGGGTGGCTACGGGACTTTATGAAGTGTATGAGGCAGACCGCCTAGGCAAGCTGCAGCAGTGCAGGGCTGAGCGGGAGCGCATCATCAGGGCGGAAAAACGGCGTCTTTTCACCCCTCTGAGCTCCACCACCACAGTCCCAACAGTAGGCCCGACCCCGCCTGCAGGCCCGGGCAGCAGCAGTAGCTGCAGCAGCAGCGCAAGTCTCCCAGCTTCACCTGCTCCCCGCGCTCCCCGCGCTCCCCGCAAATCTTCATCTTCTCCCTCTCCGGCTCGGACCAAACCTCCTCCAACTGCTTCCCGACCAGGCAAAAAGAGCTACTCACTAGATTCCCTGTCTCGCCGACGAGAAGGTACTCTGAGCTCAGAATCTGGGGCCTCCTCCTCCTCCTACAGTGGTGATAGCCTAAGAGATCACTGGCTGCCCCGAAGCCCAGTCACTGGTGGCGTCCTTGCAGGATCTGCTGCCTCAGCCCCCAATCCCCAGACTCGGCCGTCGGCCCTCACCTTGGCACCCCTGTCGGGTCGCAGCTTCAGCCTGAGCGACCTGTGCCACTCACCCCAGACTGCCCGCCACGTGGAGAGAATCGTGCGCCAGGTGCGGGAGGAGAGGGGCCTCCGTGGATTGCCAGAGCGCGACCGCAAGATTGCTGCCCTTATGCTAGCCCGCCACCAGGAAGAAGAACTGCTTCGCGAACAGCAAGCGTTGGCTCACGGCCAGTGGGAGTTGCAGCGGGTCAAGGCCACGCAGCAGCGGGAAAAAGAGGAGAAGGAGAAGCAGCGGGCCCTAGCGCAATGCCGCCAGGCCTGGGCGGCACAAGTAGAGGAGCGCCTGGGGAGGCTGGGCCGTGAGGAGCGGAAGGCTGCCAGGCGGCTGCGGTGCCAGTATGCCCGAGGTGAGGAACAGCGGCTTGAGCTCGTCGAGAGGCAATGTCAGCTTCGGCTTGAGCGCACTCAGAGGGCGGCCCTGGAAGACAGGATGCGTAAACTGCAGCAAGAGCACAACCTGAAGCTATGGGAGGAAGGTCGGCAGAAAGAGAGAGAGCGGGCTGACCACGCCCGGCGGGAGCGGGCGGAGAGGGCAGCCCGGACCAAGCGGAAACAGGACACTTCCTTACAGAGGGAGAAGCAGCAGCTAAGCCGGGCGGAGCGGGCCCACCATGAGGCACTGTTACAGGGGCTGGCCCGGAAAGAGCGGAAAGAACAAGAGGGGCTACGGTTGTCCCTGGAAGCGAGCCTGGAACGCGCGCAAGAAAACTACGAGCAGCTGATGGAACAGCGAAGCCGGCATTTGCGAGAGAGAGCGCGGAGAGAAGAACTGCAAGGCAGGAGGGCCAAGGAGGCGGCCGAGCGCAAGGGCAGAGAACATCAAGAGCGCCTGAAAGCACTGGCCAAGGCAGGAGAACAGCGGATGCAGCATGCAACGCAGGTGGTGTCGGAGGCGGTGCAGTTGAAAGCCCGTCGGATAGGGCAGAGTCGTCTAGAGAAGGAACGGACGCAGCGGGCCAACAAAGAAAAGGTGGACCGCGAAGAAGACAGCCGCAGGCGGGAGCTGCAGCAGGCCATTGAACGAAAATGGGAGCGCAGCGAGCGCCTGTCGAGAGAGAGGCGGAGCGCATTGGAGAATGCCCGGTCCACTGCCCGAGCTTCTTTCCACGTAAGAGAAAAGGTGCGCGAGGAGACTAACACGCGCACTTTTGACCGGATGGCTTTAGAAGCCAAACTCCATGCCAGTCTGGACAGGAAATGAGGGAGCTTTGGAATGAATGGCCCTTCCAGGCCCTCTTTCACTTCACCTTTCCACTCCACGCCTTTGGCCAAGGCTTTGGTTTCTAGAGAGGATTGGGGGGAGGGAGTACCGCACAGCGACTTCTCCTTACCTCTCCCCAATGAGGCAACGTTCAACAAAGAAAAATATAAAGAACTTTTCAGAGTCCATCCTTAATTTCTAAGAGCTACATTTCTTTGGGGCCCAGGGAGCTAGGTCTCAGCACAATTCATGTCTGCACTTACCTGAGTTCTATCTTCCGGAAAGCCTTTACCAAGCCTCCTTTGTATTTCTGGGGGGTTTCTTGGTAATAAGCAGAGAGGAGCTGGGGAGAAAGGGTATTATTCCAACTTATACCATCACTTTCCAGATAATAGCACAAAAATGACTACAGCAGCTCCTTTTCTCCCTCCACCTTTTGTGGCAGCTACTCTCTACACCTTTCTAAACAGGGTTTTGTTTTAAGTGCCGTGGCTGAGTGGAGAAATAGCAGTGGTTGTTATGGACCAAGACTCTTTCCAGCCCTCTTCCTCATCTAGAACAAGGAAAGTACAGGTACAACATCTGGGAATACTCAGGAAGGGAAGCACCATTAGACATTTTAGTCCCACACAAGGTTATACAGCAAACTGGACAAGTTTTTCCTTTCTGGTTTTAATAGAGACTTGCAGGACCAGGGACTGCCCTGTTCTTTCCTGATTAAATCGTTCTTGTGATGGTGGTGGCTAGGTATCTGTTGACAGACCACCCCAATGTGGAGTATGGAGAGAACTTTAACCAGGTTGCTTTAATACTCACAAGAGAGCAGTCATGCCTTAAATAACAGTGCTATCCTCATGTGCCTGCCTTAGCTCATCCCTTATCATTTCTCCACTGCTTTGCCCTCAGAACATCAATTCCAAAGTGGGCCCCTGTTTGGGCCTCTGTGGTACAACTATGAACTCCCTACAACTCTGTTGGCAAAGTTGTGTGCTCTGGCCCCAGTGTTTACCACTTCAAATCCAGAACTGTCTGTCTGCAAAGTGCAGCATTCAGATAGCTTTGCTATTTTAGCTTATTTCCTGATATTTCTCTTCTTTACTGTTTACATGAGAAAAAAAAAATGATTGTCACTCAGACCTTTCATTACCTAGATTCCTTCTTTCCCCCTCCCTCAATTACAGAAAGAGTTTTGTTGCCCAGACTCCTATCTTAACATCTCTGGTTCCCTTCCCTTCCACTTGAAGTTATTTATCTAATCTCTTTGCTTCATTCCTTCCATCTGCCAAATGGAGATAGTGATACTTTTTCTAGCACCTCTGGGTCTCCAGGATTAAAGATACTGCATGAGTATTAACTATTAGTATTGTTAATGCTTTTTTTCTCTACCTAGAGGCAAGAGGAAGGAGAAGCTGTATCACCCTAAGTAGGGATAGGGATTGAACCTGCGATGTCATTAATATAGGAAAGTCCTAGATGAAGAAACTCTCTCTACAAATGTCAGTCAGCATCTTTTCTGCAACTTAGCTTTAGAGTGTTTCCTAAAAAGCATTAAGAAGTTAAATGACTTGCCCAGGATCACACAACCATGATGTGTCAGAGGAGAGATTTAAACCCTGATTTTCATGTTTCTAAGGCATTTTATTCACTCTACCAGGGCTGCTTCATATTACCCGTTTTTTTTTTTGTCTTTTTGGAAGGAGGAATGCAGGGCATTTTGGGTTAAATGACTTGTCCAAGGTCACAGGGCTAGTAAGTGTTAAGTGTCTGAGGCTGGATTTGAACTCAGGTCCTCCTGACTCCAGGGTCGGTGCTCTATTCACTGTGCCACCTAGCCAGCCCCCATTACACTCACTCTTTGCTGAAAATTGGGACATCACAGAACCCTAGAAATGGAAGGGAAGGAAAGTGTGATGCAGGAAGCCCCTCTACAATATGATAGCCAATTGATTATCTGCCCTCTGCTTGAACATTTCCAGGGATAGGAAACACGCAGCTTTAAAACTATTTATATATTTTATCTTTACATTACTTTCGTTTTGGAATATATCACTCCTCTTTTGCCCAATGAGCCATCATCAGTTATAATGATTTTTTTTAAAAAGAGAGAAAAAAAGCAATTTAGCAAAATTATTCAACGTTAACTTGACACTACATGCAACTTTTCACATCCATAGTTTGAAGTCTCTGCAAAGAGCACATAATGCTTTTATAGGCAGGTTATTCCACTACTAAATAGCTCTCACCTTTAAGAATTATTGAATGGAGGGGTGGCTAGGTGGCCCAGTGAGTAAAGCACCAGCCTGGAGTCAGGAGGACCAAGGTTCAGTTCCAGCCTCAGACACTAAACACCCACACACACACACAAAAAACTAGCTGTGTAATCTTGGGCAAGTTACTTAACCCCAATTGCCCTCCCAAAAGGCAAAAAAACCCCAAAACAACCAAGAATTATTGAATGGAAATTTGCTTCCCTCTGAAAAGAACTGGTCCCAGTTCCATCATCATCACAGAAGGAATATGGAAAAGCATTATTCTTTGCATTTAAAAAATCAGAAGAGAAATGCATTCATTACATTTTGTGTATAGTAGTCAGCAAAGCACAGAGGAGAATATGCTGGATTTAGATTCAGAGAGACCTGGGTTCAAATTCCACTTCTGATACTTTCCAGTCATGTAACCCTGGACAAGTGACATTTGTCCCAGACTTATCTAAGTCATAATAAGTTGCTATCTGCCTCAGTGAAGGGAGTTCTTCTGGAGAGGTAGGGTGCTTCCCACTAATGAAATCACAGATGCTTCAAAGATACAGTAGGCAGACTTCTTTAAGGTTTTGGTCAGGTGCTGGTTAGATGTAGGAGAAAATGATGTTTTCATATTAAACTTAAGGCTGTGATGAAATCAGAAGAGGTACCAATATTTCCAGCTTTGATCTGGAAAAGGATTTTTCATCCATGGAATTTTTCCTTATTGGAATCCAAATGTCAGCCACTTGTAATGAACCAGCATTGTTTATTACTGAAGGATTTAACTGAAAGATTCTAATGCAGTTGTAGCTGCTTACCTTCTTTTCTTTTACTGAATGTTAAAGGGCTTTCCAAACTTTAATGAAAAATTTAACTCAGAGATTTATTTCTTCTTAGGTATTCTCTCTCTCTTTCTCTCTCTCTTTCCATGTACGTATGTGTGTGCATGTATAAATGCACATGTATGTATACACACATCTTTATGTATGTGTGTATATATAAATATATGTATACAATTGAAGCAAGGTTTTGTGGGTAGAGCAATAATAGAAAGGTAGTTGGATAACATGACCTAGGTTCAGTCCACGGTTGTTGTTTTTATTTACTTATAGTATAACATTGGATACATCACTTCTGTGTGCCTCAGTTTATCTACCTATAAAACAGAGATCATGATAGCTGTCCCTCACCTATTTCACAGGGACATTGTGCAGATGAATGAGAATTTAAGTTGCACTCCATTCTCCCTTTCCCCCATTTATATTCTGGCACAGTATTTGAAATCATTCTTTACTTTCCATGGGCAGCTAGGTGATGAAATGAATAGAGTACAAGGCCTAGATTCAGGAAGACTCATTCCTGAGTTCAAATTTGTCCTCAGACACTTACTAGCTGTGTGATCCCAGGTAAGTCACTTAACCCTGTTTGCCTCAGTTCCTCATCTATAAAATGAGTTAGAGAAGGAAATGGCAAACCACTCCAGTATCTTTGCCAAGAAAACTCCAAATGGGGTCACAGAGAGCCAGACATGACTGAAATAACTGATCAACATTTGCTCCCAAACAAGCTACCTACTACCGTAATGCTTTATGGAGCTTATTTGACATATGTGAATATTCTGATAGGGGAGATGGAAATCTCAAAAAGATTTATCTTCAATCTGAATCACATGTGGCTGGAGAACCACAGACTTAATGTCACTCAATTAGGTGATGACCCTAGATCCCTGAGCTTAGAAAAAGGCCATTTATAAATAAAAAGTATTGGTTTCTTAAGAATAAAAATAATTGTCCAGAGTGGTTACAATGGTACTACAGCAGAAGATAAAGCCAAAATTTAGTAACATCAAAGCTCTACCAAGTCTCATTGTTGACTAGCACAAAAAGAACTTCCATGGTGTTGTAGGAAGAAAACTGAACTTTCAAACTGAAGACCTAGATTTAAAATTCTAGCTCTGACTCTTATTCTCTGTGTGACCAAGGGCAAGTCATTTTTTCTTCTCAGTTTCCCTATCTATAAAATTAGGGATAATAACATTTGTCCTACTTCCCTTGTGGGGCTTGGCCAACTTTTCCAGCAGTTCAGCTGTTGAAATTAGTGGTCAAATTGATCTCTGGGTGGGGAGGTAAATATGTAGCCCAAGAAGGTACAATTACTTCACAAGCCCTCTCATTTTTTTTTTTTTTGCTTCTTTGGAGGGCAGTTGGGGTTAAAGTGACTTGCCTGAGGTCACATGGCTAGTATTTGTGTTAAGTGTCTGAGGCCGGATTTGAACTCAGGTCCTCCTGACTCTAGGGCCAGTGCTGTATTCACTGTGTCACCTAACTGCCCAAGCCCTCTCATTTTATAGGTGAGGATACGGGCTCATATACAAGGCAAAGAGAGCTACAAAGGGAAGAGAGAACTTGTTTTCTCCATGGGCTGAGGGGAAAATAGAAGATTAATCTGGAAAACCTGTAAGAGGAATAAATTTAAAGAATGGGAAAACTTGACTTGGTTTTCCTGGCATAGGAAGGACTCCAAATGATAAGCCGCCAGAGGATGCCAAAATTGTTACCATTGCCACTTGGAAGATTTTTTTTCCCACAGAACAGAGGTAATCAACAAGACCAAGGGAAGAAGAGTTTTCAGTTTGTAGGAACTTGAGGCCAGGTTTTTGGTTTCAAAGTCCAATGCTCTTCTCTTGTGAACTTGTTGAATTGATGAGTTGAGAAAAGCTTATGTCATGTCCTGAACATGACAAATACCTAACACCATAACAAGGTAGGAGAAAACTTCAACTTGAATATATATGGACTATAATTCTGCCCAGTATTAACAAGTATTATGGAATCATAAAAATAGGTTCCATATAGTAAGGACCAAAGGGGAGAGAATATGACTTGATTTTTATAAATTTATTTCCTATGAAGAGATAAAACATGATATAATTGGGGAAAAGCACTGGATTCAAAATTATAAGACCTGGATTTGTGACCTAGCTCTGCTACTCACATACTGTGCCTGCCTTGCCTACCCTCACAGGGCTGTTGTGAGGATCAAAAGGGGATCATGTATATGGAAAGGCTCTGTAAAGTATAAAATATCCTATAAATGTAAGGTATAATTACTGTGGTAATGTTTGCTCTGCCTCTGCCCTCCCCCATTCCCTACCCTGTGTTTTTTAAATGATGGTAAGAACTGGGAAGTGCTTCTATACAAGGTATTTTTCTAAGAAGTGAACGGCAAAAGCCTCCAAAATTAAACAGGTAGGCAGTACTCTCAGAGCACTTCCTTTGATTCAGAATTCTGTGGGTCTCTTCTGTTGTGATGTTAAGTTAATAATCTGGAGTTGATAGAAAAGTGACCTTCTATAAAAATCATTAATATTGTGCTTAACTCACATATGACGCCCAGGGATGGTAAACAGAGGAGAAGGAATGGTAATGACAACAATAATAATCACAATGATAGCTGATATTTATATAGTACTCGAAGGTTTTCAAAGTATTCGTATATATGTAGGCATATATATATATATATATACTAATAATATGTACATATATACTTGCATTGCATATGTTGATCATTATTGTTCAATCATTGCTATTTCCCCTTCATCCTGCTACTGATTTGTTTCCTCTGCAGATTTCATAATTTAAACATTCTGTCTCTGCTCTGAGCTGCAGTATAAAAGGATCTGTAATTCTTTTTATCTTTTTGTTAGCTCCGAGCCCCCAGTCAGGGACAGTACTTTTGGCAAAACACCCCAATATTATATCTATTCTTAACTTTCTTCTCAGGATATTTCTCCTTGAATTTGTTTTCCTAACTGTGTTTCCCATAAATTCATCCAAACTAGCAAAAACCTATGATTAATACTCTTTATAATAATAAAATAAATGTCTAAAACAAAGAAAGGTAAGAAACAAAGAAATATTTACAATATTTACAAATATTAACAAATAACCTAAACAAAGAAAAGTAAGTCCAAAGACTTGGACTCCTCCAAGTCCAGAGGGAAACAGATTACTATCTCTATGAGAGAGTCAAAGGGAGATAGGAAATACAAGATTACTGTCTTGGAGATCTCTAGTCTGGGGGTATAAGTAACAGCTTCTGTCTTTGTATCTGATTGGCCCAAGGGACATTGTTCCTGGAATCCTAGCCTCTTTTCTTTGTGGCAATTGCCTCTGTCTACACTTATATATGACTTCTTATAAAAGGGAGCCAGGGAGTAGAGAGCGCTGGAATTGGCCAATGAGATTCCAGTTTCTATAAGCATGTGAAGTATGCTGGACTAATACAATCTTTAACTGGGCTTCAGATAGGTAAATGTTTAACACATAGCTCTGGGGTGGGGTGGGGGATGTACTTACAACACATTTTTAAAGAAATATTGTATTTTTTTGGTCAAACATTTCCCAATTTTAATCTGTTTCAGGAGCACTCAGAGGAGTTTTGCAGGTCAATACAAATTTGACATTTCTGATCCAGATGAAGAAATTAAGAAATTACGGTAAATTAGAAAAGTCCAAAATATAAGAAGCGGGAATAGAGTCCAAAGTAACCTGGACAGCTAAGGGAAAATGCTGATCATGGACAAAGTAAAGTTTAGTATGGGCAAATGGAAGATATAAAAAAATTCATAAATATAAAAAATGAGTAAAAATCATAGAAATTCAGTTTCAACAGAAACATGTTTATAGCTAAAAATGGATCACAAAGTAAATAAGAATAATTAACTCAATGTATATTATATTAGAGTGAATTGATAGTATGATGTGTAATATCCAGGAATTAACACTCCTATTTTCTTAATATTAAGGATTCCTCATTAGAAAATCATATTCTTTGAGTAGAAGGTATATGAAGAAAATGAAGATGCTCCAGAGGAAAGCAACAAAAATGAAGAAAAGAATGGGGAACAGGACCTATGGACAAAGGTTAAAAAAGATTTAAGGGATATTTTTCTGGAGAAGATAATGTTGATTCATATCTGTTTTCAAATATATAAAAAGACAGTGGCCAGTGAGGCAGTGGGATTTTTCCTAACCTCCAAATATAATTGAGCAAAATAGTGAGAAATAGACCTAAGTTGCAACAGAAGAGAACTGGGTTATCTAGAAAGAATTTTTGGATAGTGAAGTTTTTAGAAACAGGACAGGTACATTCTTGCCTGAAGGCACCGGGAGATATACAAGTGATTTTTTGTTTAGTATATTTGTAATTCTGTGATTTTAATTTCACTCCTAGGCATCGGAAGGCAGTGAGAAAGCTGCAAAGGAATAGGATGGAACCTATATAATTGTCATACTGGTGAGGTTCCTTATTTTATCCTGCTTCTCATAATTTCGCTGTCTTCTGAGCATATTCTTGATAACCTTTACAAATACCTACTAGACCAGGATAAGTAATAGCATGTGCTAATTTAATTTATTGTATTCCTTAAGTACTTCTCTTTATTAGGGTAATTCTGAGACCTAATCACAATGCAGAAAAACAGATTTCACTCAATTTAGAATAGTCATTGAGGTTCAACTGAGGTTTAATTAAAAGATCCCAGGTTGATTTCCATATAAGAAATATCCTGTATATATAATGCCCTTTTGCCTTCTTGTTACCATTCCAAATAAAGAAAACCCAAGGGAAAGATAACTATCTATCTATCTATCTATCTATCTATCTATCTATCTATCTATCTATCTATCTATTCCCATTTAATTTCTCTCATCCCCTCCATCTTAACTCTTATTCTCCTTTCATTTTTTTACTTGTAGAGCATGATTTTCACTTATCACCTCAGTCTCCTTGTTTCCTTCTGCAAACTCCACTAGAGTCACTGTTTCTTCCCTACTCTTTGGTCGCTGTTCTTGAACATGAGTCTTTATCTCTCCAGGAAAGATGGTCAGGAACTGCGCAAGTACCAGTAGTTTGAGGATTTTCTTACTGGGAAAACTCAGGCCTAAGCTTCCTATGGCAAAGCTCTAAGAGTGTTAGGAGCTTTCCAGGGCCCAGCTGCTTCCTGGTAATGGAACCATCCAAAACACTGTTGAAAGCTCTCAGGGCCAGTGTTATCCACTGGTGTCCTCAGGCAGTCTTCTCTGACCTTATGGTGAAGGACTTTTGAGAACCCTCCTGGGGTGCCAGCACTAGAGAACATAATGTTGCAGCCATAACTGGGTTCTTGGATAGTCTCACTCCAGCTAAGGCTTTGGCTACAGATCTCACACCTCTGCCCCTTTCTGCTATACCTGGGAAGCTACACAATTTTTTCCTGTGAAATGCTGGAGGAGAAAAGAATAAGGGGGTTGGCAAAGGCACAAGTATCCTAACTTAGTAAAAAGTAATGCACATTCTAATCCTTTTTCTATAACCTGTGCATGTGCCACATCTACTACCTCCCCCCCCCAAAAAAAAATACCCCCAAACATAAATAAGGTAGGTCATATTAAGAAACAGAGTAAGTTAAGCTTAAATGAATAAGTTAAGCTTTAGTAAAATAGTATGGTGGATATGGGAAGGGAATGTTAGTGGAAGGATAACTCACCTCAGTTCAGTAAGTCACAGAAAGGACCCCAGTGGTTTGGAATACCAGCTTCATTTCTCTAATGTCTCACAATGATGGCAACGTTGAAGGCTGTGGCTGCTATCATTTTGGTGCCATCTTCTCTCCCCACTTAACTTTCTTGGTTGAGTCTGTGAAAATAGAGTATGAAGTGATATGATATAATAAGGTGGTCAGTTAGTCTCAATGTTACAAATATAACAAGGTTAAAGCAGGTTTTTACAGAGTCATAATGGGTTTTTTGTGTTTTAATGATGCTATTAAAAAATGGGGTTGGTCAGTGAAATCTTCTGTGGGGTATTCCTATACATGAACATCAACTGTAGTGCTAAGAATGGGAAGGGCAAAAGTTATGAAATTAGATCAGGCTCTGAAATATATAGATTGGCATACTCACTGTAGAAGAGATTTGTAAGGAGCAGATTTGCATCACCTAAAGGAAACTCGGTTGCTTGCTGCTTACAAAGAATAAAACCAGATCTGAGATGCCATAAGAGAGAGTGGGTATAGCCAAATCTCAATCAATAGGGGAGGGGCCAGTTGCTGGAGCCTTGGATTTTATGGTCTTCAGGCCATGGTTAAGTTTGGAGATATATTTGAAGGACTTGAATCCAAGACACATGAGGATTAGTTGAATAAAGTGGGTATGTTTAACTTAGGAAGATTTAGGGGAGACATGACAACTGTTTTCAGATATTTGAAGAGCTGTCACATGGAAGAGAGATTAGATTTGTCTTATCTGGTTCCTCAAGACAGAGCCAGGAACAATGGGTAGTAGCTGGAAAAAGGCAAGTTTTAGGCTTGAAGTAAGGAAAAGTAAGCTGCTTGATAATTGAGCTGCTGGAGAGTAGAATGGGCTGCATTGAGAAGGGGAGAGGTTCCTCTCCTTGGAAGGCTTTAAGTGGAGACTGGAGGATGCCTTGTTGGGTATGTTATCTTGGGGATTCCTTGCGTGCATGGGTGGGATTTGTGGCTGCTTGGGTCTCTTCCAGTACTCAAATTCTGTGATTTTTTTTTTTTTGCTTTTTGGAGGGCAGTTGGGGTTAAGTGACTTGTCCAAGGTCACACAGCTAGGTTTTGTGTGTGTGTGTTAAGTGTCTGAGGCCGAATTTGAACTCAGGTTCTCGTGACTCCAGGGCTGGTGCCCCTCAAATTCTGTGATTTTATAATCAATGCTCCAGGCTTTCTTTAAGACTTTGTTACTCCCTGGGCCTTGAAGAAATAGAAATTTTTTTCTCTTCTTTTTTTCTTTCTTCCTTGGTTCCATCCTCCAACTTTAGGTATGCTGTCTCATTGTTGTCATCATCTTTAATGAAATTATCTATTGTTTCTATGATTTAATTCTTTTTTTTTTTTTTTGGAAGGGGGAAGGCAAGGCAATTAGGGTTAAGTGATTTGCCTAAGATCACACAGGTAGTTAAGTGCCAAGTATCCAAGGATGAATTTGAACTCAGGTCCTCCTAACTTCAGATCCCGTGCTTTATTCACTGTGCCACCTAGCTGCTCTCCCCCCTGCCTGCCCCCCATGTATTTTTTAGGATTAAATTATTTAGTATCTAATTAATTTTTCATCCTTCTGTCAACAGTCCTAATTTTTATCTCATTGTGGTCAGTAGAAGAAAGAGTTGGAGTTTCTCAAAGAGCACAAATGCTTCAGGGAGTGTAAGGGCTAATTTATAAAGAATAAATAATCTAAATCCATATATAGTCAGTAACAAGGAAGTTAATAGAATGATCAGAGGTCAGAAAGGAAGGAAAGGTACAAAGGAAGAAAAGGGGTTATGGTTTAATGGGGAAAACCAGAAAGATGTCAAGGCAAGTAAGTTCAGACCAAAGCTGTTCCCTGAGAGTTGAGAATGGTTGGTTTATCAAGTAGCTTCCAGAATAAAGGAAGAAGAATTCATCATTTGGACATTTTAAGACAGTACAATAAAGTGTTGAATTTAAAATCAGGAAGACTTGGTTTCAGATCCTGTCTTGGATGCTTATTATTAACTGGGGGACTCTAGACACTGTCAAACTTCTCTCAGCCCCAGTTTTCATATATGTAAAATGGGAATAATAATATCACCTTCCTCACAAGATCAAATGAAATAATATATGTTATGCACTTTGTAAAATTAAAAGGGCTATTACACAGTACTGAGAGGCATAAGGAAAGAGTAGTTAGATTCTATAGATATTCAGGACTTTGGGGAGCTATGCCTTTTTTAGTTTGTTTCAAACCCAGCTACTGTTTATATTGTGTAGACATGGGAAGCCCTACAGGAGAGAAAGGTGTAGCCATGCAGGTATTCCAACTTCAACATCTCAAACAGTAAGTGCCCCATATTCTGAAAGAGGTCTAAGAATGGTGCAACTGCGAACTTTCTTGCACTTGTCAATACCCCAATACAGTATAATGAAATGCATTAAAAAGTACTTGTGAGACATTCTTCTCTGAGAGTTTGACTTGAAAGAAGGAGAAATACTGAATAAGAAAGTGGAACAAGGAATTTCTTATTCTACTTAGCTGAAATCACAGCCAGTAATACTCTTAAGTCTTTTTTCTTCATTTGGGCAATGAATGCTAAATGACTTATTTGTAAATGGACCAGGATCTACTGTATGTTCATGAGATCATAGCTCTGGACCTAGAAGAGACTTCAAAGTCCAATGAGTTAAACTTCCTAATTTTACAGATCAGGAGTCTAAAGATTAAATGATTTGCTTAAACTTAAGACAGCTAGTAAGCATCAGAGGTGGGATTTGAATCCAGGTCCTCTGACTTCAAAATCTATGCCTTTTCTGATGCACCCTCCTGCCTCCCTCCTACACAAACCTCAAGCAGAAGGGAAAAAATATAAAAGCCTATTTTAATAAGGGAAAGAAACCACACATTTTATAGTGTTGTGCTCTATCAAAGTAGGTTTTTGTGTAAGTTATTTTTGCATTTTCCTTGAAGCAGTGCTCAGTGCTATCCTATCTGTAGTATTTCCCACTAATAAGGAAAGGTGGCATAGTATGGATTGAGGATTGGCTCTAGAGACAAAGAAACCTGGGTTCAAGTCTGGTTTCTGACACATACTAGCTGTGTGACCTTGGGAAAGCCACTTAACCTTGCCATGCCCCCAAGCAAGTAAAAAGTCCAGTCTCAGAAACATCCTGACTGAGTGCATCACTCCAAGTGAGTGTAAATGTCTGAGGTCAAATTTGAACTCAGATATTCCTGACTCCAGCCCAGCATTCTATCTCCTGAGTCATGTAGCCATTAACCTCTTAATGCCCCCAGACAACTCTCTGTACATGTAAATTTGCAGAACAGTTGAGGATTTGCATGGTTAGGAGTTTCCTCAATGAGCGTTTCATACACCAATGAAATCATAGGTACAGACCAAAAGAAAACCTTAATGAGTGGTCTTTGATTGAATGCACTATTGGTAGGACTGAAATAGTATGGAATGAAAAGACGACAGTTCTCTGTGCACAAGTTTCTAGAATTTGGAATAATTTAGAACATAATAAGTTGCATTTCTTGGGTAAGCACAGGAACTTTTCTTCTTCCCTCCCTCCCTTCTTCCCTTCCTTCCTTCCTTCCTTCCTTCCTTCCTTCCTTCCTTCCTTCCTTCCTTCCTTCCTTCCTTCCTTCCTTCCTTCTTTCCTTCTTCCCTTCCCACCTTCCTTCCTTCTCTTTCTTTCTTTTACCCTCCTTCCTTCTTTCCTCTCTCCCTCTCCCCCCCCTTTCTGCTCTTGTTCTCACTCAGCATTATTCTTATCTAAACCTGATGTAAATGGTTCAGATTAATTTTTTTATTGAACATGAAGCCAAGAAGAGCATCTATTCCTCATATCAAACTGGATGGCAGGAGCAGAGACAGATTGTAACATTGGCTTCCTTTCTCCTGGGCTTCCTTTGTGGGACATGGATGGGAAGTGAGATTATGGGACTGGGAGATGGCAGGTACCTTAAAGATCATGTCATTCAATTGCTTTTTGTTACAGATGACAAACGGAGGCTCAGAAAATTTAAATGACTTGTCCAAGTCCTTTAAACAGGACTATTTAAAACTGAATGTATGGAACTACTTTGTAAAAGTTATTTAAGAAAAGACATTTTTTTTTTGCATCTATGATAACTACAGTTAGGGTCATATAAGAAAAGTAGCCATCAGGTAGAGAAAGATCCAAATTCTGTGAAATGGGGTGTATATGTGCTGTGGTAGGGGCATGAACGTAAGTTCTCCTTTCCAAATGATACCTATTATATGAGGTGCAGATGTTTTAAGTAATGAAGCATATTGATCAGTATTACCATGGTTTACTGTATTTAAAGACATATTAAATAGAAAAGTAAACAAACTAAAGAAACTGAGATTACTTTTGGGAACAGTTATATGCCTTCCCAAGAGAAACTAAAAGGAAAGAGAAAGAGAGGAATGAGGACAAAAGCACCATCTAATCTTCCCTATGGATATTTCAGCAAAGCAGAATGCTGCCTAATTGGCTTTGTTGTTCTGGCTTCAGACTCTAGTCAC
>NW_027185809.1:15869412-15883104 GCF_028583685.1 Petaurus breviceps papuanus
AAGGTTGACCCATTCCCTTTTGCCTTCCTATTCTTCCCCTCCATTGTAACCGTTTTCCCTTGCCTCTTCTATATGAGATAGTAAACCCCATTCTGTCTCTCCCCATCTCCTCTCATTATATTCCTCTCTCACCTCTTAATTTCACCTTTTAAGTATCATCCCTTCCTGTTAAATTGGTCCTGTTCCCTCTATCTATGTATACCTGTAAACATATATACACACATTCACATATGTATTCATACGCCCATATACCCTCATATATATATATATATTTCCTTCAACTACTGAGAAAAGTTTCATAAGTTACAATGATCATTTTTCCATGGAGTAATGTTAATAGTTCAACTTTGATAAGTTCCTTATGATTCCTTTTCCCTGTTTACCTTCTCATGCTTCTCTTGCTTCTTGTATCTGAATGTCACATTTTCTATTCAACTCTGGTTTTTTAAGCAAAAATGCTTGAAAGTCCTCTATTCCACTAAATCACCATATTTTCCCCTGAAACATGACACTCAGTTTTGCTGGGTAGGTGACTCTTGGTTTTAATCCCAGCTCCTTGGACCTCCGGAATATCATATTCCAAGCCCTTGGATCCCTCAGTGTAGAAGCTGCCAGATCCTGGGTTATCCTGATTGTGCTTCCACAATATTCAAATTGTTTCTTCCTGGATGCTTGTTATATTCTCTCCTTAATCTGTGAATTCCAGAACCTGGTTATAATATTCCTAGGAGTTTTCTTTTTGGGATCTTTCTCAGGAGGTGATCGGTAGATTCTTTCAACCTCTATTTTGCCCTCTGGTTCTAAAACATCAGGGCAGTTTTCTTTGAGAACTTCCTGGAGGATGATTTCTAGGTTCTTACTTTGATCATGGCTTTCAGGTAGTCCGATAATTTTTAAATTCTCTCTCCTGGATCTATTTTCCAGATCAGTGGTTTTTCCCATGAGATATTCCACATTGCCTTCTATTCTTTCATTTGTTTGGATCTGTTTAACAGCATCTTGATTTCTCATAAAGTCATTAGCTTCCATTTGCTCCAATCTAATTCTGAAGCAATGATTCTCCTCATGGAGCTTTTGAGATTCTTTTTCCATCTGGCAAATTTGGTTTTTTAAGGCATTCTTCTCCTCATTGCCTTTTTGAGCCTCTTTTGCCATTTAAGTTAGTCTATTTTTTAAGGTATGATTTTCCTCAGTCAGGCTGTTGACTCTCATTTCTTAATTTTCTTGCATTGTTCTCATTTATCTTCCCAATTTCTCCTCCACTTCTCTTATCTGCTTCTTAAGGTCCTCTATGGCCTGTAACCAGCTCATATTTTCCTTTGAAGCTTTTGGTGCAGGAGTTCTGACTTCACTGTCTTCCTCCTGTTCCATGCTTTGCTCCTTTTGGTCCCCAAAGCAGAAGTCTAATGTTGGAATCTTCTGTCTGCTTTGTTCCCTTTGCCTGGTCATGTCTCCCCTCAGTCACTTGACCCTGGGCTTTTTGCCACAGTAGGACTCTGCCCCCAGACAGGGGAGTTTTCATCTCAAATGCTGGGGTTGTTTCAGCTGTCAGAGGCATTAGATGGGTGCCCTCTCTGAGGTCTCCACACGCTCTGACAAGCTGGACACACACCCCAGGACCTCCACCCTAGACTTCAATCCAGATCCAAGCAGCTTAAAGCAAGAGCGATTACCCCTCAGACTGGTGCTTGGTCCCCCTACACTCTGCAGGCCAGGAGCTGAAGCTGGCACGTGGCACTGGCTGGCTGTGCTGGTGGCTCAGCGGCTTCTCACCCTGGGGGTAAAAGCTATGTACTCCCACTCCCTGGGTCCCAAAGTCCAGACTGCACTGACCTCTCGCTTTGTCCTTTGCATGTATGTGTTGATAATTCTGGAAATGGCCACAGCTACTGCTGATCTGGAGTCCCTCCAGCTGCCAGCTGGTCAGGCCCGCCTTGGGGCTAAAGCCTTGGTGTGGGGTCCTGCCAGCCTGCTGGGCTGTCCTCAGCAGGAGGTTAGCTTCTCTATGTCATTTTGTGGGTTCTGCAGCTCCAAAGTTTGTTTAGAGTCCCCTTTGTACATGGATTGAGGAAGGTGGAAGCCGGAGCAGCAAGGAGGTCCTGCTTCTACTCCTCCATCTTGATTCCCGTATTTGGCATTTTTCAAGGTATAAATGATCACACTGAAAATTTAACAATAGGCTCTCTTATCAGAGTTTTAGTTGGCTCCAGCACAATCCTGGACTCCCTATTCCCTTTTATGTACTCAACCATTTTGGTTTGCCTGAGTTTAGTTCTGGGAAAGTCTGATCTCCAGTTAGGAGAAGTAGGTTTCTCCAGTCTCAGGCTCATTGGTTCATTAATTAGTCCTCATTCCAACTCTTTGGGGACAATGTCATTTTTCTGTTCAATTTTAGGGTCTCCCCCAAAAGGGGGAGTGTAGGAAATTGTATATTCCACCAGTGTTCTGCTTAGCTGACAATTGCTGAGCAGACAACTCAGAAATCATCAGGGATCAGCCAACTTTAGCAAAGGGCTAGACCAAGAATCCATTGAAGGTGTTTCCAATTCTCCTCACTCAGATGTAAGTTTGTTTTGGACTTGGCCTTGGGTCAGTTCATAGCTGAGTGTGAATGGCGCTTTGAATTCAATGCCAAGAGCCCAGTCTTGCAGGATAGAAATGCAAGGAGGTAACAAGGTCGCCCTCCTACAACTTGGAGCCCACACTGGTATCCATGTCCTACAGAGATCATTTCTTTGAGAGTATGGGAAAGGCCAAAGGTAATGTTAATGAAAAGAAGTATATAGCTATTAACAAGACTGATGCACTGGGGAAGAGTATTCACAAGAAGGCTGGATGCCAGCCAGAGCCCTTTCTTAGGCTCCTGCCAGAAGCTTGGTTCACTGGATAGTTTGTTCTTTCCACCCAGGAACTATTATTCTGATCCACTCAGTCTATGTCCAAGATTTATTAACCAAAATCAAAATACTCCAAATAAAAAGAAATAGAAGAAGGTTTGAAACGTATGTAATTTTCCAGTTAAATCTGATATTTGCATTATTTTCACCCATAAGCATTTCTGAATTTTGTCTGACTCCTGAGAAGCCAGAAACCCTTCTGAAGCTAGCACCTGCCCTTCCCATTTTGCTCTTATTCATTTAACAAGCATTTATTAAGCACCTAATTTGTACCAATTGTTATGTATGGTGCTTGAGAAAGATGAAAACGTAACAATCATTACTGTCAAAGAATTAAATTTAGTCTTCAATGTTTTCCTGGTTTAGTGAAGGCATTTTTATTAACTCTGTACACAAGAGGGAATACCTTGGATGTACCTGTGGGTCTCACAGTCATGTTCTCCAAACAAGTGCAGTATGCTTGTCTAATTCATATTCTGACAACTGAATTGAAAAGACAAATAATAGTTTGGGGTGATAATGAAACAGAAAGAGAAATGGCAGGAGGAATACAATGCTGGGATTGGGAAATATAAAGGAAGGAGATTGACCATTACTGGGACACAGAAACCTAGTTAGGATTTGAATATTCTACGAATTAGTGTTACAAGCTGATCAGATGCTTGACCTTGTCCTGCTTAGGGAGAGTATTTTTTTCCCATAGAAATACATTTACCCATAGTTTCTTTCTGTTAGCAATTCTTAGTATACCCATAGGCCACAGTGATGCTAATCTCTCTAGAAACACTACTAAGACATGCTTCCATACCGCCCTCCAGAAGCATAAATTCCATTCTGGGAAGTCAGGTTAAGTTAAGCCAAGTCAACAAACATGTGCTGAGCAGTGTACTAAATATTGGAGACACAATAAAAGGCAAGATAGTTCTTGTTTTCAAGGAATTCCATAGTTTAATGAGGAAGATAACATGCAAACATTTATGTACAAACAAGATAAATACAGGATAAGTTGGAGATAACCTTGGAGAGAAGGCACTAAGATTAAGGAAAACTGGGAAAGTCTCCTTGGTGAGACTTTAGTTGAGCTCTAAAGGAACTTTTAAGTTGGAAATGGGGAATACAAGTGATCCAGGTATAGGAAATAGCCAGTGAAAATTCTCAGAACTGAGAAAAGGAGAGCCTCATGAGAGAAGCAGCAAGAAGGCCAGTATCACTGGATCTCAGAGTACGTGGAGGAAAGTAGGGTGTAATAAGAAGAAAACAACCATGTTATAAGGGTTTTAACAGCCAGAAACAGAAGATTTTATATTTGATCCTGGAATAGTTGGGCAGTTACTAGAGTTTATTGAATGGAGGAGAGAGGGGTGACACAGTCAGATCATTTGACAGCAGAACAGAGAATAGACTGGAGTGGAAGACTTATGGCAAGGAGAGCAAACACAAGTTATTGCAATAGTCTAGGGTAAGGGAGAGGGAAGGAGAAGGGAAGAAGCATTTATATAGCATCTGTTGTGTACACGGTGCCATGCTGAGCACTTTTTATTTATTATCTCATTTGATCCTTGCAACAACCCTGGGATGTAGGTGTTCTTATTCTCCCCATTTATAGTTGAGAAAACTGAGGCAAATAGAGGTTAAGTGACTTGCGTAGGGTCACACCGCTAGCTACTGTCTGAGATCAAATCTAAACTCAGGTGTTCCTGATTCAAAGCCTAGCATTCTATCTACTCTGCCATCTAAGCTGCCTCCATGTGTTATGTAATGTTGATGAGGATCTAAATGAGGGTCATGGCAGTGTCAGAAAAGAGAGAAGGATACATACAAGAGATGTCACAAAGGTGGAAATTATAGGAGCTGGCACTGAGTAGGAGAGAGCTGAGAGAAAGTGAGTTGAAGATGGCACCTAGGTTGCAATCCTGGGTGACCAGAAAGATTGTGGCAGCATCAATGGTAATGGGGAATTTATGAAGAAAGGAAGATTTTTTGGGGAAAGATAATGAGTTTAGTTTGTGACATATTGAGTTTATGAAGTCCAGTAAGCAGTAGGAAGTCAGGTGAAAGGCTAGAGCTGGATCTGATCTGAGACCTGGTTGATATATCTGAGAATTATCAGCATAGAAATAATTATTGAATCCATGGCACCTGATGAGATCACCAAGCAAAACAGCATATAGAGAGAAAAGAATAGGGCTCATGTGTGTTGTAACAGAACTGTATCAAAGAATTTAGAGTCAAACCACCTCTAATTCAAGTATAGGCATTTGTTGGGGGGGGAGGGGTAAAATGGTAATGTAAATGAAAAGATATTTCCCATCCATTAATAGGCCCATGTGACCTGCTTAAGTCACACGGAAGCCTAAGACACATGAGTTTGAGTCACATGAAGCCTGTGATGGGAGGAGCTTGCTGAATGGGTGGAGCAGAGCTCAGAGGAAGTCAGTCAGAGCAGTTAGAGCTGAGGGACAGAGAGGAAGCAGGCAGTGAACTGTGAGTGTTTGTGGGAAGGCCCTAGAAAGGGGAAGGCTTGGGGATGGCAATGCCCCCTAAGGTGTTGTTGTGTATAGATGCCTTTGTTGCTATGATGGATTTGGCTTTATGGTGTTTGAATAAATGTTTTGGATCTGTCTTCCATGGGAAGAGTCTGTTATATTTTGCCATTCAGAATTACACCAGCATATTCATAGTGTAAGAGGGAATATAATGGAATCTTGTTTTGCTCCTACAGAAGTTACTGGAAGAGATGGAGCCAAGATGCCAGAGTAAAAGCAGGAACTTGCTTGATCTCCTGCTCCAACCACCTCCAATACCTGTAAAAAAATGACTCTAAACAAATTATAGAGCTACAGAACCCACAAAGTGACAGAGAGAAGCAAATCTCCCAATGAAGGCAGACTGGCAGGCCAACGGGAAGGGTCTGTTGCACCAAACTGGGCCAATTTGGCTTTTTAAGGCATTCTTCTCCTCCTTGGCTTTTTGGACCTCTTTTGCAATTTGAATTAGTCTATTTTTTTGTTTGTTTTTGCTTTTTGGAGAGCAATTGGGGTTAAGTGACTTGCCCAAGGTCACACAGCTAGTTTTTGTGTTAAGTGTCTGAGGCTGGATTTGAACTCAGGTCCTCCTGACTCCAGGACCAGTGCTCTATTCACTGTGTCACCTAGCCACCCCCAGTCTATTTTTTTAAGGTGTTATTTTCTTCAGGATTTTTTTGGGTCTCCTTTGGCAGGTTGTTGACTCACTTTTCATGATTTTCTTGCATCCTCATTTCTCTTCCCAATTTTTCCTCCACTTCTCTTACTTGATTTTCAAAATCCTTCTTGAGCTCTTCCATGGCCTGTAACCAATCCATATTTTTCTTGGAAACTTTTGATGCAGGAGTTTTGACTTTGTTGTCTTCTTCTGGTTCCATATTTTGATCCTTTTTGTCCCCAAAAAAGGATTCTGTGGTCTAATTGTGCTTCCTCTGCTTGCTCATCTTGCCGGCCAATTACCTGACTTTTGAGCTCTTTGCCACAGTAGAACTCTGCTTCCAGAGTGGAGAGAGCTGTGTCCCAAATTGCTGGGGTTTTTGCAAATGTCAGAGCTATGAGGAGGGTGCCCTCTCTACAAGCTCTGGCACCCTGGTGTTCCTCACCCCAGGACTGCCACCCAAGACTGTGACCCAGATCCAAGCATGTCAAAGCAAGAGCAATTAATGGTCACTTGGTCCACCTATGATCTGCAGCCCAGAAGTTCCTGAGGCAGCCACAGGGCAGCAACTACAGCCGCCATGCCTCCACCACTTCTTGCCCCAGAGATAGGGGCCAGATGGCACTCTTTTGTCCCCCAATTCCAACAGAGTTCCCTACTGACCTTTTACTTTCTCTTTGGCGTTTATGGGTTGAGAAGTCTGGAAACTGCCACAGCTGTGGATGATTTACTCTCCTGAAGTCTGCTCTGGCTGGTCTGGGCCACTGGTCTGGGCTGCAAGTCTGGGCTGGTGGCAGTTCCCACAGGACTGTGCTTGGCTCCCAGTTCAGTGCAACAGACCCTTCCTGTTGGCCTGCCAGTTTGCCTTCATTGGGAGATTTGCTTCCCTCTGTCACTTTGTGGGTTCTGTAGTTCTCAAATTTGTTTAGAGTCACATTTTATAGGTATTGGAGGTGGTTGGCGTGGGAGCTCATGCAGTTTCCTGCTTCTACTCCGTCATCTTGGCTCTGTCCCCAGTCAAGTTCTTTCAGGCAGACTCACCCTGTATCCTTACATTTCAGTTCCCTATACCCCAATCCTGCAACAACAGGATGGAATGGGATCAATGGTTCAGTGTTGAGAGCTTGGTAAGAAGGGCCAACTTTTCACATGAGACAAGGGTAAAGGAGAAGTTAGTGGCAGAAGGAAGGCTTCTGAGGGATGGGAGATGGGGTAGTGAGAAAAGGAAACTAAAGGTGAATGACTTCATTTTTTTTCCAGTGAAATGCTGAGAGGAGGGAGAGCTATGGAAAAGCCTTTCCATCAGGATGAATGACAAGATTTGGAAAATTCATTGTGGTCAGTGGGACAGTGAAGTGCTTAGAGAAGTGTAAAAAGACTGCCTTGTCACAATGAGGGCCGAGTTGAGATTATGTAACATAAATTTATTGCGGACCCAGTGTGATTAAGTGGATTTTAGTGTGTGTAAGGTTAATTTTTGTTATTCTTTCTTAGAATTTAGTTTCCCAGGATCCATGGCCATAACAATCTCTGTTTCCCAGGCTCTTGACTTGTAAACATCTCCACCACAGCATTATATAATGATAAATAATATAAACATTTGTGCTTAAATTGTAAATATCCACTGTGACTTCACAATGAGATATAACAGTGAGATAATGTAAACTTGTGAGGCTATTGCTGGCAATATACCTTCTTTGTCTGTTGCCCTATAAAGCGGGTGGGCACTGGTCAGTGAGTGGGGAACCCTTAGGGTTGTGAGGGCCTTGCCCCCATCAAGACTTGGGGGAATCTGTGTTTCCCTCAACCAGCCCCCATTGAGGCTTGAAGAAATTTAGGGGAGTGCACATGTTGTGCCTATCTTGACTGACCACATCGAGACATAGGGGCAGTTGCCCCCACTTCTCACCAGTCTCTTCATGATTAGGTGATAGGGTGATTAGGGAATGCTGTAGAAGTTGGTGCTCCCATTATTAGCAACTACCATCCAGAAGACTAGACGAGCATAAAGTAAGCTTATTAACACCTCTGAAGCTGTCTTAGTGTCCTTCCTGTCTGAGCAGATCTAGAGTGAACCTGTGCTAACAGCCCTCCTGTGTGCTAGTGTTTATCTGTCTTACACCCAGTCAGCACAGTTTTGTGATTTTCTCCATCTTCATTCAATAGTATTTTGTGTGGAAGGGAAAGCAGAGGTTTTTGGGAGTAATCCAGGACTGAGGCTTGACATGACAAATATCAAAAATAGAGTAAGAAGACTGTGTAAAGTTGAATTGGTTCACCAAAGAGTCAAAGTGGGGAAGGGAAGAGAGTATACAAAGTGTAAGTTTGATGACCTAGGAAAGAACTGAGAGGTGAAGGGGTTGCAGGTCAAGGTGAGGATGAAGAGCAGTTTGGGGTTGTAAATCAGAGGGAGAGGTGGAATGACAACAAATCAGATAATCAGATAAAGCAATTTCAGTGTCTGGGAATGTGGAAGTCGAACATTTCTGAGTGAGAAGATCAAGGGCATAGTCATCTTTGTAGGTCATGAAAAATAAATAAATTAAAGTGGGAGGTTAGGATCCTTGAGAGACTATCATTTTGCAAGTTGAAGTCAAGAGCTGGAGAGGAGAGAAAAACAATGAGCCAGGAATTAAACTTGGATGAGAAGTATGGATTTGAATGAATCTACCTAGAGAGAAGGAATGTCGATTTTTCATCAGAAAGTCATTCTCTTTACATTTCAATGTCTCTATCTTTTAGCTCAAGCTCTTACCTAAATCTTTTGGGGGCATCCCCTCTTACACATCTGTAGAGTGATGGTGGGGGGGGGGAAACAATAGCAACCAAGAGGCTCAGAAAAGACTGTTATTTTGGAGGTAGTTCTTGAAGTCAATCCAAGAAGTGGGATGGGAGTGGGGTGGGGTGTGCATTTTGACCAGGGGGACAGACTGTGAGTAGGAAATTGAATATTGTTTAGGGAATAGTAAGCCAGTTTAGTTGGAATCTTAATTTTTCATGTTAAGTTGATTCTTCATGACCCCATTTGGGGTTTTCTTGACAAAGATATTGGAGTGACTTGCTATTTCTTTGAAATGCAGTCTAACTGGGTTAAGTGATTTGCCCAGGGTCACATAGCCAGTAAGTGTCTGAGGCCAGATTCGAACTCACATAGTGGAGTCTTCCTGACTGCAGACCTGGCAGTCACTGTATTCACTGTAACACCTAGCTGCCCAATAATAATAACCAGCAATTATATAGCACTTTAAGAATCAAAAAGTGCTTTAGAAATGTTTTTTCATTTGATCCTCACAACCATGTGAAGTAGGTGCTATTATTATTCCTATTTTATAGACAAGGAAACTGAGACTAAGAGATATTAGATGAAATGCTCACGGTCAGGCATCTAATAAGTGTCTAAGGTGAGGTTTGAATGCTGGTCCTCTTGATTCTGAATCTAAAATTCTTCTTTAGTTGCTTTTTCAGTCATGTCTGGCTCTTTGTGACCCCATATGGGGTTTCCTTAGCTAAGGTATTGGAGTGGTTTGCCATTTCCTTCTGCAGTTCATTTTACACAAGAGAAAACTGAGGCAAACAGGTTTAAATTACTTTCCCAGGGTCACACAGCTACTAAGTGTCTATGGCCAGATTTGAACTCAGGAAGATGAATCCAAGCCAAGCCCTCTATCCATTGTGCCATCTAGTTGCTGCTCTGTGTATTACGTAGCCTACTGACTAATGTATAATGTTAGCTACTTTTATCTTTTCTGACAGTTTCTCACTATGGAATGGTGTAGTACCAACACAATATTCACAGCCCCTATGACAACTATAGATATGCAAGCATAGTTCTCAATCAAAAATTTATCAAACTCTCCATATAGAAGATAGAAGCAAAACATTTATTCAGACACCAGAAAGCCAACCCCCCAAACCAGAAAGCCGAATCCATCATAGTAGCAAAGAAGTTAATACACTATATAACACCACAGAGAGCCACACCATCCTTTAGCCTTCCCACAAACCAGCACTCACAAGCCTAGCTATCTGTTTGCCTGCTGTTCTCTCTCTCCCAAAGTCTAGCTACTCTGACTCCCAGCTTCCTGTGGGCACTGCTTTACCCTTAAGCAAACTCCTCCCACCACAGGCTCCATGTGATTACAATCAGCCTATTAGGGAGCCAGGAAAATCTTCAGAAGGGGGGTGGGTCTTCTTCAAATTCCCTTAGGCTTATTAAGGGGCAGGGAAGATCTTCAAATTACCATTACCATTACACATGGTCACTCAGCATGCAGCTGCTATTCTGTAGAGCTTTAGCCTGTGCTAAACATGTAGTAGTTTCCGGGGTCAAGCCTTGCCAGCACAGGCTGATTCTTATGGGTTGAATCTGACAGGCTAGTTCCCTGATAGTTTAGGTGCAATATTAGAATGAAATGCCCTAGTCTATTACGGACTTGATTAGTGGGATGGGGTGTTCTGCTTGGTGGGATTCTCTGGCAGGTTTGGCAAGTCAAACTTGGCAGGCCTTTTCTGGTGGGTGTGGGGAGGTGAGTCTCCTAGGAGACCAGAATGACAGGTGTTGGGCTGGTTTTCTAGGCGAGCTTACAACATGCACGTGGAGTTTCAGTCAAATACTAAGCCCATTTTGAGCTTGGGGTGTCCTGTTTATCTGCCTTTTCAACAGGGGCTGATATTGTTATAATCTCCATTTTGGGAGCATCCCCCATCCCTCCCCACCTTGGGTAAACTCTTTTTCTGTCATATTAGTCAATCTGATAGGTGTGAGGTGGTACCTCAGAGTTATTTTAATTTGCATTTTTCTAATCAGTAGTGACTTAGAGCATTTTTTTATATGAATATAGCTTTAATTTCTTGGGGAATGACTTGTCTTATAAGTTTGACTAAGTTCTCTATTTGAGAAATAAGACCTTTATCAGAAACACTTGCTATAAAAATTGTTTGCAGGGGCTGTCTTTTGCCTCTTTTTGTATTCTTAGCACTTAGCATGGTACCTAGAACATAGTAGGTACTTAATGAATGTTTGTTGATTGATTGAAGAGACTTAGAAATCATCTAATCCAATTCTCCACTTTACAGAAGAGGAAACTGAGAAACAGATTAGATAAGTGACACACCCAGGGTCATAGAACTAATACTGTTTTGCTTTTTTTTGGGGGGGGGGAGAGGGGAGGTCAGATTGACTAATATGACAGAAAAAGAAAATGATAAATGTTGATGTGGGAAAATTGGAATACTAATGCATTATTGGTGGAGTTGTGAAATGATCCAATCATTCTGGAAAGTAATTTTGAACTATGCCCAAAGGGCTATCAAACTGCATTACACTTTGATCCAGCAATACCACTACTAGGTGTGTATCCCAAAGAGATCATAAAAAAAGGAAAAAGGACCTACATGTACAAAAATATTTATGGCAGCTCTTCTTGTGGTGGTAAATAATTGGAAGTTGAGGAGATGCCTATCAATTGGGGAATGGCTGAACAATTTGAGGTATATGAATGTAGTGGAATAGTGAATTGTGCTATAAGAAATGATGAGCAGGAGGATTTCAAAAACATCCTGGAAAGACTTACATGAACCGAAGCTGAGTGAAGTAAGCAGAAGCAGGAAAACATTGTACACCGTAACAACATTGTGTGATGATCTACAATGATGGATTTAGATCTTCTCAGCAATAGAAAGACCCAAGACAATTCCAAAAGACTCATGATGGAAAATGCTATTCACATCCAGAGAAAGTACTATGGAGTCTTACTGCAGATCTTATTTTTTTTCATGGTTTTTCCCTTTTCTTCTGTTTCTTCTTTCACAACATAACGAATGTGGAATTATGTTTAACATGATTGTACATGTATAACCTGTATTAGATTGCTTGCCATATGGGGGAGGGTAGAAGGGAGGGAGAAAAATTTGGAACTCAAAATCTTACAAAAAATGAATGTTGAAAACTATCTTTACATGTAAATCGAAAAAAAAAAAAAATATTTACTAAGGGGGGGGGGGGGGGAAGAGATAGCCTCTTACCTCAAGAAGCCTACAATCTAATGGGAGAGACAGCATGAAAACAAATATAGACAGAGTAAGCTATAGATATGTGATCTTATGATTCTATGATCTAATATTTGATCCTAGGATCGATATGCAGTCCCTGAAATTTATTGAATTAGGGGAGTGACATGGTCAAACTCATGCTTTAGGAAAATCACTTCAAAAAGCAGTTTTATAGAGGTCAGATTGGAGGGAGGGAGAGACTGGAGGCAGGGAGACCAATTAAGAGTCTGTTACAAAATTCCACATAAAAGGTGGTAAGGTCCTAGACTAGGATGGTGGCCATGGAGGTAGAAAGAAAGAACAAATGTGAGAACCCTGGAAGTGGAACTGACAAGATTTGGTGACTGACTAGCTATTTGAGTTTAAGAAAAGTGAGTTTGAGGTTGTGAGAAACTGTGTTCTCATCACTGGAAAGACTAATGCTAGGTGGCACAGTGAAAAGAGTACCAGCCTTGGAGTCAGAAGGACCTGAGTTTCAAATCCAGACTCAGACACTTGACACACTTACCAGCTGTGTGACTTTGGGCAAGTCACTTAACCCCAACTGACCTCCAAAAAAAAAAGACTAATAGAGTAGCTTGGATGAGAGGGTATCATGTAACAACAACCGCCACAGAGATTACAACCCTTCATGCTTGTTCATCCTGTGTCTCACCGAGGAGTGTATTGTAGCCAGTTTGCACTGACTCACTAGAGCCAGTTGGCAAACATTCAGTGTGAGAATTTACTTCTCAGGGAATTGGCAATACCACATATCAAGGCTTGCCTTATTGTTTTGATTGTCTAAACTTAAGAAAGTGATGGAGAAAATGTCAATACAGATTAAACTTAAAAGGGTACACTTTGTATATATATATTTTTTGCCACTGGAGAGCTGTTTGTTAATCATTTCCTAGCACACTCCCAAATTAAAGAGGTGCAAGAAAAAGAAATGAAGGTAACTTACCCATTATTGCTTGAGAGTACAGAGCTCATCATTAAGGTTGCTGCCATATGCCACAAAGTAACCTTGGAGAGGGGCAGAAATTTGGGGCACAATTTTCACAACAGCAACAGGCAGCTGCTCCTGTAGGTGCCTGGGAGCCCTGAGGGACTGATGTCTGTCTCAGAAAGGTGGAAGCTAGGAGTTTGCACAGGAAAGAGAAGGGCTGAAGTAAGGAAAATGTTGGGGGGTGAGGGTGATGCAGTTTAGGGTTGCTGCTGTTAGCAGGATTTTACTGAACCAGTCTCTAATCTGAGAATGATGAAACAGCAGGCCAGAGACAAAGTGCCAATAATCATGTAGTCGTTTAATTAGTTTTATTATGAGGAACAGATTTGCAAATCAGCAGTTCTCCTGATTCTACCTTGCTGAAGTGAAGATAGAGATTACCGTGTTTCCCCGATAATAAGACCTATCCCGAAAATAAGCCCTCCCCTTACTGTGTAAGATTCCTCTAAAATAAGCTCTCCCCTGAAAATAAGCCCTATTGAGATTGCTACTGTAGTGAAGGTGATCCCCTGCGCTACACGCTTGTATCAGCAATGCCATATTCACAATGCCTATAGAGATTACAAATAT
>NW_027185809.1:15883114-15888325 GCF_028583685.1 Petaurus breviceps papuanus
TTCTAACTCAAAAAGGGCTTCGCGCTGCCACTGCCTCTGCTGCTGCCTCCGTCACCACCACCGCCAGCCACCGAAGGAACAGCTAGCTTGGCTTCCGCTTCCTCTTGCTCCGCCCCTTCCTGCTATGTCAGCAAGTCCAATGGGGCATGGAAGATCTTTAAATCCCATAACCCTTACAACGCTACATTATGATACCCTCTGTATGCACTGTTCCCCCCCTGGGTGAAATGCACGCCGCGCTCCGAGCTGCATCCAATCAGAATTGTAGCAGTGAGCGCGTCATCCTGTTCTTCCCCAGTGATTTGCTTGCTGGTGCCATTGAGAGCAGTGCCTCGGAGGAGAGCTGAGACAGGACAACATAAAAACCCGGTATGTAAGCGGGAGTGAGGGGGCATGATGGAGGATAAAAAGGGCATGATGGAGGAAAAAAGAAGAACTCAGGGGGCGTGATGGAGTGAAAAGAAGGACTGATGGTCATAATTTTATTATTCTGTCTGTTTTGACCCCCAGACATGAGTACAAAAAGGAAGAGCTACCGTATACTGTTGAGTATAAGAAAGCAATTGTAGAGGAGTCACATGGCAAGAATCTTGCAGTTTTCTGTAAAGAAAAACTTTTGGATCTTCGAATGGTCAGAAAATGGAGAGCAGATTATAATAACCTCAATCAACAGGTGGATGAGGGAAAAGGGAAAAAGCGCAGGTCTGGATCAGGTCGGCAGCCCTTATATCCTGACTTGGAGATCCTCATTGGTGAATGGATTGCTGACAGGAGAGCAAAGGCCTTGGTTGTGCGCAGGGCTGATATTCAAGCATTTGCCCTTTCAATGGCACCAGAGTTTGAAATGGTCTCAGAAGGATTCAAAGCATCACAACACTGGTTGGACGGTTTCCTTCAATGGTATGAACTGTCCCTAAGAAGATCAACAACACTGTTTAAGCTGGAAGATGCTGAAGTTATTAAATGTGCACTTGCATTCAAGTCCTTTATTGATAGGATCGACATTTCCAAGTACCAAACCTGCAATATGATTGCTATGGATGAAACTGCAGTGTTTATGGGACAAGGATCTCAAACAACAATTCATCACAGGGGTGCAATGTCAATCTACATTCCCACCACTGGCTATGAAAGTGCACGGGTCACCTGTGTTTTGGCAATTTGTTTGGATGGAAAGAAAGCCACACCTCTAATCATCAGTAAGGGCAAGAAAGATAAGATTGAACGTGTATCTGGCATTTACGTTCTTGAAACCGAAAAAGCCTGGTGTACACAAGCCGTTATAAGAAAGTGGGTTGATTTAATGCTGCCACTTGATATGTGAGGTAACCAAAGAGGTCTGATAGTCTGGGATTCAGCCAGCACTCACCGCGCTAAAGAAATGAAGAACTTCCTTGCAGAGAGAAGAATAGATCAAGTAATGATTCCTGCAGGAATGACTGCCTATCTCCAGACCCTTGATATTGCAATAAACAAGCCATTCAAGGACCATTTGCGCATGGAAGTCAATGACTACATTGAAAATAGAATGGAAAGAAATCAGCGTGGAAACTTTGTGAAGCCCTGTCTGCAAGAAGTCGTGACTTGGGTGAAGAAGTCATGGGATAAAATTACTGACAGCTGTGTCGCCAAGGCACTACGAGCAGGTTACCTGGACAAGACATATTCATTTAAAGAGAGCTATATTGCTGGACATGACAGATTGGGTCCACTTCTTCTGAAGGAAATGGAGGCGCAAGACATCCAGGACGGAATCAGGGTATGGACACTTATGACGATGTTGTTGAAGATGACATGATCATTATTGAATAAAGGTACATTTTTTTGTTCACATTTACCTGTTTATTAAAATTGCTGTCAATATTCATTAAAATAAGCCCTCCCCTGAAAATAAGCCCTCTGGTGTTTTTTCTGTCCAAAAAATTAATAAGACAGTGTCTTATTATTGGGGAAACACAGTATATACATAAATCACAATCGGAAAGGCAGGGGTGAAGGTGGATCTCAAACAATTGTTCCCAGGGCCAGAGTGATTTCCCACAATAACCCACAAATAGAAGACAATAACAACAATTGTGGAGTCCTGTGGGAGCGATATTACTCAAGTCCTTGGGAGTCGTTATTTGGTGGGTCATGGGACCAGACATATGTGGTTCTACAGTCTTTGATTTGATTCACTTCAGGTACACAGGCAGAAGGATGACAGTGATTGTGAGCCTTGTCAAAGTTTGATTGATCAGTTGCATTGTGAACTCTCTCACAATAGAGACAATTCTGAAAAAATCTAATCTATTAGTATATTCATTACACATTATATTGACTATTATAAAAATCAGAATTCCCTTCACACTGGAAACCCTGAAAAGTCAGAGTACAGGGTGGGTGTCTGCCTGGAATGAATTCACACCTTCAAACCATCTTCCAATCAAGTAGTAAGATTTATTGTAACCCCAATAGTAATGGGTGAGATTATATGATTGATAAAGGTTAATAGAGTAGGATAAAATAAATTAGAAAGAAATTAAGAAGATATGTGTGGTTTTAAAGTGGCTTTCATCAAAGTCCACAAGTGGCATAAGTAGACAGAAGGAAAAGCGTGAAAGTCTAAGCATGTAAGAATGAGGGGAGCGTGAGTAGAAAGAAAGCCACAATCTATTTGCATGAACTGTGTGAACAGAGGGTTTGAGAGCAAAAAGTTTGAAAACATTTGGAAAGAAAAAAGCTGTTGATTAAAAACTCTCTAAACATTCAAACTCTGGCCAAGTTCTGAATGTGGAGTGACAGACAAAGGAAAAATAAAGGGGAAACCTTTTCACTTCAGATCAAACTATTTAAACTTAAAAAGAGACGCCTTAAAAGTGAAGCCTTTGAGCTCTCTAGTACTGGGGAAAAGGGACTAGGCACCAACTGGATTTTTTCCAGAGGTCCGGATTCACCTGTCTGGAAGGTGCAATGCCCCACTCTTAAGTTTTTAAGGGGTAAGCAGAAAAGTAAGTTTATTTTAAGTAAAAATTCTAAAAAAAATTCTTTAAAAAAAAATTAATTTGTTTGTTTACTTTTAGTTTACAGGATTCAATTCCATAATTCCTTGAGTTTCACATTTTGTCCCCCTCCCTCCCCTCCCCCCCATGGCAGCATATACTCAAGTATAGGATCTGTAAATACTTTCACATTATACATTATTCAGGTTATAAAGACAGATTGTATCAGATCGAATGAAAAATGGTAAAGAGGACATAAAACCAAACAAGAAAATGAAAAAGATCAGGTATTTTGCTTCCATCTGGATATAAACTCAATTCTTTCTAGTTTTTTTCTCTGGATGCACACATTTCTCTCCATCATGAGTCTTTTGGGAACAAGAATTCTTAAGATTCTTCTCTCTGTGGTTCCCAGTTCTGACCAGGCTGAGGCTACAGTTAAAACATCCTAACAGATTCTGGAGAGTTTAAGATTAATCATTGAGTTTTGAAACACCTCCTTACAATTCCAGTCACTCCCTTATCCCACTTCCTTCCCTAGAGTGAAGAGGGTATCTCAGTTCAGGATTTTCCCTTCTTATCCCAGACTAAGAGAATATGATGGGGTTTGGGGTTTCTGGGAACCCCGAGATTCCGGGGGTATAGGATGGCATTCATCTGGAATGAATTCACATATTCAAATGACAAGGTTTATTGTAAAGCCAATAGAAGCAGCAGTGGCTGTGATCCTAGTGAACCTGAAACCTAATGGGGGTGAGTTGATGCTTATATATAAAAAGGACAGTGAAAGGATCTGGATGGGATTAAGGAGTGTTAAATTGAGGTGGGAGCTATATCGAAAGGAAGTCAAGTAAGTTAATTAGGTAATCTAGATAGGTTGGGGTGGGTCTTGGGTGAGGGCAGTGATCTGAGCTGCTGAAATGTATGGGAAAATTCAGGGACTGGGTTGCTTTCAAAGACATGGTCTTTTCCTTTTAGGGCTCCAAGTCCCATTACCCCTTCACTGGGAGCTGTTCACACCCTTCACACAAGCAGCCCAACCCCAAGGTCGTCTTCTCACTGGACTGAAGCAGTAGTGGGATTCAGCAGCCTCCTTAGTGTCTGACCAGCCTTTTTTAAGGAGCACACTGCTCACCTCCTAGCACAAGATAAAAGTCACAATGGTTTCTTTCTGTTGCATCAAGGTTATCTCTGGTCATGACAGGAAAAGTCTCTTAGTTTCTCTTAAGTCCTCACACTTAGCAGTCTCTCTCCAGACTCCCTTTTTTAAAAAAAAATTTCAAATGCTTTATTAACTTCTAATTTACATCATTTATTTGAGACAGATTTTGAGTTACAAATTTTCTCCCCATTTTTTCCCCTACCCACTGCCACAAAATAGCAGTCCCACAGGATATCCCCTCCTCCAATCTGCCCTCTCCCATATTTTCTCCCATACACTTTTTGACTTTTCCAATGAATCTCTTTGCCCCAGTGCCTGTATATCTTATTTCCCAATTACATGTAAAATAGCATTAATAATAATATGTGTGTGTATATATATATGTATATATTTGAATATTTGATTTTAAAACTTTAAATTCCAGATTCATTCCCTTCCTCCCTTGTCACCCACCCTTACTGGGAAAATAAGCAGTTCAGTATAGGTTGTACATGTGTGGCTAATGCAAAACAATAACATAGTAGATATATTGTAAAAGACTGACTATATTTCCCTCCCTCCTATCCCACCACCCACTTGTTCTATTCTCTACTTTGATCCCATCCCTTTTCAAAAGTGGGTACTTCCAACTTCCCTCCCCCCCAGCCTGCCGTGCCTTCCGTCATCCTCCCTCTCATCCCCTTCCCTCTGCTCTCCTGGAGGGTGAGATACCCTATTTAGTGTGTATTTCATTCCCTCCTCAAGCCAAATTCAATGGGAATAAGGTTGACCCATTCCCTTTTGCCTTCCTATTCTTCCCCTCCATTGTGTAACCATTTTCCTTTGCCTCTTCTATATGAGATAGTTTACCCCATTCTGTCTCTCCCCATCTCCTCTCATTATATTCCTCTCTCACCTCTTAATTTCACCTTTTAAGCATCATCCCTTCCTGTTAAATTGGTCCTGGGCCCTCTATCTATGTATACCTGTAAACATATATACACACATTCACATATGTATTCATATGCCCATATACCCTCATATATAGACATATATATATATATATATATATATATATATATGTCTATA
>NW_027185809.1:15888725-15904168 GCF_028583685.1 Petaurus breviceps papuanus
AAGGTTGACCCATTCCCTTTTGCCTTCCTATTCTTCCCCTCCATTGTGTAACCATTTTCCTTTGCCTCTTCTATATGAGATAGTTTACCCCATTCTGTCTCTCCCCATCTCCTCTCATTATATTCCTCTCTCACCTCTTAATTTCACCTTTTAAGCATCATCCCTTCCTGTTAAATTGGTCCTGGGCCCTCTATCTATGTATACCTGTAAACATATATACACACATTCACATATGTATTCATATGCCCATATACCCTCATATATAGACATATATATATATATATATATATATATATATATATATATATATATATATATATATATATATATATTTCTATTCCCTTGAACTACTGAGAAAAGTTTCATAAGTTACAACTATTATTTTTCCATGTAGGAATGTTAATAGTTCTACTTTGATAAGTTCCTTATGATTTCTTTTCCCCGTTTACCTTCTCATGCTTCTTGTATCTGAATGTCACATTTTCTATTGAACTCTAGTTTTTTTCAGCAAGAATGATTGAAAGTCCTCTATTCCACTGAATGACCATATTTTCCCCTGAAACATGATACTCAGTTTTGCCAGGTAGGTGACTCTTGGTTTTAATCCCAGCTCCTTTGACCTCTGGAATATCATATTCCAAGCCCTTGGATCCCTCAGTGTAGAAGCTGCCAGATCCTGGGTTATCCTGATTGTGTTTCCACAATATTCAAATTGTTTCTTCCTGGCTGCTTGTAATATTCTCTCCTTAATCTGGGAATTCTGGAACCTGGCTATAATATTCCTAGGAGTTTTCTTTTTGGGATCTTTTTCAGGAGGTGATCAGTGGATTCTTTCAACCTTTGTTTTGCCCTCTGGTTCTAAAACATCAGGGCAGTTTTCCTTGAGAATTTCTTGGAGGATGATTTCTAGGTTCTTACTTTGATCATGGCTTTCAGGTAGTCCAATAATTTTTAAATTCTCTCTCCTGGATCTATTTTCCAGGTCAGTGGTTTTTCCCATGAGATATTTCACATTGCCTTCTATTCTTTCATTTGTTTGGATTTGTTTAATAGCATCTTGATTTCTCATAAAGTCATTAGCTTCCATTTGCTCTAATCTAATTCTGAAGCAATGATTCTCCTCATTGAGCTTTTGAGATTCCTTTTCCATCTGGCAAATTCAACTTTTTAAGGCATTCTTCTCCTCATTGCCTTTTTGAGCCTCTTTTGCCATTTGAGTTACTCTATTTTTTAAGGTATGATTGTCCTCAGTGTAATGGAAATGCAAATTTAAAGATCTTCCCTGCCCCTAGGCCCTTTGATAGGCTGAAGAGACTCTGAGAACCTTCCTTTATTTGAAAATATACTCTGCCTCCTGATAGGCTGAATGTGGTCACATGGAGCCTGTGGCAGGAGGTTTGGTTTTCAGGAATGCCCACACCTTGATGCTGTGTGATTGGGCAGTGGGTCAAGAGGGTGGTTACATTCTCTGACCCAGGAGAAGGCTATATAATCCCTGATGTGAGGCTTTGCTTTGGGGCTCACTTTGAGAAGTGTTCTGTGATTTGATCAGATGAGACTCTGGGAAGCTGTTGTTGAGAGCCCCCTGGCTTTGAAAAACCCAGATGTTGATGGTAACTGTGATTTTGTATGGATGTAATGGTTGGACAGTTTGGAGACCTGTCTGCTTGATCTGTTTCTCTGTCTTGATAATTCTGTCTGTATACTCTGAAGTTTGGGGTGCTGACCTTTTTCCCCTGAACTAAGTAAATGATATATGTTTGACTGATTAAAGTAAACTTGCTAACCCATTTTTGAGTTGATTTCCTTTATCAAAGCAGATCCAAGAACCTGTGTTGGCAGCTACCCTGGGGATGCTGGGGTGCTTGCTGCTACACTCAATCAGGCTGTTGACTCTCATTTCTTAATTTTCTTGCATTGTTCTCATTTCTCTTCCCAATTTTTCCTCCCCTTCTCTTATCTGCGTCTTAAGGTCCTCTATGGCCTGTAACCAGCTCATATTTTCCTTTGAAGCTTTTGGTGCAGGAGTTCTGACTTCACTGTCTTCCTCCTGTTCCATGCTTTGCTCCTTTTTGTCCCCAGAATAGGAGTCTAATGTTGGAATCTTCTCTCTGCTTTGTTTCCTTTGCCTGGTCATGTTGCCCTTCAGTCACTTGACCCCTGGGCTTTTTGCCACAGTAGGACTCTGCCACCAGACAGGGGAGCTTTAGTCCCAAATGCTGGGGTTTTTTCAGCTTCCAGAGGTATTAGATGGGTGCCTTCTCTGAGGTCTCCACATGCTCTGGCAAGCTGGACACACATCCCAGGACTTCCACCCTAGACTGCAATCCAGATCCAAGCAGGTTAAAGCAAGAGTGATTACCCCTCAGACTGGTGCTTGGTCCCCCTACACTCTGCAGGCCAGGAGCTGAAGCTGCCATGAGGTGCTGGCTGGCTGTGCCAGCATCTCAGCAGCTTCTCGCCCCAGGGGCAAAAGCTATGCACTCCCACTTCCTGGGTCCCAAAGTCCAGACTGCACTGACCTCTCACTTTGTCCTTTGCATCTATGTGTTGATAAATCTGGAAACGGCCACAGCTGCTGCTGACCTGGAGTCCCTTGGGCTGCTCAGGCCTGCCCTGGGGCTAAAGCCTTAGTGTGGGGCTGGGCTTGGCTCTCAGAGCACTTAGCTGGCCGATTCCTGTTGGACAGCCCCAGGAGGTTAGCTTCTCTGTGTCATCTTGTGGGTTCTGCAGCTCCAAAGTTTGTTCAGAGTGCCCTTTTTACATGGATTGGGGTAGGTGGAAGCCAGAGCAGCAGGGAGGTTCTGCTTCTACTCCGCCCCCCAGACTCCCTTCTTTTAAAAGCCAGAACAGTATGATTTATGGCTTAAGTTCTGAATTGGGTCTGGAGATGTAGCAGTCAGTTTGCAGGAGAAAGCTTAAATCCAGAAAGTAATTTCTGCTACTTTTAGCATGGTAGGAGGTATTGTCAACAGGATATAGCATGGTCCTCTTCACTGAGGCAAAAGGCAAATTTTTTTTTTGCCTTTTGGAGGGCAATTGGGGTTAAACAACTTGCCCAAGGTTACAGGGCTAGTTTTTTTGTGTTAAGTGTCTGAGGCAGTATCTGAACTCAGGTCCTCCTGACTCCAGGGCCAATGCTTTGCTCACTGCATCACCTAGCTGCCCCTAAAAGACAATTTTTGTACTATCACCTTACCCAGCTGGATGTTATGAATGTAACCTTCTTGTATTGGTGAGGTTTCTTTGATCTTATTTTGGAGACAGAAGTTGCAAAGTTGATTATAACACTATAATATTCCCAGAGGGAGGTATCCAGTGATAAGAACATGCTTATATCCTTGGGCAGTAGGGAAGTCAAAGAAGTCTGTTTTGGATATGGTAGAATGGACTGCTCCCCTTTGGTATAAAACACATTTCAAAAGAAACCTAAGGTTATATTACTGGCAGATAGCCCCAAGCATCCTCCCTTTCGTGGCATGTGAAACAGATTAAAAAACAGCTACCAGACAATAAGAGTGAGAATGCAGGGCAGCAGGGCAGCAATTGAGAGATTTACAAAGGTTGCTCCCATCCTGAACTATAGTAACTTCTGTCCTTGGGGCAGATAGGAGGCATAGTGGATAGAGTGCTGGACCTGGAGTCAGAAAGACTTTCTGAGTTCAAACCTGGTCTCAGACACTTACTAGCTGTGTGACCTTGGTCAAGTCACTGAACCCTGTTTGCCTCAGTTTCCTCATCTATAAAATGAGCTGGAGAAGGAAATGGCAAACCACTCTAGTATTTTTGTTAAGAAAACCCTAAAAGAGGTCACAAGGAGTTGGACATGACTGTACAACAATTTCTGGCTCTCAAGCGTATCATGCTGGATCAGGAACAGGGAAGAAAGGGAAGGAGAGAGGGAAAAGGGGACCAGTAGGGAGACAGATACCAAAGGAGACAGTCATTTTGACATTGTCATCAGCCTTTACATAATCCTATTACTTCATCAGTCAGTGGTAACAAACACAACAGGTGACAGGAATAGCAGAAGGCATTTTGCAAAAGTGCTGAAAATAAATCATTAATGAGGAGAACTTGTGAGTTGGAAGATCTTGAGGCTATGAGCTCATGGTGTCTCCAAAACAAACAAAGGTGTGATGTGAACTACAGTCAAAAGTTGGATTTAGGGGCAGTCAGGTGGCTCAGTGAGTAAGAGCACTGGCCCCTAGTGTCGGGATGACCTAGGGGATCGAATCCAGGCTCAGATACTTAGCACCACACCCAGAAATAACTGGCCGTGTAACCTTGAGCAAGTTACTTAACCCCAATTGCTTAAAAAAAAAAAGTTGGATTTAAAGACACATCAGATTAGGTGAATATTGAGTATAGTGAAAAAACATTTTTTATACTGGAGACCAGAATAAGACTAACTCCACTTGATTGGAATAAATATGACAAGAACTTTCTTGTGAAATCACAAGAACTCTTATTAGGTAAAATGTTTTTGAGTGTATAACATAGATATTGCTATTTGAGAATGCTAACATAAAAACTGCAAAATATTATAACATCCTTGACATTTTTTAAAATAAGCAATTGGGGTTAAGTAACTTGCTCAAGGTTACACGGCCAGTTATTTTATGCGGGTGCTAAGTATCTGAGGCCGGAACCAATCCCAGGTCTCCTGACGCCAGGGCTGGCGCTCTTACTGGGCCACCTGGCCGCCCCAACATCCTTGACATTTTTATTCTCTTAATCTATTTCCTTTTTATGTTTAAACATTTTTTCTGAACTTAAAAAAGAAAAAAAGCATTTTCATACACACAACAGAACATAAAAAGAAGATTCTATATGAAATCTTGAATCTCCTAATTACATTGCTTGCAAAACTATACAATAAATTTTGCATGTTACTTTTGAAACTGTCCTTGTCTGTTCTTCTGAACTTCTTTTTGTTATCTTATATCCATTAAAAAATATCAATGACCCTCTTCTTCTCATCATTTTGCTGCTCCAATACCTCCCAACCATTGTTCTCCTAGCTCAGAGAAACAAAGGGAGGTGGAAGAAACCTTCATAATAAATAAGCATTCAAGTAAAATGAATGCACACAATATCCATGTCCAAAGATATATCTTTTTGCACCTTGTGTACCTCACTTCTCTATCAGGAGGTGGGTAATGTGCTTCCAAATATGTCCTCTGGAGATAACAGTCATTTCATTGATCAGAGTTCTTCGATCTTTCGAAGTTATTTTTTGTTATACTGTTGTTGTCTTTTTGTATAAATTGTCCTCTTGGTTCTGCTCACTTCACTCTGCCTCGGTTCACAGTATCCAGGATTCTTTGAAATCATGTCTTTCATCATTTCTTATGGTGTAACAACATTCCATCACATTCATATGGCACAATTCGTTCAGCCATTCCCCCATTGTCTACCAGACAATCTAAGGTAACCTTCTCTAGATTTTAGTTCCCCCACCACACAATAGGACACAAGTACTTACTAGATACCTACTATGTGCCAAGCACTGTGCTAAGAGCTTTACATATATCATTTGATACTTAAATGATCCTTATGATGACCCTAGGTGCTATTCTCCATTCTAGAGTTGAGAAAACTGAGGCAGATGGAGTTAAGTGACTTGCCCAGGGACACACTGTATCTGAGGCCTGATTTGAACTTAGGTTTTCAGCACCTTAAACTCAATATATTCAAACAGAATCCATTCTCTTTCCCCTTCAACACCTATCTTCCCTATTCCTGTAGAGGACACCATTCTCCCAGGCCCTCAGGCTCACAGCCTAGTAGCCATCCTGGTCCTGGATTCATCACTGTCTCCCACCCCCCCAACCCTCCCCCCATCCAAGCTGTAGCCAAGGCCTATCCTGCTTTCCTCTGACACTGCTATCATGCTCGTGCAGGCCCTCATGCATCGGTTATTGCAACGACCTGTTGGTGGGTCTGCCTACCTCAAGTCTCTCCCCACTCCAATCCATTTTCTATTCAGCCACTACAGCGATTTTCCTAAAGCACAGGTCCAATCTTGTCTTTCTCCTATCCAAAAACTCAAGTAGTTTTCTACTGCCTGTGGGAACAAATACAAAATACCCTGTTTGGCACTCAAAGCCCTTCATAACCTATCCCCCTTCTATCTTTTCAGTTTTCTTCTATCTTACTACCTGACACATTTTGGGCTTTTGGACCCAGTGACATTGCCTTCCTGGTTGTTCCATGAAAAAGACACACCATGTTTCAACTCTGGCATTCTCTCTGGCAATCCCCCATGCCTGGGATGTGCTCCCTTCTCTGTTGTGACTACTGACCTCCCTAACTTTAAGTCCCAACAAAAATCTCACCTTTTACAGGAAGCCTTCCTCAGACCTTCTTAATTCTAGCTCCAGCCCTCTGTTAATTATTTCCTATTTATCCTGTTTATAGTTTGTTTTGTATGTATTTGCTTACATGTTGTCTCCCTCATTAGATGGTAAGTTCCTTGAGGACAGGGATTCTCTTTTGCCTGTTTTTCTGTTCCTAATTCTTAGTACGATGCTAGGCTCATAGTAGGTGCTTAATGGGTTCACTGATGATTGATTGATTGATTGACTCCAGGTCCAGTGTTCTATCTGTTGCACTACCTAGCTGCCTTTTAATTTTTCTTTTAAAATCCTATTGCTACTGAAGACCATTGGTCTCATTGGACACCGTGGAATACCCAGGGAATAGAAATGACAAGTGTAGGACATCAGCCATCAGACTACTCTGGCCCAGACCCTAAAGTCCCTCTTTAAAGAGATGACAAAAGAAAAGAAAAAACGAAAATCTAAGGGAATGCGCATCTAAAGGGCAATGATCGAACAGATTGTGGTATATGAATATTGGAGTTTTATTGTACCTTAAAAGATGATGAAAACAAAGATTTCAGAGAATCCTGGGTAATATGAACTAATCCAGTCAAGTAGGCAGAACCCAATGCCTTGAATTAAATCACTGAACATTTAAAAAGAAGGCTTACTTTTCCCTAGCTCAGTGAGACCATGCAACAAGGACACAGTGACATTTAACTTCTGTATTAAGGCCATCAAGATCTGGTCAATAAGTTATTAGGGTGTGGCTACTCTCATGGTCCCAAGCATCCACCAAGACTGAGAAGGGCTGGGTTGCTTAACCTTGACTGGAATTTTGTCTTTCTTTGGGCATACTATAAATTATAAATGGAAATGACTTGTTTGAAAGAGAGATTTTCAAAGGCAAGATGGGTTTCTGTTTATTTGAATTCTAAGCAGAAATGCTTAGACTTAGAATAATCCAATTAATAACATTGTTTCTGGAAGGCTTGTCCCTAAACTGTAGCATATATCATTTTTTCTTTACCACTAGTTACCAGTGTTAAACCAGTGAACACAAGGTTTAAAAATTTTTTTTTGTTTTAATCTGTTGCTCTTCACTGAAATTTATTTATCGGTAGGTAAATAAAACAGCACACTGTATAAAAAAAAAAAAGCCACACACATGGGCCATGAATTCTGATCAGATCTGATTACTAACAGTTTAGGAAGGATTATAGAGAGATTCCTTGGCTAAAGTACTGTTTGGGAGACATAATACTCAGCAGGAGCTGAATTGGGGAACAGTCAGAGAACTCAGAGTCTCCATGAGCTACTCTTATTTCCGAATTTTGTTGGAGTTTATTCAGAACCCACCTACATATCCTAGTAAGTTACAAGTTGCCAAGGGAAAGTAGCAGCTTAGGCTAGGGTACTGCATAACCCAGCTTCCTCCCACTACCACTTTCACACCCAACCCCCAAATCAGGAGAGAATAGAACAAGGAACTACCCAAATATAGCAGTCAAACTGAAGGGCTCCAACTAGGTTGGCAAAGCCAAGCTACCTCAGTGGTTAAGACTTAGGAATTACATCTGAAAGCTGGAATTTTACCTATTTGTCTTACTCTAAGCAGTAGTATAATTAAAAACTTCACTTTGCAAAAATAATTTTTTTTGAGCAAATTATGAATTAATTCAGTTTCTTGATGTCTTTGGAAGTTTTTTATTTTAACTTTTTTTGTTGTTGTTCAATTGTTTTTCAGTTGTGTTTGACTCTCCCTGACCCCATTTTCTTGGCAAACATAATGGAGTGGTTTGCCATTTCCTTCTCCAGCTCATTTTATAGACGAGGAAACTGAGGCAAGCAGGGTTAAGTGACTTGCCTGTTGTCACATACCTAGTGAAAGTCTGAGGCCAGATTTAAACTCAGATAGATAGTGTTCCTGACTCCAGGTCTAACACCCTACCAGCTGCCCAGATCAAGGAAGTCCTGGGGGAACCAAAGGTCTTTCTTTTTTTTTTTAAATTAAAAAAATGTATTTATTTATTTTTAGTTTTCAATATTCAGTTCCACAATCTTTTGAGTTTTAAATTTTTTCTGCCTGTCTTCCCTCCTCCTTCCACAAGACAGCATGCAATCTGATATAGGCTCTACATATACATTCATATTAAACATATTTTCACAGTAGTTATGTTAAGAAGAATTAGAACCAATGAGATGAACCACGAAAAAGACGAAATAAAACAAACAGTATGCTACAATCTGCATTCAGACTCCATGACTCTTTCTCTGGATGTGGATAGCGTTTTCCATCAGGAGTTATCTTAGAACCTTGCATTGCCGAGAAGAGCTAAGTCTATAAAAGCTAGTCATTGCACAATGTGGCTGTAATTGTGTACAATATTCTCTTGGTTCTGCTCATCTCACTCAGCATCAGTTCATTTAAGTCTTTCCAGGTTTTTCTGAAGTCTGCCTGCTCATCATTTCTTATAGCACTCCATTTACATTTATATGCCACAACTTGTTCAGCCATTCCCCAATCAATGGGTATCCCTTCAATTTCTAAATCTTTGCCACCACAAAGAGCTACTATAAATATTTTTGTGTGAGTCCTTTTCCCATTTTTATGATCTCTTTGGGACACAGCCTAGAGGTGGTATTGCTGGGTCAAAGGGTATGCACATTTTTATAGCTCCTTGGGCATAGTTCCAAATCACTCTCCAAAATGGTTGGATCAGTTCACAACTCTACCAACAATGCATTAATGGAACTGAAGTTCTTATTTGTCTCTGTCCGCTATGCTTTCTTATATAATGCATATTATATAAGCTTATATCTTACATCGTACAGGGATCGCTCACTCAGACTTACACCATTGTTAGCCAGTTGGATCCCCAGAAGAGTGATTGTTACTACTCTATTGGAGGGCTCTAGGGGTAACTTTAGGGGTGGCTATCCCCCCAAACACTGACTAGATCATGAGACCCCACCAGTGTGCTTCCTTTCAAAAATCAGCCAGTGGACTCAATGGGATCTTTAGGGAGGGAAAGAGTAAGCAAGAACTCAGTTGCAATGGCTGCTGGATGGGTTCTTGTCAGGATGTGGTATCTTCCATAGGTAGACCAGGAGACCAGTGAATCCTGATTGGTTAGGGATAACTGAGTGAAAACACTATGCCCTGGAGGAAGATTCGTGGTTTTATTAGCTGGCTTCTTCACTTGCAATTAAATCTCTCATTTATTCTAGGATGAGTAATGTCTGTTTTGCATCTGAAGGCCTATTCCTTTACCTTTCAATACTTTTTCAATCTGTAAGTTTTTGATAACATTTTACTGGGACAAAAGCAACCACCTTAAAAAAAAAAGTACAGTTTTCACTAGGGTTTTTATTTTTTTATCCAGGATATATTGGTCCTCTGGATTTGCTCTTAAACAGCTGTTGTCTTTTTCTACCTCCTGCTACTGGAGATGTTGAAAGGGCAATTTACTCACTGCAGCTGGAGTGTTAAATGTTTTCAGCTAGAGAATGATAAAAGCCCAATGAGCCTTGGTTTAAGATTGGCAGTTTTTCCTCTTTGACTCCCATAGAAACTGAGTTTTGAAGGTATTACCTTTGGTCAGTGATAATCATTAAATATTGTCGGCCTCTAGAAAAAGTTTGGTTAAAGGAGACAAACAAATAGTAATATAAAATTACATTATTTATTCATTATTCCCTTAAGGCTAGCATTACTTGTACAAGGGGCCAAGATCTTAGTCCTGACTGATGATGAACAGAGGAATCATAAGACTTTTTATACATTTTAGAACCATTGCAATTCAGGATGACCATGTCACAAAACTTTATGACTTCCATTTGTTACCATCTATATGTAGAAAAGAGTTCCTTGGTTGTAAATGCAAATTGACAACAAATGTAGCAGGGTCCATTTACATTTTATGGTCTCAGGATATCTGTTTTTCTTCCAAGATAAGGGGAAATCCTATCTCTAGCCCCAAGGGAAAGCAGTTTGTTTGATTAATTCAGACTTTGGCCAAAATATGATATTTAATAATTATCAATGTCATATTTTTGACCAAAGTCTCAATTAATCAGACTCCTTTGCTTTACTTTAAAATGCCTCTTTCTGTGTCAGCAACTCCAGAGACCAGATAAGGCTAAAAGTAGGATTTCCCCTTATCTTGGGACATACTCCTTTCCGGAGGAGCCAAACAGACCCAACAGCTTCTTTGTTCTCTTAGTAAACTCAGAGAATATCTCTTCCAGGGCCAACTTGGGAACATTCTTTTTTCTAAGAATAAGACTCTGAACCTAAGATGCTATCTTGAATAATGGGACCTTTTCTTATCTAAATATTTTGTGGGGCATGTATTATGTTATGGCATGTTAATGATAAAGAAACCACAGATGTTTTAGGTTGACACCTCATCAATTCCTTGTAATTATAATTTTTGCCCTGAATTGGGCTGGTTCTAAAATGTATTTAAAGTCTTCTGTTCTCTCTGTTCATCAGTTAGGACCTAGGTCTCCTGATTCCTTGCACAAGTTCTCTAGCTTAAGGGAATAAGGGATAAAATGCTGTAACTGTATATTACTATTTGTCTCCTTTAACCAAACTTTGAGAAGGTTGATATAAGGAAATGAGAGAAGACCTTTTAGCTAATTGTTCATGCCTCAAAAGACCTTCCCCCTGGAAGCCATTCCAAGTTCCCTTAGGGTGATCAGGTTTTGTTTTGGTTTATGGTCCCCTCACCCCCACTTCCATACTCCTTTGAGAATCTTATGTAAATGACTGCTTGAGATGACTGCATGGGGAAAAAACTTCTCCCAAAGTGATTCTCTCTCAGGCCCTTAACTGGAATGGCTCTCTGTCCTCTATGTTGCCAGATACTCAAAATCCTCAGGTTCCAAAATAGTTTTGTTTTTCTATTGAATTTTCCTGCAGAATTTTAGTGCATCAAATCCATCTGAACCCTCTGAAATCTGCTACCGGTAGGTCTTTTGAAATTTGGAAAAAAGGTTGAATTTAGAATCAAAGGACCTGATTTTGAATTCCAATTCTATCACTTACTACTGGGCAAATCATTTAAGCTCTTAGTTTTCTCATCTGCCAAGCAATCAATAAACATTAATTAACATGTGCTAGGCTGAGAAGATTGGTTTGGATGACCTCTAAAGTCCCTTCTGAGTTAGCTAAGTGATGAAGTTTGACCTGGAGTCAGGAAGACTCATCTTCCTGAGTTCAAATCTGACCTCAGATACTGTGACCTTGGGCAAGTCTCTTAACTGTTTGCCTATTTACTCCTTTGTAAAATCAGCTGGAAAAGGAAATGATGGGGATGGGATCTGAACCTCTAAAAGGAAAAGACCATGTCTTTGGGATCTGGACTCCAAAAAGGAAAAGCCCCTGGACTTTTCCACATAGCCCAGATCTCTGGTTCACCTGAAGTATCTGGCCCATCCTAGTCAATAATCCTTTTAACCGCCCTTTCACTGTCTATACCTGGCCCCATCCAGATCTTCCCACAGTCTTTCTGTATAAAAGTGTCTATCTTTCCCCCATAAAATTGCTCAGATTCTTGTATTGAAAGCTGGAGTGGTCGAATTCTTTTGAGGCAGGCCTCGACCTGCAACAGAAATGGTGAACCACTCCAGTACCTTTGCCAAGAAAACCTCAAATGAGATCACAAAGAGTCAAATACAACCGAACAACAACCAAGTGCCTTCTAGTTCTAAACCTGTGATCTTGTGATTTTACAGTCATTCTTAGCATACCATATCCCATCTCTCATCTCCTCTACACAGGCCTTTTAGCATTCCTAGCTTCTCTGAGGGTTGAAGCTGGTTCCTTACAAGAATTCTTCCCTCTTCCCACCCATTCCCTCCCATGGCTTGTGCCTTTTCCCAGCTTCTTCCCCAATTACTTTATATAGATTTTGTATTGATTGATATATGTTCCACCCCAGTAGTAAGTTCTTTGTGGGCAGAAACTATTTCATTTTGTCTTTGCATCTCAGTGCCTAGTACATCATAGACAGTTGATGGTTATTTAATGACTGAATAAAAAAGGTTAATGGACTCTTTAAGGGACATAGTTCTCTCTGCTTTGTTGCCACTGAAACATTTATGAGCCCGTGACATCCAGGGACCCTCTTTTCTCTCATCTCTAAGGTATTCAAGGAGGAGTAGCATCTGTGGCGTGAGTGCTTGCTAAGCCCCTTTCAGTTCTGCTCATCACACTGCCCACCTCTGACATGCGGCTCCAAGAAGCTGTAGCTGCACCGTGGCCACACCCCTGTAAAACTGTCTTGGCAGATGGGCTAAACCAGGTTAAAGGTAAGCAACAGGCCTCAAACCATTGGTGAGTTTGGGGGATGTCTACCCCAAGCATGTGAAGACTTTCCCTAACAAGATGGGCAGTTGAGAACAATTTATTCTAACAGCCTTGAGGGCGGTATTCAGCAGGGGCTGTGGAGCACTTAAGAGTCTGGTCACTTAGAAAACACCAAGGTCACTTATTGCATCCTGGGCAATCTTGTCATCTTGACTTTTGTCTTGTCACTGAACTTTAACTCTCAGGAAGAGAGATGGAAGACACTGGACTTTGTACAACTCTGCCTCACTTAAATCCAATTCACTAAAAAGTCAAGGCATCACCTGTGAAGTCTTTGGTCCTCTTTGAAAATGAAAAACAAATCAAGCTGCAGTCAGATTCAGGCTAATGCAATGGAAATAGACCTCAAGGTTTGATTTCAAGGCTTAGATACTGTTTAGCATATGTTTTTATTGTTAGGATAATAGAAGCAGCTGGGACTTTGAAAGGGAGGCAAGTATGAGATCCTCCAGGGAAGGCAGAGACAGAGCTGAAGGGCATGACAATAAGCCTGAGATGCATGTGCAGTGAGCCCCCATATGCTACTCCCTGTGAGCTTAGAGAAGACAGGCTGGCGCTTTGATGCATGCACCTGCTCACTGACACTGGCTTTATGCAAAGAGATTATCAAGCATCAATTATTCAGCGGCCATGAGGAGTTGGCTGGGAAGAACTGCTTGACGTCCCATAAATTGTTGGATTGCCCAAATCTCTCAGCTAACCATTAGATAGGATTAGACAGTGCTGCCATACCCAGAGTTAAACTACAGAACAACATATAAAACAATAAATATTAATTAAATGCCAAGTTTTCCATACAGAGTTCTATAGTGGCATTTGTTTAGTTGTCCCCTAACTAGGTTTCCTGGGTTTTGGCAAGGGTAAGGGATACATGGGGAAGGGAGGAGCTTTCTGAGCTATACCCTAATAGCTTTATGTCAATAGAATGGAAGAATGGGGCCTGAGGTTAGATTTGTAATCAACAGATCTGGTAGAGCTGTGTAGAAGTAGAACAGCCAAGCAACCAGCATTTGGTCAAACTGATCACAGATTACTTCCTACTAATATGCTCACTATGACTTTTTTTAAGTTCTAATTTTGGTAATTTCTTTTGATAGAATTCCACTGGGAAATAGGAGGTGGGGTGGAAAGGGGAACTTGGAAATGCAGCAATTTAACCCTAAGGGTTTTAGTATCTCTCTTTTTAGCTAGATTAAACCTTTTCCCAAACTATGCTGCTCTCCAGTGGCCAAACAAAGTAAAGCAAAGATAATAGCTGAGTTTCTATTGGTTCACAGATCCAGAGAGGTCTTCATTCAGCTACTGATGCCCTAGCAAATGAAAGCAGTGAATCTCCATATGACAAAGTGCACCCACACTCACATTTACTTCTCCCTCCCTTCCCCTTTATATGTCATATATAGGTTTATAGACTTAGAGCCGGAAGGAACCTTAGAGATGGAACCTCCTCATTTGACAGATGAAACAGGTACAGAGAGGTTACTCATATCACTTGAGCTAGTGACAGAACTGAGTTGCAAAGATATAGTTTAATCTTGCCTTGTGGAGACAGAAAAACTCATTACAATTCCCTTACAAGAGCATCTTGGGAGAATGTTAATGTCACTTTGTGATTATATAACATCTTTCTCAAGGGTTCCCTATATATTACAATTCCATTACTCCATTCTGGTGGAGAAAGAGAAGGAGGCATGTACCAGTGACCACGTTCAGGGTGATGTGATTCAGAGACAAACATTCCATACCCCTGATTATATTCCATGTCGCTGATTTTTCAAACAGCTTAAAATAAGGAGATTAATTCTCAATGGCTCAAAAAGAGTACCTCTGCAAAGTCTGAACCATTCTGGGCTAGAGCCAGATACCGAAAGAACCTCCCCCACAGGGAATGGAAAGATCCTAAATCTGGGTCTTCTGTGCTTTCTATATTGAATATTTCTTTAGGCCAGGTGGAGACCAGTGGTGTTCAGATAGCATGTTGACAGGTCAACCCTTTCCCTCTGGCACTCTCCCTCACTGGGAAAGAGCCCTGCTGGGTACCCATCTTGCACAGGGACATTTAGGACCTCAGGGAGTGAACACAGGTAATGAAACTAGTAGAACGTACCAGAGTGGGGAGGATGATATAAGACAGAGTCCAAAAAAGAGGAAGTGCTGAGGGGCCAGCCCAGCACTGCACTTTTGGGAGCTACTTGGGAGGGCCAAGTTGGCATGTAGCCTACAGAAAGCAGCATTCTTCCAGCAAGTGGTCTACCTGATCACTTTTTAGCATTGCATTTTTGGTGAAGAAATATTTTTGCTTTTAAAAGTTAAAAACCAGTCCAGAATGCTCTGACTAGATTTTTTTTCAAAGAAGTTGTTTTTTCCAGTTTCCATAAATACTTGTAGGTAAGTTGATTGACTAAATAGAAGATATTCCTGTCATATTGCACATAGAGAAAATAGGGTACAAAATAAGTAATAAGGTTGGTTCCCAAGCACAGAAAAATTCTTTCATTTCCCTTTATGCCATTATTGCTTTCTTCCCCAGAAAATACATTCATGTGGAAATTTTCAAAACGTATTTCCACAAGAGCACGTGTTCATTCATTTAGTTTTTCCAAATTTTAAACTCCTTTCTCTTTATTTAAAAAAAGTACTTGCCACCACCATTTTCAAAACTCCTTCCATAGGAGATGTGACAATTTCGGGTTTGTGCAGATTTATATCTTACATAAAGATTCTTTCCAATATTCTTT
>NW_027185809.1:15904178-15936531 GCF_028583685.1 Petaurus breviceps papuanus
CCCTGCCAGGAGTCTGAAGAGCTAAGACCCCATCACAAAGAGAGAACTGTTTGAGTTAGCCTAACCAATTAAAACCTGCACAACGAGAGGAGCCAGATGCCCTGGGCTTTATCTGGACCAGAGGTGGACATGCACATGTGACTAGAAAGTTGGTTTTCTGATGGAAGGAAGATTCTCAAGCCCAGGAGAATAAGGAAATAGATCTACATTGTCTGTTTTGGCTATTATAGTACCAAGGTCTGACTTCTTAGCATTCATTTCATCACAAACACTAACTCTTTACTCTGATTCTAAATACCAAAGATTCCGAACCTCCATTATCATGTATCTTCCTGATTGCTTGTGTCATATTTTATTTCTGGGACAAGTACAGTGACTGCAGACAGATAATGGAGGGTGATTTTTGAAAAGAAGGAGCAGGATAGACTTTCCTATGCGAAGATGGGAGAAATGAACCCAAATGTTTTGTTTAATGCAGGAACTGTTTCTGGGTAGGTAGCACCATGCCATGGAAACCATACCAACAGATTTTAGACTCCTTTGGAGAACAAATAATACATTCTGGCTAAGAACCCTTGTCACTGGCACTGTCTCCCTGTCTTCAAGAACTGATAGAGTCATTTTTATGGGACTAGTCTTTCTGAGTCAAAATCTATAAGGAAAAGAATCCCTATAGTTTGGGTTACATTGTAGCATACTGGAAAAGACCATTGGCTCTACAGTCTGAGGACCTAGGTTCAAACCTCGCCTCCGACACACACAACAGTGTGGACAAATGACAAACTCCCTGTTCCTCAATTAGATTAGATGCCCTCTGAGGTCAATTCTAGCTTTACATTTATGATCTTATGAGTAAAAAAGGCATAAGCAGGTGGAGAAAAAAGTTCTTGTGATCACACATGGCCTAGCAGCTTAGATATCTGATCCAACAGAATCCATGGCCCCCAAGGTGTTTCTTCAAAGACCAGCCTTTACATTTCAACTTTCCCATTACTTTGCTCAGAGGTAATGAAGGGGATTTATAATGCAGATTTTACCTCCTCTTACCTCCTGGACCTACCTTCCTCTTATAATGGCCCCTTTTATGGAACCCTTCTTTTCTGTTTCCATATCCATCAGGAACATTGCTACCCACTCATCATACAAGGTCAAGGCCACATCATCCTTCTGTGGATCTCAGACAATTCTGCAGAGCAGTAGTCCAGGAAGTATTTTGCTGGGCTCAGCTAGTGAGTCAAGTAATACAGGGACCACTACTGACTTGTAGTCTTTGAGTATTTGCTGAGAGATGATTCTATGCCTGAGGACATGGGAATGAGCTGAGATCCTCAGAGGCCCCTATTTGGCATTTATGGCTTAGAGTGAGGGTCCAAGGACTACAGGAGAGTCAGCCCTTGGGTAGGGTGGGAAGCATCTAGTACCAGGAAGCATTAAAAGTGGCAGAGAAGCCCTCACTGAGTGAGAGACGAGGAATAGAGCCAAGGACAGAAGTAAAACATGGACATGGTATGAACAGGAAAGCATGAAGAGAGAGGTTGAGAGAGTAAAGGAGAGGAAGAGGAAAGAGGAGATGTACAGTACAGTACAGTACATATAGAGATAGTAAGCCCCTGCATGCCTGATTGGCTATATCTGTGCAGCAAGGAGGCACCCAGGGAATTCACTGAGGATAGTAGTTAGGTAGGCAGCTCGTAATGGTATAACTCCTTCACTTATAGTCAGCAGGTGGAGGAAAAGGTAACAAAGACACATACATACATACATACATATATACACGTATATATGTATGTGTGTGTATATATATATATTTTTATCAAGACAACCATCCCTACCAAGGCTACCTACCAGGTAACATAGATTGGTGCCCTTAGGCAAAGAGTTAGTACATAGGTAAGGGGCAGAGATCAGACCAACTAATCCAAGATTAGAAAAACTGTGGATAGGGAAGACTTGGGAATGACATACATATATACCATTGTCATTTGTAGGAAAGAGTGGCATTATTAATGGAGTGATTTCCCCACAAGGAGAGAAAGGTGCTCCTGAACAAAGTGGAGAAAAAGCAAGGAGGCTGACCTTCCTACCCTTACTCCCACTCCTGGAGTGGGAAATGGCAATAGTGGGGATTCAACGTCAGGAAAGAAAACAGGAGATCACTTCCCGCCGCGGGGAAGGGCAGGGGTGGGCCCAGGCTGTGACGCCATAAAGTGGTAAACGGACTCCCTGAAGCGCTGGTCTCGACTCAACCTCTTGGCCACCTCTTTGAGTTCCTCAATGCTGTTGGCCTCCAACTGGGATGTCATGAAGGACTGGGAAGGTTTCACTGAAAAAGACCCACCCAGCCCCACTCTTATAAATAAGCTCTTCTCCTTTGGCTCTGCTCACCATTCCTATGCTTACTTCTTTCAATTTAAGATAATCATATCAGTATTGTAATTACATCTGCAGTGAAGAGCTCGTTTCAAATCAATGTGTTAAATAGTATCACTCTTCTAGGAATCCTTTTGTCTAGGACAAAAAGGGGCGGGGAAGAGGGGGAGGAGGGGAAGGCAGGAACGTAGGTGCTATGGGACACAGGACAACCCTGCAACCCTCCAAATGTTAGGGGGTTGAGGGGAAGGAAGCCCTCCCTATGAGAGGGATTCTGAGGTGACAAGACCCTAGGAGTGGGTTGGAGTGAGAAGGCAAGGTCTTTCCCCGCACAATGCCAATATGTGACTTTCTTTTCCGACCCCCAACCCACCTCCACCCCAGCCCAAATCCCACAGGGTAATTGAGAAGGTACTGACTGTCATTCCAGGATGTGCTAGATCTCCTTCGATGGAACCGACAGCTCTTGATGCGCCGGGTAGCAGCCTTGTGAATATACACTGAGTTCTTCATGATCACTGGCATCTTGGCTTCCAGCTCAGCATTTCGTATACACTCCTCAAAGAACCCTGTGGGGAAAGGGCCAAGGCAGAAATTGATGAAACAGCCTCGTACCCTGAGCCTTCCAAAGAATTCCAAGTCATATTAGAAAATCAAAGACTTCTACTCCCAAAAAATTTCCCCGAAATAAAAGCAAAAACATTCCAATACAGAGAACTAGGGGAGTTGGTGGCTGGGGATATAGAAATCAACTCTTCTTAAACGGTGGGTCGCAAAAATTTGGCAACAGTAAAAGGTTTCTGAACAGACAAGGACCAAAAATTAACTACAAACCAAACACATAATGAATCTGAGGTGTCCGTGGCAGAGCTAACCAGTACTGCATCGTGCAACTTTACTGCAGCCTGGGTGCTGAACACCGAGCACACGCACCTCACACGGCGCCTACCCTTAGGCCACAAGACGCCAACAAACGCTGCCAAAAAGGGGTCACGGAGTGGAAAAAATGTAAGAAGCCCTGATATAGATAATGACCCTGGGTGCTTTGGACAGAGGAATGTGGTTATATCCTTATCAGAAGGAGGAAGAAAGGACAAAACTCGGCCAAAGGGCAAATCTCTGATCCAGACACAGCAGAAAGAAGAGGGGAAAAGGGGAGGGAACAAAAAAGAGAGAGAAGGAGGCAGATGAGAGGCAGAGGATGGGGAGGAAGAGGAAGAAGGGTGGGAGTGAGAAGAGGAAGAGGAGGAGAGGAGAGATACAAGAGGAGAAAAAGAAAGAGAGGGAGAGAAGAGTCAATATTTATTAATACAGGGACTTAAGGTTTCCAAAAAACTTCACACAAACTATCTCATTTGGTCCTCACCATAGCCCCCCAAGATAGGTATTATCCCCATTTTATAAATAAGGGAACTGAGCTTCAGAGAAGTTATCAGGCAGCAACTCTGAGAGGTGGAATTTGAAACCTGGTGCACCCTGACTCCATGGCCAGTCAGTGCTTTGAATTTCAATTACCCCACCAGGTTCTAAGAGGAACTACCTAGTGTTTTTCTGGCCAGGTCTAAAGTTTGGGATCTGGGTTAGCCTCTGGGTAGAAGGAAAGGAGACCTACTTTTCAGATGGCTGACGTCAGCCCTCATCTTCTCTTCTTTCTCTTTGTTTCGAACCTTGGAGTTGAGCCCTTGTTCCAGGCTCCTAAGGGCTCCTTCTGCCTCCCGAAGCCTCTTCTCAAGGTCCATTCGGACCTTGACCTCAGCCTGAAGTGTGGTATTTGGGACAGAGGAAAGAAACCGCTATTGAGGAAGTACATCCCACCTCCTCCAAGAACCCTTCCCTGATCTCCCTTGCTAGAAATGATCTCTTTCCACTGAACTCCTGTAGCAATTATTATCTGTACTTTTGGATGATACATCATTTATTGCTCCGTGTTATTTGTAGATGTGCCTCATCTCCCCTACCAGACTCTAATGTTCTGGAGTGTTACTCTCTCTCTCTTTCTCTCTCTCTCATGCTCATGAAATATTTGCTAATTGATTAAGGCAGGATGCTCACTGAATTTGCTGACAGAGATGAAACCTCCTCCCTACATTGCTTGCAGCTACCAAAGGCAAGGCTTGTTTCATATTATTCCGTGGCAGACATTTTATGTTCCAGATGAGTTGGCCCACTTTCTATTCCTTAAACTTCCCATTCCATCTCCCACCACCATCTTTTTGCACAGGCGGTACTCCATGTCTTGGAATGAACTCCCTTGTCAACTCTCCCTTTTAGAATCCTTGGCTTCCTCCAAGGCTCGCCTTAGATGCCACCTCCAGCAGGAAGCCTTTCCTGATTCCCCTAGTTACTGGTATTCTCTCTGTCCCCTAATGTTTAGGTATATACTTATCTTTTTATATTGTCCCCTGCCCCAGTAGAAAGTAAGCTCCCTGAGGGCAAGAGTTTTACATTTCTTCTTTGTATTCCCAGTACCCTGTATATAACAATTTGGGGAGGGATTGGGTTGGGTTGAAATGGAGAAACCCACATGGGGAGAAAGGAATGTGATGGAAAGGTCTAGTACACACTTATATCCCAAAGATAATTTGGGTTAAAAAAGGGGCACCTGTGGCCAAGGCTCAGCACCTTGAGGTCCCTCTCGGTCTGCTGCTTCTCCTCGGTCAGCTCCTGCAGAGAGTTCTGCAGGGCCTGTGACTGGCTGGAATAGAACTCCCGTTCTTCCTCCAATGCCCGAGATCTTTCTTCATTTTCCTTCATCCTGTGTCAGGGAGGAGAGGTTTATGACCATCTCTACTCACCCAGTTCACTCCTCCAGTAACCTAGTTAGGGAGGGCACTTCAGGAAATGACCCAATCAGAGCACAGCCCTGGAGGGGTATGAGTGTGTCTTGGGCGGGGGTGGGGAGTGGGGAGGTGTCGGAGAATTCTCCCAGCCCTTTGTACACCTGTCTGGAGGATTTCTATTGACCCATAGATTGCTTTAGCACCACAACCTTCTATCCTACATTAACTATCAACCAGTGAGGACTGTTCTTATCTCCATTTGGATCATGGGGAAACTGATTCAGAGAGTAAGGAAATTACTTATCTATTTAGCAATGTAACTCAAGTGTCCTAGTTCTGAGCTGAAGTTCTAATTCCCAGATCCCCCTGCAAATCTTGTATTCTTTTTTTTTTTTTTAAGCAATTGGGGTTAAGTAAGTTGCCCAAGGTTACATGGCCAGTTTTTTTTTGTTGTGTGGGTGTTAAGTATCCGAGGCCGGAACTGATCCTGGGTCCTCCTGACTCCGGGCCAGCACTCTTACTCACTGCCCCACCTAGCCACCCCAAATCTTGTATTCTTTAACCTCTTCTCTGCAAGGAGTTTCTCCTCCAGAAGCTGTTGCATCTTCTCTTCAATCTGCCGCAGGTTGCAATGGAGACCCCCACTGGGGTGGGGCTGCTCGTTCTGATTAGCCTGAGTTTCTGACTGGTTCTCATTCTCCTGTAGCATCTCCAAGGTTCTTTTCTTCTCTATGGAGAGTTCCTAGAGTGGAGATGGAGGGGAAAGAGCATAAATGAGACACCTTCCTTAGGCAGCCAGGTAATATAGTGGTTAGAGAGATGACAATGGAGTCCAGAAGACCTGAGTTCAGATTCAGTTGGACAAGCCATTTAACTTTCCTGCCTCAGGTCTCTTATGTATAAAATAATGACCTACTTCCCAGAGTTGTTGTGAGGATAAAATGAGATAATATTTATAAAGAGCTTTGCAAACCTTAAAGTATGATACCAATACTATCAGTTATTATTACTTCTGTCTCCAGAAACTATTGCTTTCCTTTCTCATTCCTTTCTGAATTTCATTCGAAGTCTCTTCTTTTTTTTTCCCCACAGAAAAAGTATTTTATCTGAAATCCCTCTTTCCATGGCCATCCAAAGCCTAATGACTTACAGTATCATAGGATCACAGATTTGGAGCTAGAAAGGACTTGGAAAGTCATCCAGTCTAAACCTCTCATTTTACAGATGAGAGAAATTAAATAAAAGTCTAAAGTCATGCAGAGTTGTGATTTGAACCTACGACTCAGATTAATCATTCTTTCCAATGCCTCCCTCCATCAAGTATCAGTTCAGGAAATGGGGACAGATCATGTTTTTTTCTTTTCTTCTGTGAATTTAGCATATTGTTCAATAAGTTTTCAGGGATGAAAATATCCTCCTTAATCCTAACCCTTACCAAATAGCCAAGTGGCAATTCTCAGTTGGGTGGTCCTAAGCAATGACCATAATGGCATGTGGAAGTGAAATGGCAGTGAGTTTTAGTATTAGTTTTAGTATTAATATTTAATCAACGAATTCATTAAGTACCTATCATGTGACAAGCACTGTGTTAGACTCTGGGGTAATGAAAGGTGAAAAACTGTTCCCACTTCTGAGTTCATAATCTAATGGGGAAGAAAACATGCAAATAGCTAGGTACAAACAAGATGTATACATGATAAATGGGAGATAATTTGTGACTAGGCACAGTATTAAGTGGGAACAAGAAAGGCTTCCATAAGAGGGTGGAATTTTAGCGAGGACTTGAAGGAAGCCAAGGAAGCCACGAGGTAGAGATGAGGATGGGGAGTCATTCCATGTGTGAGAAACAGCCAGCTTTAAAAATGCCAGGAGTTGGGACATGAAGTGTGCTATACAAAGAACAGCAAGAACATTTCCCTTCTCTACTATGCAATCCAGTATTCCCAATCCCACTGGTAGTGGGGTTACCTCTTAAGTTCCCTTGATGCACAAGTTACTTTGAGGGACTATGCTTCAAGAGGAAAGTGGTCAGCAGATTGGCTACCTTTGTCACTTTTATACCCACTTAGTCTACTGGGTTTTGGGAATCCTATTGGACAATATCATAATCAAGACCACCGTCCATTTCTACAAACTCAGAATTATTAGTAATAAGTGAATAACTCTGTGGGTTCTAAGAAGTACAGTAAATCAATGTTGGCCCTGTTGGCTGGGGAGGGTTCCTGCAGGCCAATGTTCAAGAAGACCTCTCGGAGCAACGGCCTTTTCTTCTCCCAGACCCCTCCCCTTATAAATGCCCAAGTTTCAATTTCCAGGATACACAACTGAAAAATAATAGCAATATCTGCCCTTCCCAGCCAATGAGCTCCTTACTTACTTCCAATGTCTGCTGTAAGGATTCAGTGAGGTTTCGCAGCTCTTTCTTCTCTTGTTCCACCCCCTTGAGGCATCTTGCTGTCAGCTCCAACTCCCTAATGAGACAGAGAGCTTGATACCAGTACCCTCCAGTCAGCAGAATTTTAAAAGAAAAACAAAAACTTAAAAAAAATAACAACCAACCCAAATATAAGTCCCTTGAGGACAGATAGCATGTGTCTTAACTGTCTCTTTCTTTCTGGGGTATCTAGTACCATGGTATCATTTACACAGCTCACAGGACCCATTCGGTAGCATCCTGAGAGACTTTATGCATGATCTGGAGCTTCAGAGACCCCTTCAATATAAGTTTATCTGCAAATACCCAGCTTGTTCCCATACAGTTCTCAAATATGGCGAGTCAATACTCTGTATCCACATGCTATGCTTTCAGTGATTCAGTATAACAAATATTTATGAGATCAAGGTGGTAGGTTTTGATAAAACTACCTTGTTAAATTTAACATACTTAAAAAATGCACTATAGATATAAGTCAATTCCAAAAGACTCATGATGGAGAGAAATGTGTGCATCCAGAGAAAGAACTAGAAAGAACTGAGTTTATATCCAGATGGAAGCAAAATACCTGATCTTTTTCCTTTTCTTGTTTGGTTTTATGTCCTCTTTACCATTTTTCATTCCATCTGATACAATCTGTCTTTATAACCTGACTAATGTATAATGTGAAAGTATTTACAGATACTATACTTGACTATATGCCGCCATGGGGGGAAGGGGAGGGAGGGAGACAAAATGTGAAACTCAAGGAATTGTGGAATTGAATCCTGTAAACTAAAAGTCAACAAACTTTTTAATTTTTAAAAAAATGCACTATACCTAACAGAAGTTCACAGTTGTAAAAAAAAATACAATCATGTTTCTTTTTTATATTAAAATGTTCATATTTATTGAAAACTGTCAAGTTCACAATACTCAATATTCAATATATTGATCACAATTATATGATCTTATCAATTTGGGAATTCCCCTGAAGATGCAGATGGCAACATATCCATATCTGTCAGTCCTGTGCAACTCTCATCCATGTCCTTTCTAAAGTTGGCCACTGGGGATCAGTCCAACATGTTGGAAGCACTTTCTTCTGTTATCAAAAGAATACAAATGGAGTACTCTGACCATACATCTGCCACTCCTTGTTTTCTCCAAGTGATCAGACTATCTTTTCTTTCTGTTACACAGTTGCTTGATGACATCTTTTATTTAGTCTTGTTCTTCTCATTCATTACATGTTGCAGCTTGTCCACAACCACTACATGCCTTTCTATTGACCTCTGTGTAATATTCATCTTTAATTCTTTATAGGCAATGTCTATATTTTTCTGCCCTCCAGTAATACTGGTAAAATGTTTGTATTGAAAAGATGGCACTTTGCTGTTATGGGAAGTTGTTGAGTTATTTCAGTCGTGTCTGACTCTGTGACCCCAATAGGCATTTTCTTGGCAAAGAGTGGTTTGCCATTCCCTTATCCAGTTTATTTTACAGATGAGGAAACTGAGGCAAACAGGGTTAAGTGACTTGCCTAGGTTAAGTGTTTGAGGCTAGATTCAAACTCATGAAGATGAGTCTTCCTGATTGTGCTACCTGGGAAGTTATGAGTCAGTAAAAATGTCCCTTCTCCCCTTTTTAAAAGTTTCCTGAAAGGAATCTATCCAATCCCCCATTCCTATTAAACTCTGAATCCAGATTACCGACAATCTGTCCCAGATACATATGTTGTTGGACAAGCTCTATTGGGTGTCCATTCATTTTCATGTTGAAATCTGGGCAATAAATATTCCTTACCCATTTGGTCTTTCCTCTGTAGATGAGCAAGCTAAACTCCTTTGAGTGATTACATATCTTTTCCAGGAAGCTCCGCAATTCTTTAGGACTTGCCACAATCAACATGAGGCTATCTATTAAAAAGGAACATCTGGAAGATTACTATCTATAGTGAATTCTTCTTCAACCTGAACTCAGCACTGAGTCTCCTCCATCACCATGGCAAATACCTTTGGCAGGCATACATCTCAGTGTTTTATGCCTCACCAGACATTTATTATCCAAGGGTTATTGAACAGAATTGCTTCTGCTGTTATAACTTCCAAGAAATCCTAAATGATCCTGATAAATGGATGCGAAATACCTTATTGTATGAGTCTGTAAAGCAGTAATTTATTCTGAGTCTAAAATTGATAAACAATTAACATAATAGTATCTTATGTTTTCTACATCTTTTAGTCAGTTGTGAGGTAATAAAGCTGTGGTGCATTGTTTAATAATATTGCTTGGGAAAGCCTGTTTGCTTCCCACCAGTGCCCTCTGTTTATATATAGATGATGCAGAGCAGGCATACACACACACACACACACACACACACGCACACTGGCAGTTATTGATATTCTTTTGGTTGCTTTTTTATGTAAAGGGAAGGGAGTAATTTTCTAAGTCTTCCTTTCTATCCAGGCACACCAAGATTCCTCTAGGAGTCCCTATACCACAGGCAATCCCCTTAGAGGTCCACACACATGGGTCCTTATTACAAAGATCATCTGAAATTTCCCTCCAATGAATCCTTAGGGCCCCTGCAAAGCCATTCCTCCTGGAATTCCAAAATCACCCAATAACAGGACATATAGGTTGAGTTAGAAAGAATAGCAAAACAAGGTCAAGCAAGCCCAAAGATGGGTTCAACTTCAGGGAAAAGGAACTAAGCACTAAGAATTGATTACTTGGGGTTTCTAGGCACACAAGCAAACCTTATCCTATGGATTTGTTGGGCACACAACAAATCACCATAAATAAGTATTTTGTTGTTGTTTGGTTGTTTTTAGTCATGTCTGACTCTTCCTGATCCCTTTCCAGGGTTTTCTTGGCAGAGATGCTGGAGTGGTTTGCCATTTCCTTTTCTTGCTCATTTTAAAGATGAGGAAACTTAGGCAGAGTTAAGTGATTCGCCCGGGGTCACACATCTAGTAAGTATCTGAGGCTGGATTTGAAATTGGGTCTTCCTGGCTCTAGGCCCAGCCCTATCTACTGTGCCACCTTGCTGCCCCCAAAATATGCATCTAGGTTTGTCTAAATTAAACAAGTAAAGATAAGGATGTGGGTGGGCACCATCATTTTAATGATTTGAACTCTATACTCATCATATTAGACCCAATTATCAATGTTTTCAGTAATATAAAGTGAAAATTTTGCAAAATCATTTCAAATGGGGCTGACTTGTAAGGGAATACACACTGAAAAAACTATTTTAAATTCAAATACAGTCTATTATTTTAAATTTAAAAATCTCCCTAGGATTTTGATATCCAAAAAATGAAAGTCTGGGTTGGAGAATATTGCTAGGGGCCCCTCAAAAATGAATGATTCAATTTAATCCCAGATGGAAGTACCACATTTAACAAATGTGTTCTGGCTCACTCACCTAGATTAAGGCAGATATTGACTCAGTGTTCTAGGATTCCTTTAGGGTTGGGGTATCTTTTCTCTACTGCCATCAGCTCCAGCCGTAACACAGCAAAAACAAAGTACAAACTTCACCTGTACCCTAACTCCTAGGGACACTGAGGCAAACAGGTTAAGTGACTTCCCCAGGGTCACACAGCTAGTAAATGTCTGAGACTGGATTTGAATACACGAAATTGAGTGTTCCTGACTCCAGGTCTAGCACTCACCTAGCTACCCCTAGACTTTAATACTCTAATCCCATATTGTGTTTGGCAGCCATCTCTGCATTCAACAAGTGTTCAGGTGTTCACTAATTAAGGTGCTTTCTGAACCCTCTGGTTCTCCTTGTTGTAACAATTAATTTATATTTGTTTAATTTATGGATGAAATTATTATCCTAGGTGTAGATGTTATTTCTGTCATCTATTTCTCATTTAAAAATTTTCAATAGTTTGTTTAAATGATTCAAAGATAAATATTAACTATATGGGTTTATCTTTTTCTCATGACTGACCTTTTTTTTGTTTATTTCAAATTCTGACCTTACTGTTGATAAATTGATGATGTCGAGACAGCTGACTCAGGGATAACTCCTTGCCAATACTAAATCTCTTCCTGTTGTTTAAAATATTAATTTTATTCTTTATCATGCTATCTGGTGATCACCATGTCAAGTGCCTTGCCAATTTTTTAAAAAGACATTGTAAGAGGGGAGGTAAGATATTATGGTATCTTGTTTTGCTCCCATAAAAGTTATTGAGAGATAATCAATAGTTGTGGGGAAGCTTGCTTATCTTATTTTGCTAAGACAAAGGTCATCCTGGCCCCAGGGGGAACTAGAAAGGTAGAGGCAGTGACAAACAGCCCAGACCCTAGAGGTCCCACCTTGGTCACAAGCATCCTCACTACAGTACATAATCTGCATAAAGAGGGAATGTAGGGAAATGAAGTAAGGAATCTGAGGAATTTCAACTAACCCCAACTCTACCAGGAAGGACAGAACTGTATAACCTCACTCCTGCTTCTGTATCAGTGTGGGTGTGTTCCTAGTAAGCATCCCACCTGCTTCCTCATTGGACACATAAGTGCTTTTCTCTGCACACTCAGCTTCTGAATTCTTTCAGTGAGAAGGGGTTTGCTGTTTTAAGAGGCATCTCACGTGGATCTTCCTAAGGGCCCCCAGGGAAGCAGCGGACAGTGGAAGCTTAGTCCTGGTTAATTCCCTGACCCTGTCTGGGGAGGACTGAGATTCCCACAAGTGTGTTTCTCACAGAAAATATTCATGATGTAGAGACATGAAGCTTCTGTATAATCTACAAGTCTTTGACTTCTCTCTTTTATTTCTCTTGACCCATACTTTTACATCTATTTCTATCCAGGGATATGCTGGCAAATATTTAACAACCAGGTTCTCCAGGAGGGAAAAGTGTACACAGGACATAATTTTAAGTTTAATTTACTTCGTTAATATTTTCTTAATCCAAGCAATCAATGGAGTAATAAATCAAGTCTTGATTTATAGCAATTGCTTATTTCCTAGGTATAAATGCTCACACTGATGCTGTCTACTCTGAAAGCCAACTGGAACTGGCTCCAGCACACTCCTGTTTCTGCCTCTCTTTACCTTTTCCCACATTTGCATTGAAGTCATCAATGTATGTTGTTTATATAAAGGATTTATTAAGGCCTTCATCAAGACCAGAATTTTTCTACTGCTCCATCTTCAGCAACTGATAGTGATCTAGAAGCTATTAGTTTCATTGTGGGCTCTTTTAAAATAATACTTATCATCAGCAGAGGCAGACAGGATTTATCACCAGCCAGGCACTCTGCTAAGCATTCTATAGTTATTATCTTGTTTGATCCTCACAATAACATTTTTTTTTCTTTTTGCTTTTTGGAGGGGGGAAGGCTGGGGAGTTGGGGTTAAGTGACTTGCCCAAGGTCACACAGCTAGTAAGTGTTAAGTGTCTGAGGCCAGATTTTAACTCATGTCCTCCTGACTCCAAGGCTGGTGCTCTATTCCCTGCAATACCTAGCTGCCCCATCACAATAACATTTCAAGGTAGTTTCTATTATGATTCCCATTACAGTTGAGTAAACTGAGGCAGACAGAGGTTAAATTATTTGTCCACGGTCACAGAGTTAGTAAGTATCTGAGGCGGGATTTGAAGTCAAGTCTACCCATTGTACCACCACTGCCTATAGGTGATGATCAAATACCCCATGAAATAAAATTTCTTCTTGCCTTTGGATGTGTGATAAAACTCAGTACATCAGCTCTAGGCCAGTAACTGTTTCCCTTGCCTTCACTTGCCTTAGTGGCTTTTTGGAGCCCCTCATTGCCCCTCCAATTTCCTTTGCATTTTCCTCTTTCTCTGTCTGACATCATCCTCATGTTCTAGGTATCTCCTGTTCTCTTGCTTTCTTGTAGGGAGAAGAGAGGCTGAATTTTTAGTCTCAGTCTCAAGGTTCTTCAAACAAACATGTAAGCCTCACGTTCCATGATTACATGTATGTGATATGGTTTTGGAAACTGAAAAGGACTAAACAGACTGAACTGGATGCAGGAAGTTTGAACTAGTAAGATTCTGAAAATAGTTATGGAGTAATAAACATATGAGGAACTGGCAGATACAGTAGAATGAATACTATTCTCACTTTTTTTTTTGGAGGGGGAAAAGCAGGGCAATTGGGGTTAAGTGACTTGCTCAAGGTCACACGGCTAGTATCTGTTAAGTGTCTGAGGCGGATTTGAACTCAGGTCCTGATTCCAGAGCTGGTGTTCTATTCACTGCACCACCCAGCCACCCCAAATGGATACTATTCTTTAAAAACACATTTATTGTTTTTAAAGCACAGGTTATAAACTCTCCCAATGGTTTCTGTGTGTAAGATTAAGTCTATAAACACTACCTAGCTCAAGGATCAAATAATGGATTTTTTATTAAATAAGTCTAATTGATGCCTATTTTTTTGTTTTTGCTTTTTTTGGAGGGGGGAAGGCAAGGAAATTGGGGTTAAGTGACTTGCCCAAGGTCACACAGCTAGTGAGTGTGTCAAGTGTCTCAGTCTGAATTAGAACTCAGGTCCTCCTGACTCCAGGGCCAGTGCTCTATTCACTGTACCACCTATCTGCCCCTTGCCTATTATTTTTAAAAAGGACCTGGGTTTGAATTTTCTATCTGCTATTCACTACCTGTGTGACCTTGAGAAAGTCTCTTAACTTCCGTGGCCCTTAGTTTCCTCTTCTGTAACATGAGAGGGATAAGGGTGAGATCTCTAAGACCTCTTCCATCTCTGAGTCCTATGAATTTACCAACTGAGCCCTGGCTATGGTCAAATTGGGGCGATGTCTTAGTATAGTTGGGACCTGCCTAAAAATTAATGTATTGCTCCTCTTTTTAAGCCAGAGAATTCAGAAATGGAAGATACTCAACTATCTCTTCAATCCTCACCTATAAAATGAAGAGGTTGCCCTAGATGACTACTGAGGAACTTTCCAACTCTGGCCATCTATGATGCCATAAGGAACTAATCCAGTTGCTGGGTCTAGAGTCTGAATGCTTTAGACCGTTAGGAGTGGGGAACTGCCTCCCTCCCCGTCCAGGAAGCTTCTTCCTTCACGCCCGTGGGCACTACAATCAGTACCTCTTGATTTGCTCCTGCTCCATCCTCAGCTCCTGAACCACTTCCTCGAACTGCTGCTTCTCAGCCTCCAGGATCTGATTGAGCCGCTCAAGTTCCTGCAGAGATACAAAGAGGGAAAGGACCGTTTCTCAGCAAGATCCCATCAAGTTCTTGTGTCCTTCCTTGATTCACTAGGAGGAGATGAGCTTTCTTTGTGGTATCACCAATTCAGGAGCTAGGAACCTTCCATGAATGGAAATGATACTGCCATGACTGGCTTGCCATTAAGGGGGACTATTCCTTTTTGGTCTCTGTCACTCAGTCAATCAGTTAACTAGTATTTATTTAAAAAAAAAAAACAACACAAAATCCTACAGCACACGCCCACACTACAAAGAAAGATGAAAAACAATCTGTGCTCTCAGGTTGCTCACAGTCTAATAGAGAGACAACATGCAAACAATAATGCACAAACAAGATAGATGCAGGATAATATGAGGGTAGTCCCAGACGGAACACAATGAGATTAAGGAGCATCGGGAAAGGTTGCTTGCAGAAGGTGAGAATTTAGCTGAGACCCAGAGGAAACCAGGGAAGCTAGGAGGTAGAGATAGAGAGGGTTCTAGGAATGGGGGATTTCTCTCAGAAGAAATGACAATTTCATATGACCTGGCTCCAGGTTTAAATCTTGAGGAAATTCTTCAGGATTAATCTCAAGCACCATCTCCTTCGATAGGACTTTTTCTGATTCCCCCAGTTGTTAGAATTGGCCTGGCCAAAAACATTATTGTGTATTTGTTTTATATGTATCCTATATTCATTTGTGAACATGTTGTACCTCTTAGAAGAATTCAAGCTTCTTTTAAATTTTTTTGGCCTTTTTTTTTTGGAAGGGGAAGACAGGGCAATTGGGGTTAAGTGACTTGCCCAAAGTCACACAGCTAGTAAGTGTTAAGTGTCTGAGGCTGGATTTGAACTCAGGTCCTCTCGACTCCAGGGCCGGTGCTCTATTCACCGCACCATCTAGATGACCCAGAATGTAAGGTTCGTGAGGGCAAAGACTATTTCACTTTTGTATTTGTAATCCCAGGACCAGCACAATGTAGGTGCTTAATAAATGCTTTTGCTTAATTGATCCCGGCATCTTCTAATTGGAGAACGTAACACAGCTACATTCTTAGAGAAATTACATGAGCTACTGCATATCCCTGAAATATCAAGGAATTAAGTAACATCATAAACTTTGATCATTTTCCCCAACATTAAGAACATTTTTTTAAAGCAAAGATCAGAAGCCCTCCTAATGGTCTGTTTCTATTGACTGATAGGCATCAGAAGACTGGGTACACTATTGAAACCATACGATTATAAGATTTATTTTACTTTTCCTTAATTTTTATTGATCCTTATTGTGTTTATACCAGTCATTTCTAGATATACCACTTGTTGCCTATTTTTTTCCTTGTAACAAAGAATAGTAGGTGTTTCTCCAATAGTGTTTCATTCCAGTGGGGAACAGAAGCTCTCACAAGGCAAAATACTAGGAATGGCAAAATGAATTGTTTGGGCTCGCAGATTTCAAGGACTGCAATTTCCTTTGTTCTTTGAAGATATTTCCTACCTACCATTTTTGGGATGCAGGAAGCAGAGACACACAGGACACCTAAGAATAAGATTGTCCTGCATGTGGGCAAATGGCAGTGAGTTTTGGGAGTGTGTTATTCAGGAAGAAAGATCAGTGTTCAGATACATGTAAACTGAGCCAATCAGGGAACAACAGTACATACAGGTAGAGTTGGCTGGAAACTGGTGATTTCAAAACAAAACTCCATCAGTTGAAGAGATGGAGAAGAGGACCCAGCTCTCTCTTTTTGTCTTTTCCTTTGATCTGTCTTGCTTGGTTTAGACCTGATGGACACAAACAATCCTCTCTCACCTTTCTACATCCTCCAGGTGCACAAGGAATTTTAGGAGATGGTTGGGTGGATGCTCACGGCAAAAGCATGTGCTTTATTTCTTTTTAATTTTATTTTATGTCCCATAATCTATATAGTCACAGTAAATTGAATGAATCTATCCTTCAAAGAATAGTGTGTATGTGTGTGTGTGTGTGTGTGTGTGTGTGTGTGACTAAGAGCAATATTCTGAGACTGAGAGAGAAATTCCATAGATGGAGTGGGGGCTAAAGTTATAGATTTTTTATATTAAAATTTTAGTGATATTTCATTTTTACACCCTAAGTTAAATTGAGAACCTGGCAGCACCAGGAGAGAACCTGGGAAAGGGAGCAATCTAAAGGTCTGCAGACTAAGTGGCCTCTGGTGTCCAGTAGGCAAAAATTTGCAGCTTAGTAGAAAAGATATTCCACACAGAAGCCACAGTAACTGATGGCTCTCTTGGCTGGTTAGTTAAATATATCACTGCCTTGTGGACAAATGAGATACCATACTCCCTCTTTGGATAATGAATCTAGCAAAACACAGACTTTCTAGGTGGCTGAGTGGATAAAGGGCTGGGCCTGGAGTCAGGAAGAGCTGAGTTCAAATCTAGCCTCTGACACTTACTAGCTGTGTGATTCTGAGCAAGTCACTTAATTTCTGTTTGCCTTAATCCACTGGAGAAAGAAATGGCAAACCACTCCAGTATCTTCACCAAGAAAACTTCATGGACAATATGGTCCGTGGGGTAATGAAGACTCAGATACAACTAAACAATGATGAGCCTACTTGCTAATATCTTGGGGGCAGCTAGGTGGCACAGTGGATGGAGCGCTGGGCCAGGAGTCAGGAAGACTTTCTGAATTCAAATCTGGCTTCAGACACTTACTAGCTATGTGACCCTGGGCAAGTCACTTAACTGTGTTTGCCTCAGTTTCCTCTTCCTCAGTAAAATGAGCTGGAAAAGGCAATGGCAAACCTCTCCAGTATTTTTGCCAAGAAAACCCCAAATGAGATCAATGAAGAATTGAACGTGACTGAAATGACTGAACAACAATAACAAAGAATTTCTATAGGATTAAGGAAGGGGAGGACACAAGCCAAAATGGGCTAGTTGTACTATCAAAGTGCTCCAAGCATCATATACAGAGGCTACCTTTGTTACAGAAGAAAATTGTTAATCAAAATCAGTACATACAAGGTTCTGCCTGAGTAGTTAGTGTCCTGCCTCTTTGTTGAAAGATATTTTAATACCTGGTCTTCTATAACCTTACTGGATTTTCAGTTTTCAGAGTTCACCTTCTTAGAGAGGTGGAAGAGGTCTTAGAGATCATTTAATCCACCTCCTTCACTTTATTTATACATTTTTAAATTTAAAAAATGTTAATGAACAAAAAAAGATTTTCTCTCTTCTACTCCTTAGGGCAGGGGGAAAGGGGGAAGGCAGGTAAGGAAGGAATACAAGAAAAATGAAAGCCTTAGAAAGATATACATCAATTCCTTGCTTAAGGTCACACAGCTAGGACACTGTAATGGCAGAGTCAGGCTTTAAATGCAGGTCCTCTGACTCTAAATCTAAAACTCTTTTCCATTTCACTCCACCTAACAAACAGTCTGTACTCTTATTTGTTATCATTCTCACTCTTTAGTCTCTGGGTACATTATAGAACAATGTTCCATGTAGTTTTTGTTTGTTTTCTTAAACAACCACTAGAATTTTCTATGGGATTTCTCATGTAAATGGTTGAAAGAAAATGCCAATCCATGTCAGAGACCTGTAGTTATCCCTCCCAAGACATTAAGAAAGAAATAAACTAAAAAGCCTTTTTGGCTCTCAGGACCTTTTCTTTTGCCCAGAAGCAGCTTGCTCTAAAGCAAGGGGGAATTAAAAGGTCTAGAGCTGGCTACCAAAGAGAGCCTGAGCAGCAACTTTGACTATATCAGTTAATCAATCAGTTTTATTGGGTCAGCTAGGTGATGCAGTAGATAGGGTGCCTGGAATCAGGAAGATTCATCTTCCTGAGTTCAAATGTGACCTTAGACACCTACCAACTCTGTGACCCTGGGCAAGTTACTTGACATTGTTTGCCTCAGTTCCTCATCTGTAAAGGAGCTAGAAAAGGAAATGGCAAACCACTTCAGTACCTTTGTCAAGAAAACTCCAAATGGGGTCATGAAGAGTCGAACCTGACTGAAACAATTGAGGATCCCCAGGTGCAAGATGTGTGCTCTGGAACAGCAGGTCTCAAAGACCCCTTCAGGGGAGTCATGAGGTCAGAACTATTTTTGTAACAATACTAAGATACTATTTGACTATTAAGATACTCTTCCCTTTTCCTTTTTTCCTTTTGGAGGGCAATTGGGATTAAGTAACTTGCCCAAGATTACACGGCTAGTTTTTTTGTGTGGGTGTGTGGGTGTTAAGTGTCTGAGGCCAGAACTGAACTAGGGTCCATCTGACTCAGGGGCCGGCACTTTACTCACTGCACCACCTAGCTGCCCCAAGCTTCCCTTTCCTAACAATATATCTTTTTGAGGATAGATTTTCTTCATAGACATCAGCCAAAACAACATATCACAACAGATTAAATGCAGGACCAGATATAGGAATCCAGTTATCTTCTTTAAAGCCATTAAAGAGATTTGGAGAAATATGTAAAACAATGCCACTCTTCTTACTAAATTTTATTGTTTTGGAAAATAGTTATTTTTCATTTAAATATATTATTTATGTTGACATGTAATAGGATTGTTATTGTTTTTTAAGTGAATAAATCCATATTTTAAAATTTTATCCATTAAAATTTTTAATACAATTATTACTGATAGATATAGTCCCCATAAACAAAAGCTATTTGGGGTCCTTTATAACTTTTAAGAGTATAAAGGGGTCCCGAGACCAAAAAAGGCTGAGCATTGCTGTCCCAGAACGAAGGGAAGGCTGGAGGAGGCTTGAGGGAAGTTTTATAGGATCGCAGACCCAGAGCTGGAAGGGACTGTAGAGGTAATGTATTCCAGAAAGTCTTATTGTGCAAATAAGGAACTTGAGGCTCAGAAAGAAATGACTTGTCAAAGCTCACATGGGTATTAAGTACCATGCAGAAATTCAAACTGAAGTCTCCTGACACCAAATCTAGCACACTTTCCATTTTACCATCCTGCTTTCTAGGGTTCTGAGGCATTCTGTTAGAGGTGTTCAAAAATAAACATTCTATGTTTTTGTAAAAAGGATTCTTTTTTTAAATGCTAGTATGTATATCATTATTTCTGAATTCAACTCCTTTCCTTGCTTCTAGCTTTAAATTGTACTTATTTTTACCCCTCACAGGATATTCCTTCCCAAAGGTATTTCAAAGACCTTTGCCAGAGAGAAAAAGGTATACATTTTACCACTTGATGAGCAGAAACAGAAGAAAGGTGGAATCCTGGGCAATTAACCACTTATAAAGTTGTACCCTGTTTAGACTTCTAAGAAGTTGAAGGTTTTAAGGTTAAGAGACAAGGAAATGTAAAGAAAAAGTCCTTTCACATGTAAAGGAAATATTCCGCATCTTAGAAAAAGTCTGAAGTCTGAATATCTCAATTACATATGATGAAGTTAGCAAGAGAATAAACTTTCCCCAGGACACAGACAGCTTTCAAACCTCTGTTGCCAACCAATCATCTGTGTAAGACCCAAGAGGAAGTTGGAAAGCATAATTTGACTGATTACGGTAAGTAAAAATGGACTCCCTTTCTGATAAAAACCATCTTTGAACCAGGAAGCACTGTAGAACAGAAGAGGCTAGACCTCTCCTAGGTCCCGCTTGAAGGTAACAAACCTCTAAGAAATTAAAAGCTTAATGGTGATTGCCTTAATGAAAGGAGTGCTATACCAATTCCCATGAAAAGAGCCAGAGGATGAGGGTGGTAAGAACTGCTCATCAAAGAATGAGCTCAGGTAATTCAATAGAATGACTCATCTCTTAGAGATACCATGCCTTGAGAAGAACAGTCTGGGACAGGGCAGCCTCAACCAAGCAACTTCTCTGCCTGGTCTAGTCTGGCAATAGTCCAGTGGCTAAGCAACCTGCTGAATCCAGTCCATCAGCAGCCTACCCTGGTGAGGAAATGCTTTATAATTATTGTTCATACTATAGCATTTGAGTAAATTCTTACACTAAAGAGCTACTTGAGTCTATGGTGTTACTCTTAAGGGGAAGCACACCAGTGGGAGCTTGCAAGCTATAGTGTTAATGGGATAGCTACATACAAGGTTACTCCCAGGTCTCCTAAGAATAAAGCATCTGACTTCTCGGGACCCAACTGACCAGTATCAGTGCTGGGAGAGCCCAGAGTTACACACATAAAAGGGAGAGAACTGATATAAATTGTATTTTATCTCTATTTGTCTCATAAATTTCACTTAAAAATGAAATGTGAGTTAGCAATATCATAGTATCAAGGTCTCACAATTTGCTTTTTAATATAAAGTATCAATGACTTGAAAAAGTCTGAAAATCCCTATTTGGAACATGCAGGAACGCCGATAGGAATAACAATCGTAACTAGAAGCAACAAACAACTCACTTCCCAGCGGCCTTGAATTCTCCAGATCAGGATGGAGGAAGCACAGTGAGCAATTTGAAAGAGATCTGAGGGTTAAAGCTCAAGAGAAGTCAGAAGGAAGATACGGCAGTCAAGAGAGCTAATGTGATTTGGGGCTGCATTAAGAAAAGCACTGCTTCCAAAATTATGACAGTCCTTTGTATTCTGCCCTCATCAGACCTCATCTGTTGTATTGTGCTCAGTACTGGGCACTGTGGCTTAAGAAGGGCATTGATAAGCTGGAGTATCCAGGGAAGGGGTGTCAGCACAGGGAAGGGAATTAAGACTATGCCATTTGAAGGACTTGGAAATACTAAGTTTGGAGAAGAAAAGACTCACAGGGGAAACAACAGCTGTGTTCAAATGTTTGAAGGGCTAGCATGTGGAAGCCTTGTTCTGTGTGGCACCAAAGGGCAGAACCAGGAGCAGGGGCTTGGAGACACCAAGAGGCAAATTAAAACCTGATGGGAGGGAAAACTTACCTAACAATTAAAGTGGTCTGAAAGTGGAATGGGTGGTGGGGCCCCCTGCCTTAGGGGTTTTTAAGCAAAGGTTGGAAGATTCCTCATCAGGTATGGTTTTTTGGGGGGAAAGGTGGTGGGTATGTGTAAGTCAAACCAGGTTTTAACTGGAGTCCCTTTCAACTCTAAATCCTGTGATTCTTCCCAGCCCCCACAAGAATTTTTTTTTTTTTTTTTGCCTTTTGGAGGGCAATTGGGGTTAAGTAAGTTGCCCGAGGTTACACGGCTAGTTTTTTTGTGTGTGTGTGTGTGTGTGGGTGTTAAGTGTCTGAGGCCTGAACTGAACTCAGGCCACCATTTTACTCACTGTGCCACCTAGCTGCCCCTCCCACAATAATTTTTAAAGCTCTTAGAACTCACAGAGATGAACTGGCCATTCTGGGAATCCTTGAGGTCTCTGGCAAGGCAGTTTGGGAACAGAGGAAATTCTAGAACCCCAAAGGATGGGTGGTTCAGTGGACAGAGTGTCAGGCCTGGAGTCAAGAAGACTCATCTTCCTGAATTCAGATTCGGCCTCAGAAACTTACTATGTGACTCTGGGTAAGTGATTTAACCTGGTTTGTTTGCCTCAGTTTCCTCATCTATAAAATGCGCTGGAGAAGGAAATAGCAAACCGCTCCTTGCCAAGAAAACCCCATGGCCAGTGTGGCCCAGATAGACATGGAGAGTTAGACATGACTGAACAACAACAAATCCCTCAGTAGTGCTTGACATTGAATAAATGCCTGTTGACTGAATTGAATCGATCATGAAATAACACGTAGTGACCATCATACCATTTTGGTGGTGGAGAGGGAATGCAGACTGTGAACATTCTCAGCATACTAAGGCTCACAGAGGTGATGGCAGTGGTCTCAGAAGGTGTGCAATAAGAAATTACATTTCTATAGCACTTCAGGTTTACAAAGCCCTTTTCTTCATGACAGCCCTGTGATAGAAGCAGTACCAGCTCATTCTACTGAGGAGGAAAAGGAAGCCCTGCAAGTCAAGTGCCTTACCCAAAATGCAAGAACCCCAAATCATATCTGAATCTTTTGACTCCAAGTCCTGTGCTCTTTCCCCACATCATCTTCTCATTTCATTCTTACAGCTCTAAACACATCTGCCCTCATTTCAATCTTCTTTGCATACTATATACCAGTTTCTTGCCTCGTACCCTGCATTCCAAGACCTTTTCTGTTCATACAAAGGGAATTTGGTGCATTAGATGAAGCGTCAGTCTTGGAGTCAGAAAATCAGAATTCAAATTTGGCCTCAGACACTTACTAGCTATATGACCCTGAGCAAGTCACTTAACCTTGTTTGCCTCAGTTTCCTTATCTGTAAAATAAGCTAGAGAAGGAAATGGCAAACTGCTCCAGTATCTTTGCCAAAAAAACCCAAATGGAGTCACAAAGAGTCGGACACAACTGAAACAACGGAACAACACATAAATAGAATATAAAAACAACATTAAGGACAGGAATCATCATTCATTCATTTATTGCCTCAACCTGAATTTATTAAATGCCTTTTATGTGTGAAAAGAATTTTCTAACACAAAGAAGAAATAAAATAGTTCCTAACACAAAAAAACCCCTTTCTAATGATTCAAGACACTTTTAAACAAAATTTATCAATCTTCATAATTTTGGGGATTGAGGAAAGGAGGTTTTTAGTATACCCATTCTGCAGGCAGAAAAATTGGGGCACAGGAAGGGTCTTATTCATAGGACTCAGTGATAGAAGCAGCAATTGAATTCTGATTTACTGTTTTGGATGGCTAGAGATTGCTACATCTAAGAAGGTATCAGCAAGAAAACTTTTTACCCATCTCTTTCCTGCCCCAGGATATGTGGACTGAGAACCTACTGTGGCACCATCTGGACCTAGGTTTAATACACTTGACATTTTAAGACTACATAATAGGTATTTAATTTCGGACAGGTCTCATTTAGTGTAATATGTCTTTAAATGGGGCCTTTCTGAAATGGGCCACTGCTGCCCTCATTCTAAGCTGTGAGTCCTAGATGTTTTGTCTAAATTTTCCTCTAGCCTGCTGCTGCCCCAGATTTTGTGGCTCTGATAAATAAGGCTATCTCTCCTCCTGTCAAGATGTCTGTATCATACACATCTGTCTCTCAGAACACTGTTAATTTACCTTGCTTCCTGACTACATGAAGGAAGGGAGGGAAAGGAATAAACATTTATGTAGCCCAGACTATGTGCCAGACACTGTGCTAAGTGATTTTACAAATATTATCTCATTTGATCCTCACAACAACCCTGTGAGGTAAGTGCTATTATTATCTCCATTTTACAGTTGAAGTAACTGAGGCAGACAGATTAAGTAATTTGTCCAGGGTCACATAGCTAATGTGTAAGTCTGGATTTAAACTCAGGACTTCCTGACTCCATGCCTCCAAAGCCCCCAGAGCTCTATCCACTAATTGCTTCTGTTTCATAACTCAGCATGGAGAATATTACCTACTTAATAGGTGGTACCACCCAAAACTAGACCTTAACTAAGAAACAAATGAGAGGGGCGGCTAGGTGGCACAGTGAATAGAGCACTGGCCCTGGAGTCAGGAGGACCTGAGTTCAAATGTGACCTCAGACACTTAACAAAAAAACTAGCTGTGTGACCTTGGGCAAGTTGCTTAACCCCAATTTCCCTCCCCCTTCCCCTCCAAAAAGCAAAAAAAAAGAAACAAATGAGACTGGGTGAGGAGTCATCATTAGTAGGGGCAATGGCTGAGCCTCAAGGGGGTTGGCCAAGACAGACATTCTCTTTTGCCTAGAGAGAGAATGGGAAGAAGAGCCAGAAGAGAAAAGAGAGAAAAGAGGAAATAGAACCTCACATCACTGATGCCACCCCTCCCCCCAACCCAAGACTTGGAAGCCCTGACCCTCAGTGACATCACTTGCACAATCCTTCCTATTTGGATTGTTTGAACAACCTCCACAGCACAGCCTGGGCAAATTCCTAGAAATTTGGCAATTTCCAGGGGTGGTTAGCTATAGATTTCGTAAAAGTCTCGATGAGAAATAGTACAGGTTACTCCATAGGCAAATGCCTGGTTGGTCTCTGAACTGCATCCAGGTGAATGGGAGTCAGAAGTAGCCTTGGAAGTCATTTGGAACCAATCTTATTTCCAGTGCAAGAATCTACCCTGTGATACCCAATATTGATTATCCAGCTCAAATGCCATCCTCTCCATGAGTCTTTCTCAGATGTGCATAGTTAGAGGTAATCCCTCCTTCATCAAAACCATCATCGCCTTTTGTGTCTCTCAACACACTTTCACATTCTACCTTGCGTTATAATTATTTGTGTACATTTATTTTTTTCCCTCTTGGGTCAAATAAGCCCCATGATGTCCAGGTTTTCCCTCCCTCTCTCCCTTTCTTCCCCTACACTGCCTCAATGACATATTGGTCATTCAATAAAATTTTGCTGAATGGATGATTTTGCCTCTACTTCAATACTTCTGGTGACAGCGATTTTTCACTACCTATCAAACCAGCCCATTCCACTGTTATATGGTTCCAGTTGCAAGAAAGTAGTCTAAATCTGGTTGTTCTTCACCCCCACCTCCCCCACCCCCCTCACCCTCAACTCCCAGGTAGTTAATACAAGTAAAATAGTGTTGTGTCTTTGATGTATCTTGCTAAGGAGGTGCTAAAAGACATTCTGATTATAGTCCTCTCATGTGGCTACTCCCCTCTGACCTGGGTTACTGCTCACCTGGGACTCTCTTCTTAGTGCTAAAAATCAGCCAAGAAAATATCTGAGCTTTGCTTCAAAGGTCTTCATGGATTGAGGGGCCTAAGAGAGAGAGGGAAGGATTTTGCACAACTACAGAAGCCACCTACCTCTCTCTGCTCTCTCTGAAGACACAGTTCTTCAGTTTCTTCCATCAATTTGTCTGCCAAAGCAAGAACATGTGCATATGATAAAAATATACACACTCCTAAACAAAGGTGAAATATTAATGGTGCAGAGGGATTGGCCCCAGAGGCAAACCCAGGATTACAGGAACTAGAGGTGAAGGGGACCTCAGAGATCATTTTGTCTTCCTCAACCCCCTAGAGAAGGCTTCTGTGAATCTCAGTATTCATTCTAGCCAGGGGGCTAACAAACTCCCTTGAATAGCCCACAAGACCTGGGCATTGAGCATGTTTTTTTTCCTTATTTTCTGTTTTGATCTAAGGAGGGTGGGCAGAGAATGGATCTAGCCACCATCCTTTGAGATCAATAATGGGGTATGAACCATTGAGAAGGATCAGTAACTGTCTTACTTTCTTTTTCTCTATAGTGCTTTAAGGTTTGAAAAGTGTCCAAGGATCACATAGAGTGTAAGTATGGATCTAAGCTCAGGTCTTCCTGACTCCCTGCCCAGAACTTTATCCACTAGCTGCTTCTGCTTCAGAACTCAACATGGAGAACATTATCTACTCAATGGGTGGCAGCACTCAAAGCCAGACCTTAACCAGCAGGACAACATGTGAGGAAAGTGCTATTATCTTTATTTTACAAATGAGGAAACTGAGGCACAGTAACTTGCCCAGGGCACACAGATAAAGATAGCTTGTTGGAGGCCTTGACATGAGAATCTAAAACCATGTGACTAAATCCTAAACTAGGCCTTAATTGGAAACTGTAGACCAAAACATACCCAGGCAAGGGGGGAATAGGGTAGCTCTCCCTATTTGTGTTTTAAGAACAAGGAGAAACCATCTTTTTTGTTGCAGATTAAAAGGGTATCTCAGTGTACTTCAAAGTGCTCAGTTATGGGTTTTCCCTGCCCATATAACCCAGATTGTGACTATAGACTGCCATTACTGCTACACCAAACATACACACCAAATACATACCCACTGTGATCACAACTTGCTGTAGTTATGGGAAACAGTCTAGCCCCAAAGCATCACCATAAATCAAAGCATCACCTAAATACTCTTGCTTCTCCTTGGCCAGCTGCAGACCCTGGGTCTCTAGACTCTTGATCATAGCTTCTCCCAGCTGGGCGTTCTTCCAAGTCCTGGGGAAGGAGAGCAGATGGGAAGAGATAGAAGAAAGAGAAACAAGTCCAAGACCATTAAAAAAAAAAGGCACGCTTTGCACATGTTATTTCTTTCAGAATGCCATCTTGCCAATGCTAGAGCTAGTATCTTCTACATATTTCACCTAGCACCTAGGAACTGAGATATGAGTCCATCATGGTAACTGATGGTAAACATTCAGAGAAAAAACTATGAAGTTTGAGGGGTGGCCAGGTAGCACAGAGGGTAAGAGCACCGGCCCCAGTGTCGGGATGACCTGGGGATCAAATCTGGGCTCAGATACTTAGCACCACACCCAGAAATAACTGGCTGTGTAACCTTGAGCAAGTTACTTAATCCCAATTGCTTTTAAAAAAACAACAACAAAAAACTATGGAGTTTTGAATGCAGATCAAAGCATACTATTTTCACTTTTTTGTTGTTTTTTTCTTCTTTCACAACATGACTAATGTGGAAATATGTTTAATATGGTTTTACATGTATAGCCTATATCAGATTGCTTGCTATCTTGGGGAGGAAGGAGGGGAAAAAATTTGGTATTCAGAATCTTATAAAAGTGAATGTTGAAAACTATCTAACTAACTAAATTTGTAATAACTATTGGAAAATTTGTGTTCCTAGTATAGGCAACACACGAACACAGAGCAAACTATAAAACTTTAAGACACTGTGGTTAAAAAATTCTTTCTCAGGCTGACTTTCAAAGCCTGAGTGGTGAGGAATTAGGGCTGGGAGATTTAAATGAGGATAGACTTGGAAGCGTGCAAGTTCTTTTGAATCTAAGGATGCCAGAGAGGTGAGGACTGTCCTGGTCCTGGGATGTTCCATGGTCTGGAGCATTTGATTCAGAAAGCACCAACCCTAGTTCTCCCTAGGGTTCAATCTCAAAGCCAAACTAGGGTTGAGTAACTGGGGCTTTGCCTTAAGGTAAAAATAAAGCTTAGTATATAGTTAGCAAAAATAATTAGTATACTATGCTGCCAAATGGTATGTTATAGTGAGTAAATTGCCTCTCACTAACTCCCCCCAACCACGCTCCATGCTTGAATCCTATGATTTCTGCTTCTTCCCTTGCCCCCTCCAAATAGCATCCTTCCAGAAGTGACCTTGAATTAGTATATCAGGATCTCTCTTTTCCCCACCTCCTTCAAATGGAGCCACCTTTTATGTCATTTGTCCAAAGAATCATTTGTGATCATGGTCAGAGGCAAAAATTTAAAAAAAGTCCTAATTATAGCTCTATTCACCCAAGGGGACAGAAGGCAGCTGTGTCAGGTCAGAGGGGTTGAATATTGCGTTCATATAAACTTTCTCTCAGCTCTGGTATCTGGAGTCTTTGAAGATCTGTGGCTTCTGAAAGTCCTCTGAATGACAAGAGAGGACAATCCTCTCTTCTTCTTATACCACCAAGTTTTCCTATATTCTCTCCTCCCCAGGAGCATTTTTATCTCTCCCTTACTGCCTCCATGTTCATCCACAACACCCCAACTCTCCAGCTTACTATGGGCCTAGGAGCACTGGTGGGGAGGCCAGGTTGAGCAGAGTCAGCTCATACTTGAGAGATGCCTGCTCCTCCTCCACAAGGCCTTCTGCCTCTCCTCCCCCAAAGCTGCCACCTCCCTCCTACCCTACCTGGACACTGTCTTCCTCCACCATCTCAGACACTTACACTTTGCCAGACTCTCGCAACATCTCCAGCCACTGGATCTGTTCAAACTCTGATTCTGCAGCCAGCACAATGTTGCCCTGAGGGAACAAGAAAGCAAAGGCAGAAGGAGAGGCTGAATTTGGCACTTGTGAATCAGTGTACATCAGAGAGGCTCTCCTCTTTCGTACTGCTGTCGGCAGTTAAGGTCCTTGAATTCAACAAGGACAGTAGCCAAATACTTACAGAGTAAGTATCCTTTGCTTGTAGGCCTCCTCAAGTCCATGTAAACACCACCCTCCCAAACCTAACAGTATTCTACAATCCGCACACAGCTCGTCTCAACAGTGCTCACGTGGACAAAGAACAACACGGGCTCTTTCAACTGTCTCTCTTCCTGTCAGAGGCACACGTGTGCAATAAACACCCTTTGGCTCTCACCCACATTCCTCCAAAACATAGGAAAATTTGGTAACGTCTATTTCCCAGTGTCAGTGACAATACCAGGAAGGTTTGGCATTTCAAGAAAGGAAGAGGATGAGAGGGTCATAGCCCTTCCTTAATCCATCTATGGTCCTTTGCTAATTATCTCAGTAGAGCGTGATCAAGATTTGCCATAGACCCTTTGGGCATCTTTTGAGCAGATGGAAGCCATGGTATTGCTTGAGTTGTTCCTGATCTATGGATGTGGAGGATGTCACAGGGGGAGATGGTCTGCTTATAATCCCTAGCCTGGGAAGCCAAGGAAGAGGAAACTTTACTCACATGGAAGTCTTGGTGAGAGATCTTCATAGCATAGGGCATGTTGGGTTCTTCTTTGGCTTCCACGAGACAGCCCCCTAGAGGTATGACACCCTGAACAGACAACCAGAATATATCACCCACCTCAGGCTAGGAGTAAGACTGACTGGTGTATTCTATTGAAAAACACTACTCTGAGGACTCCAGACTGGAAACCAGATAGAGGGGCCCTTGGGCAAAGTATTGGAGTTATTAATGGTGAAGGGAGGGGGCACCTGAGGAAAAAGCTTATTGCAGCCCCCTGACTTGGTTATTCCTTAGCAGACAAGTTCCCAGTTCCCAGGCAGTTTTCAGAGATTCCATGACTCCCCAGTCTCAAACTCCTTCAGGTATGAGATCCTACTTAGACCCAAGCCCACTTTACTCTTGGTGATATTTTTTATTCTCCTACCCAAATACAAAACCATGACACATGGTCTAGCAAAGGCTACTTACTAATTTTGCAAAGCTTCATTAAAAGCATTTTCCTTATTTTGAAATCAGTATTATTGTGAAAACCCAGGACATAGGATCTTCACTGCCCCTGCTAGATCCTTTCTGTTCTCATTTTAACATCTCCCCTTCCCTCTGAACTCTCTCTTCCCAGATCCAAGCATGAAATACTGATGGTCTCACCTTAGGATGTATGTTGAAATATTTATTGCTTTCGAAGCTTTTTTTTTCGCTTTCAGAGTAGTAAAGCAGAAAGCTTTCTTTGATGATGAAAAACCTGAAGTGGGGACCAGCGGGAAGAGAGCAAGGAGAAGGAAAGAGAGTCAAGAAAGTATGCTGGGTGCAAGAGAATGTTGATGCTATAGTGAATGGTGGAGATCTTCCACTGGCACCATATACCTCCCTAGCGCCCAGTATTACTCACTTTATAAATTTTGGACTGAAATAGCCCTCAAAGCATCCCTGTGTTCTAGTACCAATAGGTTACTAATATTTCCAGTTTTTCCCCTGACAGCCCAGAACCTCTGTGAATGTTCAACCATGGTTGAAGAATTGACAATGATAAGCTGGAAAGTATCCAGCAGAGGGCAACCAAGATGGTGAAAAACCTTCAGTCCATGTCATATGAGGACTGCCTGAAAGAACAAGAAATGTTTAGTTAGCCTGGAGAAAAAAATTTATTTGGGGATATGCTAGCTATCTTCAGATAGTTGAAGTTATCACATGGAGAAGGGTTTCATTTTGTTCTGTTTGGTCCTACAGGGTAGAAACCTGGAGCAATGGGTAGAGATTGAAAAGAAGCAGATGTTTTTACTACTGATGTGGCAGTCTGTTGGAAAGGGTGCCCTATGTGTGCATGTGAGATCATTCTATATAATTTTATTTAACTGTTTGATTAAGTTTTTGGTTTGTTTTGAACAAACGTGTTCTCTGAATTGCCAGTAAAAATAAGGAGTTTCTTTCACAACATGACTAATATAGCAATGTGTTTTACACGACTACACCTTTAGCAAATTGCTTACCTTCTCAGTGATGAAAGAAGGGAAGGAGGTTGGTAGAGAATTTGGAACTCAAAATTGTAAAAAATGAAGGTTAAAAATTGTTTTTACATGTAAAATTTTTTTTTAATGTTGAGGAATTAGAAAAAAAAGGAGAATTGTACATGAAACCAAGAATTTAATTGCATTCAGCTTGGTATTCCTTTTAAGTATATAATAAGTTCAATATATAAATTTTTGAAAATTTCATTACTAAAAAAAAAGGGAACACAATGATGGGGGCTCATGAGTGGTGGTTTTGAACTGATCCACAAAATGCCTCACACCTGGATTGGCTTTTCCAGGCTACACTTCAGTTCTCCTTTGTGTACTCATTCATCTCTATCACCATCAACATTCATTTATCAAGCATCTACTATGTGCAGGGCACTATGCTGGAAACTGTGGGCAATACATGGACAAAATAAGATAATTCTTGCTCTCAAGGCACTTGCAATCTAGTAGGGGAGTCAAAATAGAGACAAAAAAAAGATAAGTTATGTAAGATACAGGAGTAGAAAATTTCTTGCCTTTTTGTTTTTTATTCTAGTTTGCAGGAGTCAGACACAGGGAGGCAGGAGGCGCATACAGAATATACTGCAGCCAACATGGCACTGGTAGGAAAAAAAACAACAAACCCTCACACTCCCAAAGTTCTGTAGGTCAAAGGCATGTGGCAAAAAGTACCAGGCAGGTATGATTAGGAGATAAAGGGTCCCTGGGTTGGGGAAAGAAGGCAATAGAAGAACCATGAGGCTTGAGAAGGGAAAAGCTTGCATTTGAAGTGCTGGGCCAGGAGGTGATAAGGGCAGACCTATGGAACTATAGGATTGCAGTTGGCAGCAACAGCAGGTGGCAGTTGCAGAACTGGCATTATGCAGCTGAGAGAAACAGCAGCTCTGAAACTGGTGAAATGGCTGGCAGACAAGTATTTAGAACCTATATGTGTCATGAGTATGCTGCAGTGAAGATTAATTGCAGTGAACTTAGGCTGCTTTTCCTACTGACAATATGAATTTGTTCCATTAGTAGATTTGGGGCCACCCATCATTTATCTCCTTATCTGTTTTGTAATAAATATGCTTATGTTAAAAGTGCTTACCAATGTTTGCCTTGGAGCTAGTAAGCTGGTGAGTTGACTCAACCATTTTAGAAATAAACTAGATTATGTTAATTTTTCACGATGGAGATTATGGGTGGTGGCTTAAGCTCATGAGATGAGCTGTTAGGTATACCCCAAAGACAGAATCCTGTCTGTTGACTACCAACAGTACAGGAGGTTAGGACCCCCACTTTACATTCAGGTTACAATAATCCAAGATGGCACATGATAAGGACCAGGTCAGAAGAAGAGACCTGTCTCTGAAGATGAGGTGGCTGGGAAAAGGATTCATGGAGGAGCTGGACTTGAGCTGGGAAGGGTAGGAAGTATTTAAATAGGTCATGAAGATGGAGTATATGGGAGGGGAGTGGTCTCCTTTACTTTTCACCCCAAGAGATATATGAGAAACTGAGGATGAATGTTTTTCCTGAACAGGAATGGAAGGGTGGTATGATATACTGTGTTTTCCCGATAATAAGACACTGTCTTATTAATTTTTTGGACAGAAAAACACCAGAGGGCTTATTTTCAGGGGAGGGCTTATTTTAATGAACATTGACAGCAATTTTAATAAACAGGTAAATGTGAACAAAAAA
>NW_027185809.1:15936631-16064081 GCF_028583685.1 Petaurus breviceps papuanus
GGGGGGGGGGGAGACGGTGCATACAGAGGGTACCGTAATGTAGTGTGTAGCACAGGGGATCACCTTCACTACAGTAGCAATCTCAATAGGGCTTATTTTCGGGGGGAGGGCTTATTTTAGAGGAATCTTACACAGTAAGGGGAGGGCTTATTTTCGGGATAGGTCTTATTATCGGGGAAACACGGTAGTAAACCAGACTCGGAGCCAGAAGAACTGCATTCTAATTCTGGTTTTGACAATATAACTTATGTGACCACATATAAATTCCTTTATTTCTCAGGCACAGTTTTGTTATCAGTAACATGGAGGCAATCATACTAGCACTGCCAATCTCATAGAGTTGTTGTGAGGAAAACCCTTTGTAAACATTATAGTCTTTAATAATGCATTATTATTGTGAAGGCCACTGATTTTTCCTTGGATAAGGAATAATAAAGATGCTTATTCAAACAGAAGTCAGACTAGCCAAACACAATTCTGTGGCCAAAATACCCAAGTTTTCACTTAATGACACAAAGCCAACTCTGAGATTCACATCTCACTGTCCTCGTTTTTTACTTTTGATATCCCAGTTTCCTGGTTGGCTTTAATTTCTGGGATGAATGCCATTAAATTTGAGATCCTTCAATTTCAGTTCAGTTAAACAAGCACTTATTAATTACCTATTATGTAGGAGACACTGAGTTAGGTGCTGGCAATATGACAACAAAAAAACAATACACACTGATACATAGACACATACGCCATTGATCCGTAGTGTCCTTGCACTGACTGTCCTGTCCCACGCCCACTTCCAGACCTGGAATATATTTCCTCTTCACCCCCACTGGCTTCCCTGGTTTCTTTCAAGACTCAGCTAAATTCACACCTTCTACAAGAAACTGGTTTTCCCCTTGGGCCGCCCCCCCCCTCCCCTACCTCCCCTTTTTTGTGCCTTTCCTCTGAGATTAACAACATTACTTTTACATGCACATCATTGTTTGCCTGTTATCCTCCACTATCAGAACATGAACTCCTTGAAGGAAGCGACCATGTTGGGTTTTTTTTTTTTTTGCTCTCTTTTGCATCCTCAGAGCTTAGCTTGGTGCCTGGAATATAGTAAGCAATTAATCAATGCTGACTGACCGATTGCATTGTTTCATGGGGCTAAAGCACCCGGATGGACAGTTTCCCTGTTCCCATATGGGGTCGAGACCCACAGGTTAAGAAGCACTGCAGGGGTCAGGAGTAGAAAAAGTTTAAGAAGCCCTGGCCTAGGGAATAGGGGCAAGAGAATAAGGAAGCCCTACCTTTAGAGTGAATTTACCTTTGAAACAACATATGCAAAGTACCTTGAAAACTTTAGCTATATAACTGCTAGCTATTATTATTATTTCCATACAGAAAAGAGAAGGGCTGAACCAGTACAGTATCAAGAACCAACAGTAATAAACATTTAAGGGCCTACTATCTGCCAGGCACTATGCTAAGTGCTGGAGATACATAGAAATGCAAATGCTCTCAAGAAACTCATACTCTAATGGGGGAGACAACTTGTAAAGAATTACCTGCAAGCAAAGTATCTATAGGATAATCCACAGAGGGAAAGTGCTAGAATTAAGGGGCATAAGAAAAGGCTTCCTATAGAAGGTGAGATTTTTAGCTAGGACTTGAAAGACACCAGGAGGTGGGAGATGAGGAGGGAGAGAACTCCAGGCATGGAGCATAGCCAGTGAAAATGCCTGGATTTGGGAGATGGATTGTCTTGTTCAGTGAATAGCAAGGAGGCCTCGATCAAAGAGCATGTGGTGGGGCATAAATAGTAAGAAAAATGGAAAGGTAGGAGGTGGGGATAGTTCATGAAGGATTTAGATGTCAAGTAGAGGATTTTATATTTGATCACAGAAGTAATAGGGAGCCATTGGGATAATAAAGTCAGACCTGCACTTTAGGAAGATCAGTTTGGCCACGGAATGGAGACAAGTTACAGAATGGAACAAGGAGAAACTTATGGCAGGGAGACTAACCATTAGATTATTGCAATAGTGTAAGTGTGAGGTGATGACGGTCTGTGCAAGACAGTAATGGTAGCAGTATCAAAGGAAAGAAGACATATATGAGAGATGTTACAAAATTGACAGGCCTTGTTGAGTATCCTTTCTATGTTATGAGTAAGTAAATATCCATTAATTTGCTAATTAGATGATCCACACATGTCTCATTTGATTTCAATCCAGACCAGCTTGAGTCCTGGACTACATTAAGAGTGTTTTATAACCGGCTCTCCAAAACAAAAAAATGTATGGAAGACATACTTTCAGGTTTATTTTGCATTATTAATATTTTCTCCATCATGTTCTTAATTCTAGACAATCAACAAAACAATAAATCAAGACACAATTTGTATTATTCCATGGTTAAAATACTCTCACTGAAAATTTAACAATTGTCTGTCTTGAGCCAGTTTACAAAGCATTTGTTTCACAAGAAGCCCACAAGGTAAGCAGTACCAATATCATCCTCTTTTGACAGATAAGGGAACTGAGGCTCAGAGAGGCGATGACCAAGGTCACATGACTAGTTCAAATCAGGTCTTTCTTCTAACTTTAAATCCAACAGAAAGTAGTGATCTTTCTGCTACAGGGCTGCCTCCTGGACACCATGGTTTCTTATCTCATAACACAAAGGCCTTTCTGAGGTCATATATTGCGGCTACATTTACTTTGAGGGATCTATGATTTCCTTGTTGGGGTTGAGGTCCATACCTCTTAATTCTGGGCAGTTCTCATCTATGTTTTTCATGTGACATATACATAGAAGTCTAATCAAACTACTTCTTACTTCTATATATTTTGGGCTTATCAATGGATTGTCTTTCAAGGTTATTGACTCAAGAGGCAAACTAACATGATTAATTTGTTGTTGTTGAATCTTTTTCCAACACTTTGTGATGGTTTGCCACTTCCTTCTCCAGCTCATTTTCACAAGTGAGGAACTGAGGCAAATGGGGTTAAGTGACTTGCCCAGGGTTACACAGCTAGAAAGTATCTGAGGCTGGATTTGAACACATGAAAAGGAGTCTTCCTGTCTCTAGGCCCAGCTCACTAGCTACTCTTCTACCTAGCTGCCCATCTTAAAGCTTGCCTTCACAAAACATTTTCAATTTTAAAATTGGATTCTTGAAACCTCTAATGTCTTAACTCCAAAGGGAGGGAATTATAGGCACAGCAACAAGCCAGTGGAAGAAATATTTTTGGAGAAGGAGCAACTTTTAGCAGGGCCTTCATCATGCTACACAGATAGTCAATGATACCCTTTATGTGTATGCCTGGCCTAGGATTTGTGTGAGAGCTAGTCAGGCTGGGGGGTTTGGACTGCAACAGGCGAGCTGAAGAATTCTGCCCCAGTCTTTTAGGGTTCCTGTAAGGAGTTCATAGGACTAGACCCCCCCCCGCCCGGGATTTACCCCTAGAGAGCTATTTGTTCTTTCCCTGCTTTAATTATATTTGCTAATCCCTTTAGGGGTATCTAACCCTAGCACAGCAGATCCTTTTACTCTGGAGGGTTCCAAGGGATTACCAAACCACTGTTCAAAGGGCTTCACCTAGGAGTATGAACAAGTGTGACCAATAGTAGTGAATTAACCAGAACCTAATTCTCAAAATGGAAGGTGGGAGAGGGAGGTTTCACAGAAAGCAGGCAAAGACCAGTTTCAATAAAGAAAGATGTCATATTATTGCTAATTTTTGTTGTTCAATTGTGTCTGACATGGGGTTTTCTTGGCAAAGATCCAGGAGTCATTTGCCATTTCCTTCTGCAGATTAAGGCAAACAGAATTTAAGTGACTTGCACAAGGTCACACAGCTAACAAGTGTCAGAGGCTGAATTTGAACTCCAGTCTTCTTGACTCCAGGCCCAGTGCTCTATCAACTGAGCCATCTAGCTGCCTCCCATTACTGTTATTAACAGTAATTATTATTAGTATTGCTGTTGTTGAGTCATTTTTCAGTCATGTCTGTGGCCCCGTTTTGGATTTTTCTTGGCAAAGATGCTGGAGGGGTTTGCCATTTCCTTCCTCCAGCTCATTTTACAGATGAGGAACTGAGGCCAACAAGGTAAAATTACTTGCCCAGGGTCACACAGCTAGTAAGTGTCTGAGGTGGGATTTGAACTCATAAAGATGAGTTTTCCTGATTCCAAGCCAGGTACTCTATCCATTGCACCACCTAGTTGCCCATTATTACTATCAGCCATCGTATTAGTCAAATCAAATTCCCTGTCAATGTTTGTTGGGGGGAGGCCAGTTTAGAAGGTGAAAGAAAAAAACCGAGACCCAATAGCTTCAGAATCATTTAAGATTATATCCTAAGGAAGGGCCAAGGGCTTTACAAGAAAATCTAAGTCCTATTTATGGTTCTTTGAAGAAGCTCAGCATCATAGCTTTGCAAATGGACAGAGGTCAATTACATATCAGAACTGGGATTAGAATTTCTGGGCCTAAAGTCTTTCGTCCCTACCTCCAATTTCTTACTGTAACAAATTTTAACTGATCTTTTGCTGAGGAAGAGGGCTTCTCACTCATATTTTACCACACTAGTACTTTAAATGAATAAAGCTGATGCCATTTTGTGCATCCTCAGATAGTTATCTCCTAGACTACAGGAGGAGGAAGGTGATACTGCTGCCTATCTCTGTGGAGGTTTCAGGAGGAGAGTACAGGAACCTGAGGAGAGTGCAGAATCAGAGACCTCTGGGAACTGCTTACTCATGAAGGAAGAGACTGTTTTGCAGCTGGCCCAACCCCAGTCAGTCTGCTGACTCACTGATTTATGCTGGGGCTGATTTGCTGCTCTTCCAGAGCTTTCTTTACCATGCCACTCCCATTACTACTCCAACAGTACCCGCCTCTCCTGCTGTTCACAATCCTATAAGCTCACAGGCTCCTAGATTCAGACTGGGAAGAGACCTTAGAGGTCATTGAGTCCAGTCCTCTTATTTTATAAATGAGAGGAAACTGAGGCCTAGAGAAATTAAGGCATATAGGTATCAAATAGCAAAGGAGGTAAAAAATGGAGATCTGAACTCAGGTCCTCTGACCCCTAAATTCAGCAGTAGTTTTTCCACTAAAACATGCGGCCCTTTCACAAATCTTAAAGGGTTTTATAAACGACACAAATGTAAATTCATCATATTTTCAATTCCCAGCATTTCTTCCAACCCTTCCATCATTTCAGAAATAGTCCCTTACCTTTCTATGATTTGCAAGAGAAACTAATCTCCCAGCAGAAAAGTCTCCTTTCCAATCCTCTTCCAGTTTCCACAAATGTAGAACTGCTTGGACAGTGATGAGAGAATCTCTCTCTCTCTCTCTCTCTCTCTCTCTCTCTCTCTTTCTGTCTCTCTTTCTTTTTCTTTGTCTCTCTCTATTTCAGTCTCTGTGTCTTTTTTGCTGCTTTTAGGGGAAGGAATTTAATTTAATGAGTATCCAGCTGCTTTTGTCATGGGTCTTGGGAAAAAATGAAGAAGACTCCCTTGAACAGTCACCTTTTCACTCTGACCCTAACATATCCTCAGCAGCCAAGGAAGAAGATGATCAGGCCAGAAGCAATTTCAGAAGAGGATTGACCATGGCTGCAAAGGAAAGTTCAGCCCATCAGATTGATCTATCAGTTATTTATGTTTCCCCTGACATTCCAGAGCATGGAACCTTTTAAAGACAAGTGCCCTGTCAAGAGGGCATTGATGGTTCTAAGGATTTTTCTTGTAGCAGTTGTCTGTGGTCACTAAGGGAGTCAGGGAAGGGAGGAGAGCAGCTCCAATTTACAAAGCGGGAGGCTGGATCTCTTCTCTATCCCCGGTCTAAGGCTAGCAATGTTGGGAAGATTTTTATTTCCTTTCCAAATCCCAGAGGATTGTATCTGTAGATTGGAAACTTTCACTCTTCTGTATTCTCCCAAAACTTAGCTCGATAGGATGCTTCAGTGTGGGATGATTCCCTAGCAGGGTTCAAGTCCTGGGGCAGATCTGTGCTGGGGCCCCTCTTCCCCTGCCCAGCATCATGATGCAGTAGAAAGAACATGCAATTTAGAATTTGTGGGTCTGAATGCCAATTCTGCCACCTTGGACAAGTCACTTCTCCAGGCCTCAGTTTCCTCATCTAAAAATGAAGGAATTTCCAGTTCTAACCCTATGCTGGTGGCTTTGATATTATCAGAGGATGGCTGAGATCACTGGAACCTAGAGTGTAAACATAACGAAGGGGCACTGGTCTGAGGGCAGAAACACTGTGAAGGAGGGAGTATCGCCAGGACTATGAGCAGCATGAAAGAATCATCTTGGGAGGGAGAGAGGATGGCATTCTTTCCCTTGTTAACTGTGCCACATGTCCTGGGTCAGTGCCCCCCTTTTGCCATATTTTAGGTATAATTTTGCTTCTGAAGGTCAGAGGAAATCTCTAACCCCAGGGAGCATCACTTACTCAGGTAGTGCAACCTAATGTGGCCACTTCATACCCCCAAAGCATCTAGGTGGTGAAGTAGATAGAGCACTGGCCCTGCAGTCAGAAAGACCTGAGTTCAAATTTGGCTTCAGATACTCACTAGCTATGTGACCTTGGGCAAGTCACTTAACCCTGTTTGCCTTAGTTTCTTCATCTATAAAATGAGTTAGAGAAGGGAATGGCAAACCACTCCTGTATCTTTGCCAAGAAAACCCCAAATGGGCTCATGAAGAATCTGACATGACCGAACAACAACAAAAACATCCCCAATTTTTGCATTCAAATGTCGAGAAGAGAATAAGACAGTCTCTTGACCCCATGGAAAAACCATCTCCAAACCTTGATCCTGTGAAAGGCCACCCTGCTAATCCAAATTGAATATGGTCAATAAAGAGCAGACAGCTCTCTCACTGCCTCCAGGAATCAAAAGGGTCACTTAATCTTAGATCTTCATAGGACTTTCCCAAGTTCCATGTCCAGCTTTCCAAATGTTTCTTGTTAGAACCTCCCTCAGTGTCAAGGTGTGGGACAGGGGGCAGTCTAACCTCAGGTTTAATACACTACATTCCATCCCAAGTCTTTTAAAAGCATTACTTTCACAAGCAGACTCTTCCAACTATTGTAGCTTGTTAATCTTTTGCCTACGAGATTGAGCTGAGTACCTGATATGCGGGGCATATGGAAGAAGAGGAAAGATTGAAATATCCAGTTTAGAGCTGAAACTAGGGTGGGGCAGCTTTGTTCCAGGTGTCTGAACTTAGAGAACTTCCTCCTCATACTGGTCTGGAGACCACCATCCTCTCCCTTTCCTCCCTGTTCAGAGTCCTCTGTTGACTGGCCCCTGTGGGGTTTGGAGGGTGAAGTTAGGCCCCAGAATAGGGCAAGACATTGAGGTACTGGGCCAATGGAGTTCAGAGGGAGTACCAGGCTGCCCTCTCTACTGGCAGAACTGTATCTGCTTGACTGTCTTCTAGGGTCTGTCTGTACTGCCCTTCCACTCAGGGAATTTGCCCTGGATGCCAGAATTTCTAGTTATGCCCCTAGTCCAGTCTGTCTGACACAAATATGGACTTAGCCTGGTGAGGCTTATGAAGTCGATGAAATCCAGAAATAGTTTTATAGTAAGGGTCTCTCTAAAAGAAAATTTCTTCTAGCTCTACATAGAGATGATGAAGTCTCCTCCCATCTCTTCCAAGCATAGGTTCTGTCAGCCCAACCCTTCTGTATGAGGTGACCCCAATTCACAGCTGAATAAATGTCTGCATGGGGTCTGGTCCTTGGATCAAAGTACCAATTCCACTTATACCCTCTAAACAGAAGTCTAATATTCTCTTCATTCTAGTACCTCAGACCGTTTGGGAACAAAGATTGCCAAATGTTGAAACCAATTTCCAGAAGGGGCAAATGAGGACTGGAAAAAGGTGATGTCAAGGTCATATAACAAGGCACAGGCAGAGCCAGTTTGAAATGTCAAGTGTCTTGACTCCCAGTTTATTGTCTGATAAAGAGAAGCTTTTCTAAAAACCAAGAGCCATTTTCCCCTTCCTTTCTCTCCCTCTCCCCCCACTTCTCCCCCATTTCTGCAGAAAACATGCTTTCTTTCCCCCTCTCCATCACTCTCACTCCAGCTGAAACCCCAAACATCCTCAGAACTCACCTTCTGGACCACTTGGCTGACTGCCTCCCAAAGGGTCTCTTCCAGAGCACGCCATACAGCTGCACTTTGGTGCTGATGTCCAGGGCATCGGCATCTGCCTGTTCCATGGAAGGGGAGGGAGAAACTGAATTGGATTTGGAAGTGAACATTTTTATCTCAGGGGAAATTTCCCCCTCCCCTCCTCAAAACTTCCCTGAATCTAGTTGCTGCGGGGAGTTGACCGTAGGCAACAACCCAGAATAACAGTGTCTAAGATGGCTGGAAGCCAGAGGCAAGTGAGGAGACCCTACAGATGGGATCAATCCTCAGGCGGTTCAAGGCATAGTCGATAGCTGTTTCCCAGGTGCAGAGAAGAGCGAGGTTTCCTCTCACCGTCTGGTGCATTAAAGCAAAAAGGTCGGCAGCCAGCCACAGGGAGATCAGAGCTTTGCAAAGCACGGGGAAAAAAGTAGAGCAGTCTCCTAGAACAAATGGAGTAAACCAGGCTCCTTAATCTGTTTATGCGGAGGGCCGAAGGGGAGGTGGAGGGAACGCTCCCAGGTGGGACCCTGGAGGAAAAGATGCTTGAGCTTCGTCAGTCTGGTATCTGTGGCACCGAAACAACTCTCCCTCCCTCCTTCCTCCCCCACCCCTCAGCCATGCACACACCCCAATTCTGGTGGCCTTTGATTGGCTAGGAGTGAAAGGTAAGTCAGGGGCCACTTCAGATACTCCAATCAGAGTCCCTGAACTAGTCTCTGAAGGTCTCTCTGCTACCTCTATCAGAAGGTCAGAAGATGGATTTCCTTAGTGCCAGCATTCTGAAAACAACCACTCCCATTCATACAGCACTTCATGATCTTAAAAAAATAAAGCTTTCCTCACGACTCTGAGATAGATGGTGCAAGTATTATTATGGCCGAGAAATGGAGACACTGAGGTTCAGTGAGTGGGAGTTACTGAGGCTGCTGAGCAAACAGGATTTTCACGAAAGCTGGAGCGGGGGGTCGTGGGGCAGCTGTTCATCAGGTTGGTTGGGGAGGTTTGGATAGCTGAAGAGCCTTTCCTTGAAGGCTAGCTGTGCCTCACCCTATCTTCTTAGTTCAAGTCAAATCAACCAGCATTTATTGAGTACCTACTATGGGCCAAGCACTGTGCTAAGGTCTGGGGATACAAAGAAAAAGGCAAAATCAGTTCCTGCCCTCAAGGAGCTCACAGTCCAAAACTGCCCCATCCCATCTTACATCTTACAGATCATCTTCTAATCTAACCTTGTTATTTAAAAAAAAATTTATTGATGCTTTTTGTTTTTTCATTTTGATCGTTACTAGAAATTCTCTCTCACTCTCTCTTCACCCCAACCCCACTGGATTGAACACTCCTTTGATTTAAAAAAATTTTTTTTAAACTTAATTTTAAAAAATAAAAAAAAATCAATTTTCTCTCCCTCCTGTCTCTCTCAACCTCAATTGGAAAAAAAAAAAGAAAAACAAAACCTTTGTAACAAATATCTATGATCAAACAAGGCAAATTCTTGTACTGGCAATGTCCAAGAATGATTTGCTTCAATCTGCACACTGAGCAAGGAATCTGGGAGAGCAAGGAGAAGGAAAGAATTTATGACCAAACAAGAGATACAGAGCATTATGAAATGCCAAATGGATAATTTTGATTACATGAAATTGAGAAGGTTTTGTACAAATGAAGCCACTTGTAACTGTGATTAGGAGAGAAACAAAAAATTGGTAAAGAATTTTTACAACCAGTGTCTGTGATAAAGGCCTCATTTCTAAAATATACAGAGAACTGAGTCAAATGTATAAGAATACAAGTCATTCCCCAATTGATAAATGGTCAAAGGAAATTAAAGATATCTATGATCATATAAAAAATGCTCTAAATCACTATTGATTAGAGAAATGCAAATCAAAGCAACTCTGAGGTACCACATCTCATCAGTCAGATTGGCTAACTGTAATGGTAATGGGGATTTGAAGATCTTCCCTACCCCTTGTAATGGCAAGCAAACAAGTACTTAGCACCTTGTTTCTTCCTCTTGATAAAAAAAAAAAACAACAACACAACAGAACTTGTGAATCCCACAGTGGGAGGAACTTGCTGATGCAACAGAAAGGGGTGGGGCAGGAAAGAGCTAATGATCATAGATAAAGAGAGGCCCAGGCTGGAGAGAGAAAAATTGAGAACAGAACTTGTGGTGGCAGAACTGAGAACTGAGGATTAAACTGAGAAGAACTGAGAAGATAATTGAGAAGAACTGAGAAAGAGAAGAGAGGAGAACTGGGAGGAAGCACGGCTGTGGTGCCAGTAGTTTGTCTGTTTTGGTGCATCAATTAAAAAACTAGTTGAAATAATTAACAACTTAAGCAAAGTTGCAGGTTATAAAATAAACTCACACAAATAATCAGTATTTCTACATATTACCAAGAAAGCCCAGGAAGAAGAAATAGAAAAATTCCATTTTAAAATAACTGAAGATAACATGAAATTCTTGGGAGTCTACTGCCAAGACAAACTCAGGAACTACATAAACAATTACAAAATACTTTTCACACAAATAAAGTCAGATCTAAACAACTGGAGAAATAGTAATTGCTTATGGTTAGACCAAGCCAACATAATAAAAATGACAATTCTACCTAAATTAATTTACTTATTCAGTAGCATAACAAACTACCAAAAATTATTTTATAGAATTGGAAAAAATGACACCAAAATTCATCTGGAAGAATAAAAGGTCAAGAATAACAAGGTCATCCATGAACAAAGACAATGCAACCAAGATTAGGAGGGAAGCAGAAAACTGGGAAAGAATTTTTATAACCAGTGTCTCTGATAAGGGACTAATTTCTAAAATATATGGATAACTGAGTCATATTTATAAGAATACAAGTCATTCCCCAGTTGATAAATAGTCAAAGGATATGAATGTACAGTTCTCAGAGGAAGAAATTAAAGCCATGGAAAAATGCTCTAAATCACTACTGATTAGAAATATGCAAATCAAAAAACTCTTAGGTAGGGGCGGCCAGGTGGCTCAGCGAGTGGGAGCACCAGCTCCAGTGTCGGGATGACCTGGATCAAAGATGACCTGGATCAAATCCGGGCTCAGATACTCAGCACCACACCCAGAAATAACTGGCCGTGTAACCTTGAGCAAGTTACTTAACCCCGATTGCTTTAAAAAACAACAACAACAAAACTCTTAGGAACCAAATCATACCTATCAGACTGACTAACATGACAAAACAGGAAAATGATAATGCTGCAGAGGATATGGGCAAATTGGGACACTAATACACTGTTGATGGAGCTGTGACCTGATCCAACCACTCTGGAGAGCAATTTGGAACTACGCCCAAAGGGCTATAAAAATGTGCATACCCTTTGACCAAGCAATGCCACCTCTAGGTCTATATCCCCAAAAGATCATAAAAATGGGTAAAGGATCCACATGTACAAGAATATTTATAGCAGCTCTTTTTGTGGTGGCAAAGAATTGGAAATTGAGGGGATGCCCATCAGTTGGGGAATGCTTGAACAAGTTGTGATACATGAATGCAATGGAATACCATTGTGTCATAAGAAATGATGAGCAGGCTGACTTCAGAAAAACCTGAAAAGACTTGAATGAACTGATGCTGACTGAAGTGAGCAGAACCAGGAGAACATTGTACACAGTAACAGACACAATGCGTGATGACTAAAGACAACTCCAAAGGACTCATGATGGAAAATGCTTTCCACATACAGATAAAGAACCATGAAGTTTAAATGCAGATTGAAGCAGATTATTTGCTCTCTCTCTTTTTTTCTTTGTTTCTTCTTTCTTGTGGTTTCTCCCATTGGTTCTAATTCTTCTTTACAACATGACTAATGTGAAAATAGGTTTAATATGAATGTATATGTAGAGCCTATATAAAATTACATGCTGTCTTGGGGTGGGGAGAAAATTTGGAACTCAAAATATTATGGAGGGGTGTAATGTAATTGCCAAGGAAAGGCAACTTCCCAAGGTTCAGAATACCAGCATAGGTGCTCTCCATTTTATTCAGTGACAAACCAAGAACAGAGAAGGTCAAAACATGACATCATTCCAAATACAGCATTTACTAAGAGTGATTAAATAATCTCCAAGGACTACCCCACCCCAGGACCTTCCAATCATTCAATCAATTACAAAGTCCCAGTTCTAAATACTTCTCCACCCCTAGGCTATACCTTCATTTAGTCCACCACAAAGCCCCTCTTCTCAAATGGAGATTAGTTTCCAAACATAAGTAAAATACATTCATTTGTTCAACCATAGAACACAAAAAGGTCAAAAGTTCCCCACCCCTGGATCACAATTGAATCTACCCCAGAGTTACAACAAGTTTAAGCTCAGCACTTAATACCCAAATGGAGGTCTTTTCTTCATCTTGACAGGAGGCAAGTTCTCAGCAATCTTAGTTCCTGGGGAGACAAGGCTTAGCAAGGCCACAAGATACATTGCCAGTCTCTTCACTAATTCATCCTCTGTCTGTAGAACAGTCCTAGAACCCCTGAAAACATTAGCAAAACCCTCTCCCAGGATTTCTGTAAACATAAAAGAAAATCCTTCTTCAGGGCTTCTGAACCAACAGAAAGGTTCCCAGACCCCTGCAACAACAGCACTGTCCTTCACCAGTGGACAGTATTCACTCTGTCTGCAGGACAGTCTCCAGACCCCTGCAACAACAGCACTGTCCTTCACCAGTGGACAGTATTCACTCTGTCTGCAGGACAGTCTCAGGGCTTCTTAACCAAAAGCCAGGTTCCAGGACTTCTTCAACAGGACAGTCTTTCACCAGTGGACAAATCTGGCAAAACAACATCAAAACAGACAAAGTACCAGCAAAACAGCCATGTCTCCTCAGTCCCCCTCAGGGGGCAGGTCTCAAAAGTCCAGGGCAATTCAAAGTGGCCCTCAGCAATCCTTCTCAGTCTCTCTCTCTCTGCCTCCACAAGGTGCTGCTTCCAAAAAGTCCTTCTGCCTCTCTCTTGTCTCTCCAAATCTACGTCACCAGCTCCTCCCAGTTCAGGACTTTCTTTTCACATCAACAAGTCCATCCCACAGGTGGGATTAACAAGCTCTGGGTTTTAACACAATCAATTTGAAAACCAAGCCAATACAGGGGAATCTTTAATTGTCATTACTATCACAAGGGGCAACTAGATGGTGCAGTGAATAAAGCACTGACCCTGGAAGTCAGGAGGACCAGAGTTAAATTCTGGCCTCAGACACTTGACATATTTACTAGCTGTGTGACCCTGAGCAAGTCATTTAAGCCCAATTGCCTTCCTTCTCCCCTCAAAAAAATATTATAGAAGTGAATGTTGAAATCTTAAAATAATTAAATATTTTAAAAAAGAATAACAAGGTAATCAATGGGAAAAAATGTGAAGGAAGGTGGCCTAGCAGTACAAGATCTCAAACTGTATTACAAAATGGCCATCCTCAAAATAATCTGGTATGGGCTAAGAAATAGAGTAGTGGCTCAGTGGAATGATTAGGTACACAAAACACAGTAGTAAATGACCATAGTAATCTAGTGTTTGATAAACCTAAAGATCCAAACTTTTGGGAAAAGAATTCACTATTTGACAAAAATTTTTGGGGAAAACTAGAAAGCAGTTTGGCAAAACTAGGTGTAGACCAACATGTCATGCTGTATACCAAGGTCAAAATGGGCACATGATTTAGACGTAAAGGGTGATATAATAAATAAATTAGGTGAGCATGGAATATCTTATCTGCTGAAAGGGAAGAAAAACTATATGACAAAAAAAAGAGAGGGATACAGCATCATGGGAATTAAAATGGATAATTTTGATTATATTAAATTTAAAAGGGGGGCGGCCAGGTGGCACAGTGAGTAAGAGTGCTAGCTAGCTGCAGAGTTGGGAGACTTGGGATCGGGTTCCGGGTTCAGATACTTAACACCCACACAAAATAACTGACCGTGTAACCTTGAGCAAGTTACTTAACCCCCATTGCTTAGGGGTGGCCAGGTGGCACAGTGAGTAAGGGTGCTGGCCCCAGCATCGGGAGACCTGGGATCAGTTCTGGCCTCAGATACTCGGCACCCACACAAAAATAACTGGCTGTGTAACCTTGAGCAAGTTACTTAACCCTGATTGTTTAAAAAAAATTTTTTTTTAAGGTTTTGCATAAGCATATCCAATAAAGCCAAGATTAGAAGGAAAGCAGAAAACTGGGGGAAAATTTTTACATTAAATTTCTCTGACAAAGGCCTCATTTCTCAGATATGTAGAGAACTGAGTCAAATCTATAAGAATATGAGTCATTCTCTGATTGAGAAATAGTCAAAAGATATAAACAGGCAGTTCTCAGAAGAAAAAATCAAAGCTATCTACAGTCATGAAAAAATGTTCTAAATTACTACTGATTAGAGAAATGCAAATTAAAACAATGCTGAGGTACCATTTTACACATATCAGACTGGTTAACGTTAGAGAAAAGAGAAATAACTAATGTTGGAGGGGATGTGGAAAAATTGGGACATTAAGGCATTGTTGATGGCATTGTGAACTTAGTCAACCATTCCCAAGAGCAATCTGGAACTGTGACCAAAGGGCTATAAAACTGTGCATACCCTCTGACTCAGAAATACCACTATTAGGTCTGTATCCCAAAGTGATCAAAGAGAGAAAGGACCTATGTGTACAAAAATATTTATAGCAGCTCTTTTTGTGGTGGCAAAGACTTGGAAGCCAAGGGAATGCCCATCAATTGGGGAATGGCTGAACAAGTTGTGGTATATGAATGTAAAGGAATACTACTATGCTATAAGAAATGAGGAGCAGACGGACTTCATAATAACTTGGAGAGACTTATACAAACTGATGCTGAGTGAGGAGAGCAGAACTAGCAGAACTTTGTACACAATTACAGACACATCATACATGTGGCGACTAACTTGGATAGACTGGACTCCTCTCAGCAATATAACTATTTGCTCTCTCTCCTTTGTGTTTTGTTTTGTTTTATCCCTTCTTTTTCATTGTTCAGCCCAGGGTTATAATCCTTTACAACATGACTAACATTCAACGTGAAGGTATTTGTAAAACCTATATTTGATTACATGTAGCTATGGCGGGTGAGGGGGAGGGGATGGAGAGGGAGAAAATTTGAAACTTAAGCTATTGTGGAACTAAATTGTTGTAAACTAAAAGTAAATAAAAAGACATCAATTATTAAAAAAAAAGCTATACTGTAGACACAGGTTAATCAGCAGTATTTTTATCCTTCAAATTCCTAATCAGATCAATTGAGTTATAGGCAACCTAGAAATAATACTGTTGCTTTTAAAATAAAGATATAACGTAAGTAGTTGTCATATTTAATAATAATAAAAAAAGAAATGATGAGCAGGATGCTCTCAGAAAAACCTGGAAAGACTTACATGAATTGATGCAAAGTGAAGTGAGCAGAACCAGGAGAACATTGTACACAGTAAGAGCAATGTTATAATAATAGCAGCAATCAACTGTGATTGACTTAGCTATTCTCAGCAATACAATAATCCAAGACAATTCTGAAGGACTTATGATGAAAAATGTTATCCATCTCCAGAGAAAGAACTGATGGAGTCTGAAATACAGATCAAAGCATACCTTTAAAACTTTTTTTTATTGGGGGGGGAGTTCTTTTTGGTTCATGCTTTCTTTTGAAACATAGTTAATATGGAAATTTGTTTTTATGACTGCACATGTATAGTTTATATCAAATTGCTTGCCTTCTCAGGAAGGGAGAAGGGGAGGGAGAGAACTGGAACTCAAAATTTTTTAAATGAACGTAATTGTAAAAAATATATAAAAATAAAAAAAAGGAAGTATATGAAAATTAAAGGAAACAAATCATCAAATGCTTGAAATGAAGTAGGAGACAATTTCTAGAGATTTGGATATGGTTTCAGTTGGAATAGTGAGCTATATAGCTCTGAGTTAAATATGGCTTACATAGTTAAGAATGAATAAGAAATTCAGGTCAGCCTGTCAGTCAGAGAAGTCCCAAAGTAGTACAACCAGGTGAGAAAGAAGGTGATATCTGAGCTAACTTGTCTCCTTAAATAGAGGCATGGCTGCACAATCCAGTCAGAGAAGCAGAGGGTAGTGATGAAGTGGAGTACCAATATTGATGAGGGGCTATTCTAATAATAAGCTTCCTGGATCATGGTGGGGACGTCAGTCAGAGAAGTCCCACAGCAGTGCAGTAGAGCATGTTAAACTTCAAACATCCATTTGAATTTAACATGCTCCTTTGGGACAGGGCTGTATCAATCACATATGTAGGTGAATGCAATTCTGATTTATCCACTTACATCCTGGCCAAGCTCATGTTTACCTCTAAACAGTAAAATAAAACCAGCCATTACTTGGCATATCAATCCTTTCCAACTCATGCTTTTTTCCTGATTACTAGAAAGTTCTGCAGGTAGCCTACAATAAAGCTTAAATGACTTCTTATGTGCTATTTCAATTATATCCAAGCTTAAGGGCCCCTAGCAGGAGAAGCAGAGTCTTAATTCTAATGAGAATTCTCTAACTCAATATCTAGAACTAAGTAACATTAGAAGAAATCATTATTTCTTTAGCACATGAAACACGCATTTAAGGAACCAGGGCAATAATTTATATTTAGTCATTTTTCAGTCGTGTCTGACTCTTCCTGACCCATTTGAGGTTTTCTTGTCAAAGATACTGGAGTAGTTTCCCATTTGCTTCTCCAGATCATTTTAAATTGAGAAAACGGGGGCAAACCGAATTAGATGACTTGCTCAGGGGTCACACAGATAGTAAGTATCTGAGGCCAGATTTGAACTCATGAAGATAAGTCTTGCTAACTCCAGGTTCAGTGATCTAAATGTGTCACTCCACCAATAATTCCCTCTCTCTTAAATTTCTCCTTATGTTCGTACTCTTTCCTGTTGCCTACAAACATGCCCAGACCTTCTGTCCTTAAAAAATAACAAAAATTTCACCTACCCCTGCCATCTCCTCAAGGCTCATATTTCTCCTCTTCTCTGCCAGATCCCTACGCTCAGACATACTCATTACCTTCGTTTCCTCAGCCACTCTCAATGTCTTGTAATCTTGCTTTTGACATCAATTTGCTGTCACCACCCTGTACTAGGTGAGCTTTTTCTGTCATCTTTCATCCTAACCTTTCTCCTAAACTCTTCTCCACTTTCATGCTCTGTCAGTATCTAAAACTCAAAATATTCAAAACATAACTGATTTTCTTTCATCCCTAAATCTACCCCTTCCCCAAGGCCATTTAGGATTGCAACCTCAAAATCATCCTTGACTTTTTCCTCTCCTTTACTCAATATGCATTACTAAGCACCCACTACGTACCAGGCATTGTGCTAAGCAGCGAGGACTCAAAAGGAGGCAAAAGACAATGTCTGCTCTCACGGAGCTCACAATTTAATTGGGGAGACAAGGAAACACATATGTACAAACAAGCTATGTTCTATTAGTGCCTCCGCTTTCTCTGCTCTTACTCTCTTCTTAACCCCTTACAATCTGGCTTCCAACCTTATCATTCCAAAACTGCTCTTTCCAAAGCTGTTAATACCTAACTGCCAAATCTATTGTCCTCTTCTCAACTCTTGTTCTCTTGGATCTCTCTGCAGTTTTTGACACTGTTGATCCCTTCTCCTCCTCGACATTCTCTTCTTTCTAGGTTTTTGGGACACTGCTCTCTCCTGGTTCTTCTCCTAGCTATCTGACCACTCCTTCTCTGCCTTCTTTGCTTAAACCTCCTCTAGGTCATACCCTCTAACTGTAGGTGTCCCTTAGAATACTGTCTTCGGTCTTCTCCCTGTATACTACTTCACTTGGTGACCTTATCAGCTTTCATGGGTTTAATTACCATCTTTATGCTGATGATTTCTGATCTATCTATTCTGCCCTAACTTTCTGAACTCCAATCTCATATCTTCAATTGCCTTTTAGACATCTCAGACTGGATGTCCAGTAGATATGTTAAACTTAAAATGCCTAAAATGAAAAACTCGGGGGCGGAGTCAAGATGGCGGAGTAGAAGCAGGTCCTCCCTGCGCCTCTGGCTTCCACCTTCCCCAATTTATGTAAAAGGGAACTCTAAACAAACTTTGGAGTTGCAGAACCCACAAAATGACACAGGGAAGATAACCTCCTGCTGAGGACAGCCCGGCAGGCCAGCAGGCATGAGCCAGAGGTTTTAGCCCCAGGGCAGGCCTGACCAGCCGCCAGCCAGAGGGACTCCAGATCACCAGCATCTGTGGCAATCCAGAATTATCAATATATAGATGCGAAGGACAAAGTGAGAGGTCAGTGCACAGTAGACTGTGTAGGGAACCAGTAGTTGGAAGTGCGTTGGTTTTTGTCCCTGGGGTGAGAAGCTGCTGAGGGCTGCGCAGCATGGCCCCTGCCACATAGCAGCTTCAGCTCCTGGCCTAAAGACTGTAAGGGGACTAAGCGACCGGTCTGAGGGGTAATTGCTCTTGCTTTAACCTGCTTGGATCTGGATTGTGGTCTAGGGTGGAGGTCCTAGGGTGTGTGTCCAGCTTGCTAGAGTGTGTAGAGACTTCAGAGAGGGCACCCAACTAATACCTCCAGCAGCTAAGAAAACCCCAGCGTTTGGGATGGAAAGTCCCCTGTCTGGTAGCAGAGTCCTACTGTGGCAAAAAGCTTAAAAGTCAAGTAATTGAGTGGCAACATGACCAGGCAAAGGAAACAAAGGAAACAGAAGAAGAACCCAACATTAGACTCCTATTTTGGGGACAAAAAGGAGCAAAGCATGGAACAGGAGGAAGACAGTGAAGTCAGAACTCCTGCACCAAAAGCTTCAAAGGAAAATACAAGCTGGTTACAGGCCATAGAGGACCTTAAGAAGCAGATAAGAGAAGTGGAGGAAAAATTGGGAAGAGAAATGAGAACGATGCAAGAAAATTACAAAATGAGAGTCAACAGCCTGACTGAGGAAAATCACACCTTAAAAAAAAGACTAACTGAAATGGCAAAAGAGGCTCAAAAAGCCAATGAGGAGAAGAATGGCTTAAAAAGCTGATGGAAAAAGAATCTCAAAAGCTTACTGAGGAGAATCATTGCTTCAGAATTAGATTGGAGCAAGTAGAAGCTAGTGACTTTAAGAGAAATCAAGATGCTGTTAAACAGATCTAAACAAATGAAAGAATAGAAGGCAATGTGAAATATCTCATGGGGAAAACCATTGACCTGGAAAATAGATCCAGGAGAGATAATTTAAAAATTATTGGACTACCTGAAAGCCATGATCAAAGTAAGAACCTAGAAATCATCCTCTAAGAAATCCTCAAGGAAAACTGCCCTGATATTTTAGAACCAGAGGGCAAAATAGAGGTTGAAAGGATCCACCAATCACGTCCTGAAAAAGATCCCAAAAAGAAAACTCCTAGGAATATTATAGCCAGGTTCCGAAATTCCCAGATCAAGGAGAAAATATTACAAGCAGCCAGGAAGAAACAATTTGAATATTGTGGGAACACAATCAGGATAACCCAGGATCTGGCAGCTTCTACACCGAGGGATCGAAGGGCTTGGAATGTAATATTCTGGAGGTCAAAGGAGCTGGGATTAAAACCAAAAATCACCTACCCAGCAAAACTGAGTATCATGTTTCAGGGGAAAATATGGTCATTCAGTGGAATAAAGGACTTTCAAGCATTTTTGCTGAAAAAAAAAAAAAACAGAGTTGAATAGAAAATGTGACATTCAGATACAAGAAGCAAGAGATGCATGAGAAGGTAAACAGGGAAAAGAGATCATAAGGAACTTAGCAAAGTTGAACTATTAACATTCCTACATGTAAAAACAATAATTGTAACTGATGAAACTTTTCTCAGTATGAAAATAGTTGAAGGGAATAGAAATATATATATGTCTATATATGAGAGTATATGGGCATATGAATACATAAGTGAATGTGTGTATATATGTTTACAGGTATACATAGGTAGAAGGCACAGGACCAATTGCATAGGAAGGGATGATACTTAAAAGGTGAAATTAAGAGGTGAGAAAGGAATATAATGAGAGGAGATGGGGAGAGACAGAATGGGGTAAATTATCTCATATAGAAGAAGCAAGGGAAAACTGTTACAATGGAGGGGAAGAACAGGAAGGCAAAAGGGAATGAGTCAACCTTATTCTCACTGATTTTGGCTTAGGAAGGAAATGACATATACACTAAATAGGGTATCTCACCAGTAGGGGGGAAGCGGATAAGAGGGGGGATAATGGAGGAGAGGACAGGCAGTGGGGGAGAGAAATTGGAAGCACACACTTTTGAAAAGGGACAGGGTTGGGGTGGCTAGGTGGCACAGTGAATAGAGCACCAGCCCTGGAGTCAGGAGGACCTGAGATCAAATCCGGCCTCAGTCACTTAACACTTAACTAGCCATGTGACCTTGGGCAAGTCACTTAACCTCAATTGCCCTCCCCCCCCCCAAATCGACAGGGTAAAAGTAGAGAATAGAAGAAGTGGGGGGGGGATAGGATGGAGGGTAATATAGTTAGTTAGTCTTTCACAATATATTCACTATGGAAATGTTTTGCATACCTACACATGTACAACCTATATTGAATTGTTTATCTGCCCAGTAAGGGTGGGTGACAAGGAATGAAGGGAAAGAATCTGGAATTCAAAGTTTTAAAATCAAATGTTTTATATATATATATATGTAATTATTATTTTTTGCCTTTTTTTGGGGGAAGGCAATTGGGGTTAAGTGACTTGTCCAAGGTCACACGGCTAGTTTTTGTGTTAAGTGTCTGAGGCCGGATTTAAACTCAGGTCCTCCTGACTCCAGGGCCAGTGCTCTATTCACTGTGCCACCTAGTCGCTCCATATAATAATTATTATTATTTCTTACCTGCAACTGGGAAATAAGATATACAGACACTGTGGCATAGAGATCCATCTTGCCCTACTGGAAAGTTAGAAGGGGTTTGGGGGGAGGATATAGGAGAGAGCAGATTGTGGGAGGGGGGTATACAGTGGGATTGCTGTTTTGGGGTGGTGGGTGGGGGAGAGATGGGGAGAAATTGTAACTCCAAATCTTGTGGAAATGAATGATGTAAACTAAAAATAAACATAAAATTTAATTTAAAAAAAAGTGAGAGAATTGAGGGGATTAGAACAGCAAGTGGTAGCAGGAATTGCGTCAACCAGACTGACTCCATGTTGTGGAGTGTGTGTTCTGGAGCTAGCTCAGTTTCCTTTCTATTCAACTATGGGTCTAGGCCAATTTTTGTTTTGTGAGAAAACTTTATTATGAGGAAAACCTTATTGCATTGTTTGAACCTAGCCTGCATGGCTGGGAAACTGGACTAACTTTACCAGGTGCTTAGAGACCCTTAACTAAGGATCTAGGTTATACTGCTCATAAATCTGGTCATATCTGAAGAATGATGCAAGATGTTTTCCCACAATTGTACATCTCAAGGAAACCATATGTTATTTGAAAACTGTACCTGTACCGATCAATAAGCATTTGGTTGAATATGGACACTTTTAGGGGATACCTCTTTTGCTGATTTCAGGGAATTATCCTTGTTCATTCTTCCCCTTCCAACTTCGAAAGTCTGTATTTTTTTTTTTTTACCAGTTAGAAATCAGATTATCTCCTAGTCAATTATTTTCTTCTAATTAATTGGTCTTGATTAATTGTTTTTAATGTATTAAAATCTTGTCTTCCCCTATATTTTGGGTCCAGTTCCAAAGCTGAGGAAGGTGACTGGTCTGGATTTGTTTCACAATTGGCATGCATTACTTAATAAATCAACATGCTCAGAAGCTCAAACCTTTGTTTATTTATTTATTTCATTTTTCACCCACCACAAGAGGGGAAAAAAATGAAAGCACTCAATATAGACAATTTTCTAAAGGAGTTAAGCCACAAAGGGCAGAAGATATAAAGGATAACAGTTAGTGAGGCTTGAAGCATCAAATGAGTGTTTGTAATGGTAATGGGATTTGAAGATATTCCATGCCCCTTGTATTGGCAAGCAAACAGGTACTTAGCACTTTGTTACAAGTTCATAACTGTGTCAAATATTAAGACCCAGAACTTGTGAATCCCACAGTGGGATGAACTTGCTGATGTAACAGGGAGGGGTAGAACAGGGAGGAGCTAATACCATATATAAGGAAAAGCCCAAGCTAGAGAGCCAGAACTTCTGAGAACTGAATTGAGAACTTTTGAAGCCAGCCAGAGCTGCTGAGAACTTCTGAGAGCCAACCAGAGCTGCTGGGAATGAGAAATGTTGGGATTGAGCAGCGTGGAGGCTGAGGAGCTACCATGAGTGAGGAGAGGATTCTTGCTTGAGGGAACCTATTTTGTTTGGAAGGCTTGGAATGTGGGTGTTTGCTACATTGACTATGTGTACCAACTTTGTAGTTACTGTAATGACTTTGACTTTCTGGTTTGGGGACTCAGTTTTCTGGTATTTGAATAAACTCTTTGGTTCTGTCCTCCATGTGGAGAGCCTGTTACATTTTGTCATTCACAATTACACCAGCATATTCATAGCCACCATGTGCTTTGCGAATATCATGTTGCTGGTACAGGGTTTTAGGAGTCTGATGGAGACATGGGCATGATTATAGCAGCAGGGAATGAGCCAACAGATAAGGAAAAACTGAAGATAAGTTAAAGAATGGAAATGACAGAGGGCAAAATCTATTGGAGATGGGATGGAATGGGATTGCTTGTGCCGGTAAGGAATATCTTACCAAAGAATGTCCTTAGTAAGGAATAGGGTTATCTCTTCATATTGAGATGGTTGGAGATAGTGACAGGATGCATTTGAGTGATAAAGGTGAAAGTGAGAAGGAGCTCACAGTGAATTACAACTTTTTCTGTAAAATATGAATCAAAGTTCTCAGTTGAGAGTGGGGGAGGGGGAGTCACTGGAGGTTTAAGGAGGGATAAAAAGATTTATTAAAAGCCACTGTGGAAAGTGGGATTGTGAGTTGCTAAGGGAGGTATGGAAGAATTGCCTAGCAGCAGCGAGGACCTAGTTGAGGTTATGTACATAAATTTGTAGTGGACCCCATCAGATTGGTTGTGATTTTTCTCATTCAGTAAGATGTGTAGGAACGAAGGTGACAGATGGTGGGAGTGATCTAAAGCTATGGCTTGTCAGGGCACAATCAGCAATATAAGCAGACCAGGGACTCAAAAAGACAATGTATAGCTGAACTGGTTCACTGAGGGGTTAAGATGGGGAAAAAAAGAGGCAAGAGTGGCTAATATAGGAGTGATATTGGGAAAGAACTGAAGGGTTAAAGGACTGGAGGTCATGGCATGGATAGAGTAGGGTTTAGCAAGGGAAAGCAGGAGAAGTAGAAAGTTAGTAAATTATGGTCAGATAAAAAGATTTCCTGGAACATGGAGGTGGTGTATTTGTGGGTGAAGGCAAGATCAAGGATATGACCACCTTTGTGTGTGACTGATGTGAGATGAAAAAGAAGGTCATGTGAAGTGAGGTTGAGAAACTGAATGGCTGGGGTGTTTGAAGGAGAGTCAATATATACATTGTTGAAGTCCTCCAGTATGAAGGCAGTTGGGGAGGAGAAAAAAATTTTTGAGTCAGGCACTGAACTTGAGGAAGGAATGGAAGTGACCTGGAGATCTGTAGACAATAAATACTAAGATTTTGATTAGAGAGATGTGGATTGTATGGAACTCAAAGGGGAAGAGGTGATTGGAATATAAGGAAACCTTGAAGTGGCGATGGGGAACAAGTATTCCAACTCCCCTGACTCAACCAGTGAGCAGGGGGAGAATGAGTGAAGCTGCAACCAGTTCTGGAAAGGGTGGCCAGGGAGGCTGTGTCATCTGAGAGGGAGTCAAGTTAAAGTAACAGCTAACAGATGTAAGGAGTAGGAGAGAAAAACATTTAGGATAAAGGTAGGTTTGTTGCCTATGGAACAGGCATTCCAGAGGACACAGTGGAAGGGGTTGGTGGTATCTGGTTGGGATTTTTGGGGAAGAGAATTGAGGGGGAACAGGAATAAGGAATCAGGTGGTGGTGGGGGGGGTGTAATAGGGTGTGGATGACCTAGTGGGGTTTAGGATCATTGGGATGTGTAAGGTATGAGTTGTGAGCATGTCAGTCATGGAGTGGAAGAGCGCCATGCCTGATCAGGAAGAAGACAATAGCACAAGGTGGAAGGCACGTGACCAGGTGGATTGTCCCACTTCACTTCTCTTCCTCCCTCTGAAGGCTGAAGACTAGGCAGGAGATGGCCCAGGGAGATAGAAGTCTTGCAGGCAGAGGGAGAGTCACTCCTCTGCACTTGGAAGCTCTACTCTTTACGTACTTTGCATTTCCAATGCTAAGTTTTAGCAACTCTCATTTATGTCTTCTCCTTCCACAGTCATCATTCTGGTTCAGGCCTGGCTCTTTTCACCCTCTGTTGGACTACTGTGATAGATTTTTAATCGGCTTCCCTATTTCCAGCCTTTCTCTTCTCAATACTCAAAATGATCTGAGATCTTACTGATGTGAATATTCCCTGAAATACCACAGATCTCAATCCTATGCAAGTCTGAACAGCCTGCCTTGACCATGTCTTGCCATCATTTGCCACACTAAATTCACCAAATGTTAGGGGGCTTCCTCTTTTTCTTGAATATTAATTCAAGCACATGGGCTAACCAATGGCCACTCCTTGCTCTCACACGATTATCCTGTTTTCACTGACATTTCTTTGAGAAAACCCGTCACTACACGTCTCCCTCATGATTCCGTTGGTAATGTGTTGCTTTTACACTGCCCTCTGGGTAACACTCATTTTCATATCCTCAGCAACCAGGTCTTGCAGGCATACAATATTGTGTTCGCAACGTCCACTCTGCTGCTTCGTTGGGGTATAAAAAAGAACACCACGTTTCAAAGACATGCCAGTGGAACACAAGCTAGCCTCAGCAACGCACTGTTTGCTTGCAAAAAAGAAACAAAACAAAACTAGCCTCACTACACACAAGAGTCTCATTGTGGGTCACTTAAACTCTTTGGCCATGATGGCATGAAAAAAATGAATCCTTTATGAAGCTGCCAAAATCATCTTCTGAAATCACAAGTCTGACTATATTAGTCTCTTAGTCAAGAACTCTCTGCTGCCACTAGAACAAAATACAAACTCCTAAGTTTGGCTCCAAACTGCTTTTCCAGCCTTACTTTATATTGCTTCTCACCCACTAACCTTTATATTTCAGGCAACCGGACTATTAATTCTTCCCCTAAATTCAACATTCCTTCTCCAATCTCTGTATATATGCACAGTCTCTCACGCCTAGAACTTCGGCACTCATATCTGCCTGTCAGAACCAAGATCATTCTTCAAGGCGTAGTTCATGTGCATCTTCTCCAGTCCTTTAACCCCTCTCAATTTAGTGCTCTTTCCTCCACGCGTTATCTTGTACTTACATACTCCAACTCACCCCACCCAACTCCAGCAGAAGGTGATGTCTTTGAAGAGACTCATTTCTGAGTCTTTGTGTAGCACAAAGGCTGAACTGTTTGAAGCGACGGATCCAATACTTTTCAAAATACAAACATTGCTATCTGCACACTTCTTTAGAATATTGAAAATTTCAGCACAAAGTGCACAAATTCTGCTTTCATTTTTGTGACTCACTTTTTTTACAACCCGTACACAGCAATTGTTTTACTTGTTGCTGACTTTGTACTGCGATTTATCAAATTTTTTTTGATGTTATTCTTTAAATATTCCTTAATAATAACAATGTCAAGAAAAAACAAACCTCAGTTTCATTTCTATCTATATATAGGACACTTTTTCTGAAATCCACCATTTGAGCTTCTGTAAAGCTCAAATATTTTAAAATCTCCTTTCTATAAGAGTTATCACAATGGCCCCGGCTCCCTGACCTACAGTATCCACATATTCCTCTTGCTATTTCATTCCTTTTCTCGACAGTCACTTGTGGTTCCATGCCTGGCCCTTAATACAGAATAATAAATTTACTGGGACAAGTGAAGAGCCACTCACGTAAATAATGCACTAATAAAAATTTAATATCATAAAACAAATTAAAAAACAGCAACTTTTTTTTTAAACCATTCACAATTAAAGTGAAAAAGACAAAATTATAAGGCAGTCATACATGGAATGATTTCATGTTTACAAAGGATTGAGAAAAGAGACATTTAAAATCACTGTTCAAGTCTCTGAATTGGAAACAGCAATGTTATCCCATAGAAATCCAACTTAATAGAAGATGCTGCCAGAAAAAATAATTAGCCAGTCTTCTTGTGTTCAGCACTTGAATTAGGCTGAGTAAACCTGGAGAGTTACCAAAATGTTCTATATTCCCTTCCCACAAATAACTTCCTTCCAGATCTCCTGAGGTTGATAATAATGAGCCGAAGGAACAAAGATGGTAAGTAACATCACTGACAATTCACAGCATCTCTTACTTTTTTGGGGAACAATGAATATACTATAACTAGGCACATATTTACCACTGCATGGAAGATTCCTGTAAAACAAATAAAAAGAGTTCCTCCATTTAGTAGTTCTTAATAAGTGTCCTAAGTCCCTTAAGAGATTAGATTTATACACACAGTAAGGAGGAATGTTCTTTGGGGTTTTATGTGCAGACAGTCATCAAAATCCCGTGCTCACTACCAACATATAATGTATTTCAGCTGCTTAAGTTAGCCTGATGCTGGTGTGTTGTCCTTGCTAATTCTCATCCACTTGAAAGGGAAAAACCAGGCAGCTTATAACTAGGCTGGTGGGGAAAAAAAAAATAGTTTCTCTGTTACCATAAGGAACAGATATTCTAAGCAGCCATTTTACTGCCTTTCCCAATGACCGATAAAAAAAAAATACAGCTAAATGGTTGATGTGGTAAGCACAGAGTTAGGGGAAAAGAGGTGAGAGAATGAAAAAGGAGCGTGCAGCCTCTGAGGGTAGTGTCTTTCCCAACTCTGTGTTCCAGTGCAGAACCTAGCAATCAAAGCAGAACCAAATTGAGCATCAAAGGATCAATACTTCAAAAGAAATGGCAATTGATACCTGGTTACCTGAAAATACTTGAGGTGTGATAAAATTTTGACTCAAATTGCCAGTCAAGAAAAAATCCTGGATCTGAAAAAATCTTGATCCATAAAGGGAGCCAGACTGTAACTAAAATGAAATTTGGCTACTGGTAGGGAAAAACGCTTTTTATTTTAAGTTGTGTAACTCTTTGGTAGCCAAAAATTCCATCCAAAATCACAGCATCAATTTATATATCACCAATGATTTAATACCTATTATAGTATTAAGGCATCCACATTTAAAGAGGCAGGTCAAAACATGAGAAAAACAGAACTGAAATGTATAATTAAGTTAAAATCAATATAGCCTCTCCCCCAGAGCAATGTGTCACTTTAGTAAAGTTTTTCTTTTTTTAACCAACAGATCTTGGTTAAACTGCTCTGTTGCATGGAGAAGTGTTTGAGCCCTACAAATTTATTATGGCTATTTTTATCTGCTGACCTTGAATAAAGACACAGAATTCCTGGGGCAGAAAAACAAAAGTCTAGGAAGAACTATAGACAATGATCTTAAGAGCTAATAACTCCTGACAGATTTGCCTGTGATGCTGAGGTTGTAGATGAAAGTAGGTCTGGAAAATAGTTTAATCCTTGTTAATGTCCAAGGCCCTGCATAGCAAGATTCTAGTCAAACTCATAAAGATGATGGCAAGGCACTGCTGAAAGGGTCTTTGGCCAGCAGAGCAATGAATGTCTATTCAGTGCACAAGAGCTAGATGGTAAAATTCCCATCCAAACCAAATACCAAAATTGTGCAATTTATTTGACAGCAAAAGTGCAATGCTAGATAGAATTCAAGGCAACCAAGTAATTTTGAAGGGCAAGATGAAGCCCCATATCTATCTTGTCTGGCTAAGAAAGTCACATATTTTCTATACAATATCTTCTGTGTATCTTAAGCACAAGTGACACAACAGGGAGAAAGGGAGAATAATTTACTATTTTTAGCAAAGCCATCTCATATGGTACTACTTTGGTTTGCAGCCAAGAGGGCTCACAAATCCTTGTTATCTATAGCTAATAACGATAAACTAGTTAGTAAAGAAATCACAGGCATATAACAGTTTGTGTGTCATATGTAATTTTTATGGGATAAAAAAAAATCTATTTATTAGAGAAAAATAATCTTGTTTCCCTTTATGTGATAACATGTTTGGAGCTGGGATTAACAAAAGTAAGTTAAAAGTTAAAAATACAAAATAACATTTATTTTCCAGGCCTATCAAAGGATTAACAGGGACTCCAAATATCCAAAGCACTGATTTGGGAAATGTCAGGGCTTGCGGGCAGAAATTCACTGAGTACATATTGAACAGGTTTACAACTTTAAATAAAAAAAGGAGGTCCAACATTAACGATTGTGCCAAATCTCTCATAAAAGGTAAGTAATTTAGAGGCTTGGACAATTTGCACTGGATGTAAATTACCTATTTGGAAGAAATGGGAATAGAGTAAGAGCTGAGCTTCAACACAATGCAAAGAGTGGTTGTCCTGATGAGAACCAAATCCTGTAGAATTAATTACCATCCCTACCACCAAGCTGACTACAGGAAGAGTGGGGAGGAGAAAAAGGGAAGGATGTATATAAGAGTGTAGAGGGAAAAGTTTTGTCTCAGAGGCAAGTGTGGGAAAGATCAGGGGACATGATTTCAATTACAAGGAAAACACTTCATTTATGATATACCATGACTTTTCCTTACCACAAAAGATGCTTATTTGACGCATACTTAGCATTCCCAAAATGCACCACTTATTTTACCAAAGGAATTGCTGTTCTGCCAACATTAATACTTTTTAAAAATAAGAAAACTCACAACATGGAATTCAGTTATTCTAACTTTTAAAATGATCCAGAGACCTCTCTCCTTAGTACTCATAATGTTTAAAATTTAGTATCTCTTCATTTCTAAAGATGCTCTGCAAGTCTGAGTCCCTGGAGAGAGTCTAAAGCTGTGCTGTTGCTCCATAGGAATATGCTGAAGGCTTGGATTCTTCCAGGGGAAACTTGGACAAAAATATTTTTCAAAACTGTTCACCTCTTTAGAAGGAAACTTCCCCATATTTCATCTTTTCCTGCAGAGAAGCAGAAGCAAGTATTTCATTCTGTATTAATCTGTGCTAACCTGGTTGTCTCCTCTTTGTGTACCCACTCACCATTTTTCTTCCTCTTAAAACAAACCTAAATTAAATCACCTCTCAGCATATAATCCAGACACGGAACACAGATGTCATAATAAGCACCAGTGTCAAAATGGTGAAAACCAAGTCAAAAACAAAAACAAGTTCAGAGATCCCTTAAACTAACGAGGTTTAATATGTGTTAACCCAAGTATGAAAGATGAATTTTGAATACTATACTTCAATAACTATTATTTTAAAGTGAGCAATTAAGTCTTCCACTTTACCTTGAAATCTGAATTTCATTTTTCCTGAGAAGAGGGTAATCAAAATCCTAAAAACTCAAATATGAAGGGGTCTTTTAAAAACCATGAGACAACCAAAGAATTTATATAGGCATATGTAATGTTTTTATGCTAAAAAGCATTTCTAGTACTCTGAGTTTTATATCACAATCCTCACTGGGCTTCTGAAATATTGGTGGAGTTAGGTAAGGTAAGACGAGACTGAGGAATTAAGCAGCTGTAATGTGCTATCCACATCGGACTTCTGAAAGACCAAGGACAGAGGCTAGGACCTGAACGTTTAATGCTGGTGTCCAACCGACAAAATGAGTGGGATGAGGCAACCCCAAACCAGAGCAGCCACCTCCAGGCGGCTGAGTCCTTTTCCTCCAGCAGAGTCAGGCTTGTGACTGTGACCCAGTCCTCCCACCTCAGGGAGGACATGCACTGTAGCAACATACAGAAATGTCCCAGCAGAGAAAAGCATGGCCACTCCAGTGGCATTGACCTCTGAAAGGGCTTCTTTGCTGCTCTGTGAAATTTAAAACAGAAAGAGGTTTAAGAATTAGAGCTAAATTTATGTATGGTCACGCAAAAATCACAGTAAGAAACCAGTAATCCTTCACAATTAGCCCTGGCTGAGCCAAATAACCAAATGATCATGTATTAAGTTATTAGCCCAGTCATATAAAAGTTTTCAAAGCAGAATTTAAAAGTACATGCTATACCTAATTTAATTAAATGGTACAGCCATTTAACATTAAGTTTAACATAAACTTAAAGATGAAAAGTGAAGACATAAGTAGATTTTTAATGCTACTTTATCAACACAGAATTATCTATTCCACAGTTATCACTGAGTGAAATGTCTCCTAGAGAATTACAGGGTTTAAAAATGGGTTTTTTTTTTAATATTTTTTTTAAATACAGACTTTTAGGCTAGAATAGACAGTTAAGTGACAGAAGAAAGTCATAGTGGATAGATAGCTGGACCTGGAGTCAGGAAGACTGGAGCTCAAATCTGGCCTCAGATACTTCCTAGCTGTGTGACCCTGAGCTAAGTCACGGAATCCCTTTTCATGTCAGTTTCCTCAAATGTAAAATGGGGATCACAATAGCACCTACCTCTCAGGGTTGTGGTGAGGATAAAATGAGATACTATTTGTAAAGCTATATATAAATGCTATTATTGTTACTAGTAATAATAATATTAATACTATAGGTAAATCAGACAAAACCCTAATAAAAAGAATAAAGATACTTTATTTTTCTTGTATGTTACCTATAACAAACTATACAAGGACATGATACAGATGATCTTATCCACTAATGTAAAACTATCTGTTGTCCTTAGATAAGAGCCACGCCTTTATTCTTCTTTTAGTGGTTTCCTCAGCCCTGCTTTCTTAAATCAATTTCTATTTCTTCTTTTTTGTCTCTGAAAAGGGAAGGTTTTTTCATTATGCTGCCAATTGCATTACAAATATTTCCCTTTTTTCCTTTGAATAATTCCTTCTTCCTCTACTTACCTTCTCCTAGGAAAGATTTTATTTACCTATCCTGAATTGTCATAGAATGCTGCTGATAGGTTCTTTGTAGGCCTTAAAAGGTATAAAAACCCAATTTGTACTCTGAGAAATTGAAGATGCTACCGGGTTGAGCAATCCTGATGAACATGCTAATAACATATTTTTCTTTTCAGTGTGACCACAAATTATCTGATATTCCCTACCCCCACACCCTCTTCCCTGCCCACCCTCTCAGCAGCAGCAGATTTGCTTGGTAAATGAGATTCTCTCTGGGGTATCCAAGAACATAGGCTGTAAAATTCCCCAATACCATGTTTAATTACATCAAAATTTCTCTTCCATTGCAAGAATTTGTAAAGAATTCATGCTAATTACACTAAAAGAAAAGTTATAAGTAATGACAGTACCAAGAAGACTGATAAAAGTTTATTAATAGTTCTTTGGCCTGCAAGCTTTAGTTTATGGAGGCAGATATAGATTTTCCAAGTGACAGGGGATGGGGGTGGACCTGTGATTTTCAGAGGAAGAAGCTCCTTCTACCACTTTAGTTAGTGACTTGTCCAGCATCAAACCTAAGTACACTCTTCACTATAACCAGCTTGCCTCTCCTTTCTAGGTGAAGAGAATAAAATGTGGCTCCCCCCAAATCCAATTAACAAGAATCCAATCAACTAGAATTCTTAATTAATTACCCAAACAGCCCTATTCCTCCCCACAAAAGATACCTATACTTTTCTTTCTTTCTTAAAAAAAAAAGCAAATGACTGAACAAGATTATAGAAAAGATTCAGTTTAAAACAAAACTAAACACCAAGCCTCCCAGGCCACTGGGTTCAGGAAACACTGAGCTCTATCTTCTACTCTATCAAATAAAGATCTAATTATGCTATCATACTGCTAATAAGGCAAAAAAAGGTGAACTAAATGGATTAAAGTTATAAAGTGTACTGCCTTGTATATTAAAGACATCTATTATGAAACAATAATGAAGATCCTTCTTCACTCTCTGCTGCCAAAGCCTATCAATTTCACCTTTGTCACTGACCGTGTTATCACTAGTGCTCTGATCACCTCGTGCCTTGATTATTACAATAGCCTGCTGGTGCACCTGCCTGCTTTAAGTCTCTGTCCATTCCAATCTATCCTCCATTCAGCCACTAAAGTGATTTTTGTAAAGCCCAGGTCTGATCACGTCACCCTCCCCCCTCAAATAAACTCCAGTGGCTCCCTATTATCTCCAAGAGCAAATACAAAACACTCTGTTTAACCTTTAAAGTCCCTCATAACCATAAAGGTCCCCTCCTACCTTTCCAGTCTTCTTACACCTTACTCTTGACACATACTTTTTGATCCAGTGACACTAGCCTTCTGGCTGTGCCACAAACAAGACATTTCATCTCTCCACTCCAGGCATTCTCTCTGGCTGTCCCCCATACTTGGAAAGCTCTCCCTCCTCTGATCTGCTTCTTGGCTTCCCTGGAAGCCTTTCCCAACCCCTCTTAATTTTAGTGCCTTCCTCTGTTAATTACCTCCCATTTATCCTTGCTTGTACATATTTGTTTGCTTCTTGTGTCTCTCGTAAGACTGTGAGCTCTCTGAGGTCAGGGACTGTTTTTGACCTCTTTTTGTACCCCCAGAGCTAAGCACAGTGCCTGCCACATCGTAAGCATTTAATAAATGTTTACTGACTGATTAACTAATGCACTATATTAATGTGAATTATTATTAATGAATATTTTAAATTCCCAATTCTTGGTTCTGACCAGGTAATTTAACTGAAAAATTACTCCTTGGAAAATCTGGTGCAGTATAATATATAGCTTGCAAGTCTTCCTATAACTACAGATTTAAGTTGTAAAACAATCATACTCTTTTATCTAGAAAACAATTTTACATGATGAGAAATAGAAAGGAGGTATACTGACCTTACTTAGCCCTAAGTATGTCACCATGGCCATAACGGGGGCCGCCAGTGCAAAGACCAACAAATGCTTTCTGATTCGGTTTCGTTCCAGTCCAGCATGCATTAAGAAGGAAACCAGGCCAAAGGCAGCTGGTGCCTGAAAGAAAAATGCAAGTTACCAATAATTCTGTTTCTCTGAAGTTCTGCTAAATTTTCTGCATTACATTTAACAGAGACAACTCTTCCATCTAAAAAGTATAAGGTGTAAAAAAGTCACCGAGAAAAATCTTAGGAAAACTGAAATAAATGAGTAAACGAAGAAGTCTGATGGGGCACACAGAAGTGACTATAAAGTTATAATATTTTATTAATTAAGTAATTTAAATATATCTACATTTATCCCTTCCATATTGAGGGAGTTAGGGGCACAGTGCCCCCTCATAAAATTTTTGGCTCTCTCTTCATAACAGAGAGGAAGTCTTCTGGCTTCATGGATTTTCCTCTCTTTTTTTCTTGATATGACTTTCCAAACGTTTTCTGTGTCATCTGCTAGCCTTCACATATCATCTGTAGCTTCTGCAAAACTCCCCAAAATTCCCATTTAATTTCTTACGCTTGACTCCTGATATAATGAAAAAATAATGGGGAAAGCTGAGATGCACGTTTAGTTATGTTGCTATTCAATATTATTTTTAATATGCATTTTAAAAATTTATGTATTACAAGTTGCTATACTGTACAGAATTAAAAATTATATAAATATTTTTACAATTTTCTTACAATTAATGGCTATTCCCAAAAGACTCCCTATTAATTCACCCCATCATTGCACTTAAGTTTCTTTTTTTTTTTTTTTAAAGCAATCAGGGTTAAGTAACTTGCTCAAGGTTACATGGCCAGTTATTTCCAGGTGTGGTGCTAAGTATCTGAGCCTGGATTTGATCCCCAGGTCATCCCGACACTGGGGCCGGTGCTCTTACTCGCTGAACCACCTGGCTTCCCCTAAGCAATTGGGGTTAAGTAACTTGCTCAAGGTTACACGGCCAGGTGTTTCTGGGTGGGTGCTAAGTGCACTTAGGTTTCATAATTCAGAGTAATTAATGTTACTAAGCAAAGTAATTTTAAATATAAACTCACTTGATATCAAATCTTACCCCAAATGCTTACCTTATGTAGCATTATTGCCACAAACACAATTAGCTGAACACTAGTCTGTGAAGTAGAAGCTGCTGCTCCCAAAGCAACACCATCAGCTGAATATATAAAAATGAAATAGAAAAATATTCTTAAGTCCACAAGTCAGTCCAAAAACAATGCGCATATGAAGTAATTCAAAGGAAGATTTTCCTTTTTTTCTCTTTTTTTTACAGTTGGGAAGACAAAGTCAGGCAGCCAGGACTGCAAATTCTTTATTTCATCAAAAGAACATCTCACTCGTTCCTTAAACAATAAATGAGTTTTAAATCAATAATCCTTATACAATGTTTTTTTACACACGTACTAAAGTATATATCAACTGGAATTAAGTTTCCATTTTTCCAAAAGGCATTTGCCAAGTTGAAAAGCTCTAGCATGAAGGTTCTCAAATGAGCCTTCTGCCTTTCACTTGAAGGGCTTCAATGCAACTATCTACTTCAAAAGATACCCACTCTACTGCTGAACATTATGGTCCTGAAGTAATACCATGAAAAATCTTAGGCAGCTTTAAAGTCCAAGGCCAAGAAGATGGCAGACTAAAAGCAGGAACTTGTTTGAATTCATCCCCCAGTTACCTCCAAATGCCTGTAAAAAAATGACTCTCAACAAATTTTAGAGCTATAGAACCCGCAAAGTGACAGAGTGAAACGCATCTCCAGCTGAAGACAGTCTAGCAGGCTGGGAGTGGAGCCCAAACCCACAAAGGCTGTGCTGGCACAGACTGAGCTGGAGCAGGCCTTAGAGGACTGAAGCACTGGCAGCTGTGGTGGTTTCCATACTTCTCAACCCACAAACGCCAAAGACAAAGTAAAAGGTGCTCTGATAACACCTGTAACAAAACCCCAGAAATTTAGGACAGAGCACTCTTCACTCTGGAAGCAGAGTCCTACCTTGGCAAAGAGTTAAAAATTCAGGTAATTGGCTGGGAAAAGGAGCAAACGGGGAAAAAAAAAAACAAAGAATCTTTCTTTGATGACCAAGAAAAACAAATTATACAACTAGAAGAAGATAACAAAGTCAAAACTACTGCATCAAAAGCCTCCAAGAAAAATATGAATTGATTGCAGGCCATGGAGGAGTTCAAAAAGGATTTTGAAAATCAAGTAAGAGAAGTAGAGGAAAAATCAGGAAGAGAAATGAGAATGATATAAGAAAATCAAGAAAAATAAGTCAGCTTTGCTTGCTAAAGGAGACCCTCAAAATACTGAAGAAAACATCAATTTAAAAATGAGTAATTTGATTACACTAAATTGAAAAGTTTTTGTAAAAATAAAGCCAATGTAACCAAGATTAGGAGGGAAGTGGAAAACTGGAAAGAATTTTTACAACCAGTATCTCTGATAAAGGACTCATCTCTAAAATATACAGAGAACTGAGTCAAATGCATAGGAATACAAGTCATTCCCCAATTGACAAATGGTCAAAGGATATGAGCGGGTAGTTTTCAGAGGAAGAAATTAAAGATATCTATAAGCATATGAAAAAATGCTTTGAATCACTACTGATTAGAGACATGCACATCAAAACAACTCTAGGTACCACATCTCACCAGTCAGACTGGCTGACATGACAAAACAGGAAAATGATAAAAGCTGGCGAGGATATGGAAAAACTGCAGCACTAATGCATTGTTGGTGGAATTCTGGAGAATTCTAGAGAACAATCTGGAACTATGCCCAAAGGGCTATAAAAATTTGACCCAACAGTACCACTTCTAGGGTTGTATCCTAAAGAGATCACAGAAGTGAGAAAAGTATGTACAAAAATATTTATAGCAGCTCTTTTTGTGATGGCAAAGACTTGGAAATCAAGGAAATGCCCATCAGCTGGGGAATGGCTGAACAAGTTGTGGTATATAAATGTAATGGAATACTACTGTGCTATAAGAAATGAGGATCAGACGGATTTCATAATAACATGGAGAGACATATAAACTGATGCTGAGTGAGGAGAGCAGAACCAGAACTTTGTACACAATTGCAGACACATTGTATCTGTTATGACTTTGGGCTCCTCTTAGCAATACAAGGTTAGAAGACAACTCCAAGACACATGATGGAAAGGGCTCTCTCCACATCCAGAGAAAGAACTACAGAGTATGAATGCAGACGGAAGTAAACTACTTGTTCTCTCTTTTGTGTTTTGTTTTGTCCCTTCCTTCTCGTTGTTCACTCCATTGGTTATAATCCTTCTTTACAATGTGACTAATGTTTAATGTGAAGGTATCTGTAGTATCTATATTTGACTGCATGCTACCATGCAGGGAAGGGAGGAGAGGGAAAGGGAGAAAATTTGTAACTCAAAGGAGTATGGAACTGAATGTTGTAAACTAAAACTAAATAAATAAATTAAAAAAAAAATAGACTAACTAAAATGGCAAAGAAGGTCCAAAAAGCCAATGAGGAGAAGAATGTGTTAAAAAGAAGATTTGGCCAAATAGAAAAGGAGATCCAAAAGCTCACTGAAAAAAATAATTCCTTCAAAATTAGAATGGAGCAAATGGAAGCTCATAAAGTCATACTTTATGAGAAATCATTTATTATATTATATTATTATTACTTATCCAGAAGAATGAAAAAATAGAAGACAATGTGAAATATCTCACTGGAAAAACAACTGACCTGGACCACATATCCAGGAGAGAAAATTTAAAAATTACTGGACAACCTGAAAGCCACAATCAAAAAAAGAGCCTGGGCATCATCTTTCAAGAAATTATCAAGGAAAACAGCCCTGATATTCTAGAACCTGAGGGCAAAATAGAAATTGAAAGAATTCACCAATCACCTTTTGAAAAAGACCTACAGGGGGTGGCTAGGTGGTGCAGTGAACAGAGCACCAGCCCTGGAGTCAGGAGGACCTGAGTTCAAATATGGCCTCAGATAACTGACATACTCGCTAGCTGTGTGACCTTGGGCAAGTCACTTAACCCCAAATGTCCTCCAAAAAGAAAAAGAAATCCAAAAAAAAAATACCTCCTAGGAATATTATAGCCAAATTCCAGAGTTTCCAGGTTAAGGAGAAAACTTTATAAGCAGTCAGGAAGAAACAATTTGAGTATTGTGGAAACACAATCAGGATAACACAAGATTTAGCAGCTTCTACATTAAGGGACCATAGGGTTTGGAATATGATATTCTGGAGCTAGGATTAAAACCAAGAATCACCTACCCAGCAAAACTGAGTATAATATGTTGGGTAAAAATGGACATTCAATGAAATAGGGGATTTCAAGCATTCTTGATGAAAAGACCAGAGTTGAACAGAAAATCTAATTTTCAAATACAAGAAATAAGAGAAGCATGAAAAGGTAAACAGGAAAGAAATCATAAGGAACTTATTAAAGTTGAACTGGTTACATTTCTCCATGGAAAGATGGTATTTGTAACTCATGAGACTTGTATAGTAGTATGTGTGTGTGTGTATAGACAGAATATGAAGGGATGATGTCTAAAAAATAAAATTAAGGGGTGACAGAGGAATATATTGGGAGGAGAAAGGGAGATAGGGTAAATTATTTCGCATAAAATATGCAAGAGAAAGCAGATACAATGGAGGGGAGGGACAGGGAGGTGAAAAGGAATGAGTCATCCTCATTCTCACTGGATTTGGTTAAGGAGGGAATAACATACACACTCAATTGGGTATCTTGCCCTACAAGAAAGTTGGGGGGAAGGGGATAAGAGGGGGGGAATACAGAAGGGAAGGCAGATTGGGGGAGGAGACAGTCAGAAGCAAACACTTGAAAAGAGACAAGGTCAAAGGAGAAAATAGAATAAATGGGAGGTAGGATAGGATGGAGAGAAATACAGTTATTTTTTCACACTATGACTATTATGGAAATGTTTTGCATAACTACACATGTATAACCTATATTGAATTGCTTGTCTTCTCAATGGGGGTGGGAGAGGAGAGAAGGGAGAGAATCTGGAACTCAAAAGTTTTAAAAACAAATGTTAAAAAATTGTTTTACATGCACCCAGGAAATAAGATATACAGGCAATGGGGTATAGAATTCAATCTTGCCCTAGAAGAAAGTAAGGGGGAAGATAAAGAGAGGGTAGTTTGGGAAAAGGGGTAATCAGTATGCTTGCCATCTTGGGGTAGGGGGGTTGGGGAGAGATTGGGAGAAAATCTGGAACTCAAAACTTCATGGTGAATGTTGAAAACTAAAAATAAACAAATTCTGGATATTTACCATAACACAGCACCCTCCCCCCTCCCCCCCCCCCCCCCAAAAAAGAGAAAATAGAAAAATTTTATGGCTTCCATTTTGGAACATCTCCCTACTTAAAAAGAAATACTTGAGTCTCATAGACATTATCACGTCTTTTTCACAGAACAAATTCTGATGTAGCATGCTGAAGTGCACAGGGGCTTTGTGCATCATCCTAAGATAGGAAGGTGGAGAACATGAAGAAATGGGCTAAAGGGAAGAAGGAATTGTAGGTCTTTAAAGGTACATGATCTGCATGGTGGCCTCTGACAAACAGTTTACACACGAGTATATGTCAGCAAACTGTAAACTGAGTATCAACAACCTGAAAACCCGGGGCAGTGACCAATTGGTATTCCATTCACACATATTCACACATCATATACATAGTTCAATCCTACCTGCAGCATGAACTACAAGGCCCAATGTTGTAGTGATTTTGGAATTGTTGGATCGTGCTGCTTCTGGATCTGAAATGAAAATGAGAATGATAGTTCTTAAGGAAGATGAACTATAAACTGATTTATTGTTGGTCTGGAGGTAGAAGAAATTATTTGATAAGAGCTAATTATACTCTTCCTTATAATACAGAAGAAAGAGTATATAGTATTAATTTTTACGAAGATCTTGGTTAAGTCCAGGTTCCAACATTAAAATAAATGTGTAACCTAAGCAAGGTACATCATATTTCTTTCAGAAGCCAGATATTTCCTAATGGTAAAACAGGAATAATAACATGTGCAGTACCTGTGTCAATTATTATAAAGAAAGCACTCTGTAAATCTTAAGACACTTGTTTGTCTCCACTGATTCTTTCCCTGTTTTCAAAAAATGCTGAAGTCTCCCCTTTCCTTACACACACACACACACACACACACACACACACACTTATTTCCTCTTTCAACTAATGTTCCCTCTTTCTTTTCCTTTGATAAACACACTCTTCAAGCCATCTTATTAAGAGCTTCTACTTTAATACTTTTCCTTACAATTCTGTCACTCTCACCACTCTTTTAAAAATAGTGTCACCAAAGACCAAACTAACAATTGTTTACATTTTTTCATTTTTCTTGACTGTTTTTTTTCTTTTTTGGAGGGGGGAAGGTAGGGCAATTGGGGTTAAGTGACTTGCCCAAGGCCACGTGGCCAGATTTGAACTCAGGTCCTCCTGACTCCAGGGCCAGTGCTCTATTCACTGCTCCACCTAGCCACCCCCTTGACCGTTCTTCTATGCCTGACGCTTCTTTAAGCTGTCTCTTAGAATCAAAGAATTTTTAAGCTGGAAGGGAACATGGAGACCATGTGGTTCTAACCGTAAGTTTCTGTGATGTATTGGTTCTAACTAATTTTATTTGCTGATTGCTTTTTCCTCCAGTTCATAATTATTAGCATTGGTAGTCTCTGGCACCTTTCTCTTTCACTTCATTTTATTTTAATTTATTTTTTAAATTAATTTGTTTCCTTTTAGTTTACAGGATTCAATTCCAAAATTCCTTGAGTTTCACATTTTGTCCCCCTCCGTCCCCTCCCCACCATGGCGGCATATAGTCAAGTATAGGATCTGTAAATACTTTCACATTATACATTAGTCAGGTTGGTTATAAAGACAGATTGTATCAGATGGAATGAAAAATGGTAAAGAGGACATAAAACCAAATAAGAGAAGGAAAAAGATCAGGTATTTTGCTTCCACCTGGATATAAACTCAGTTCTTTCTAGTTCTTTCTCTGGATGCACATACTTCTCTCCATCATGAGTCTTTTGGGATTGACTTATATCACTGTATTGCTGAGAGGAGTCCAGTCTATCAAAGCTGGTCATCACACATACGTTGTGTCTGTAATTGTGTACAAATTTCTCCTGGTTCTGCTCTTCTCACTCAGCATCAGTTTGTATAAGCCTCTCCAGGTAAATATGAAGACCGTCTGCTCCTCGTTTCTTATAGCACAATAGTATTCCATAACATGCATATACCACAACTTGTTCAGCCATTCCCCAATTGATGGGTACCCCCTTAATTTCCAATTCTTTGCCACCACAAAAGGAGCTGCTATAAACATTTTTGTACATATGGGTCTTTCTCCCACTTCTATGATCTCTTTGGGATACAACCCTAGGAGTGGTATTGCTGGATCAAAAGGTATGAAAGTATTTATAGCCCTTTGGGCATAATTCCAGATTGCTCTCCAGAAAGGCTGGATCAGTTCACAACTCCACCAGCAATGCATTAGTGTTCCAATTTGCCCACATCCTCTCCAGCATTTATCATTTTCCTGTTTTGTCATCTTAGCCAATCTGACTGGTGAGATGTGGTACCTCAGAGTTGTTTTGATTTGCATTTCTCTAATCAATAGTGAATTAGAGCGTTTCTTCATGTGCTTATAGATATCTTTAATTTCTTTCTCTGAAAACTGCCTGTTCATATCCTTTGACCATTTATCAATTGGGGAATCTCTTTCAATTTAAGGAGGCTTACTGTTGCAATCATAATTTCATTTATATCTACATCTCAAGCCCTGACTGGTCACCTGAATTGCTATTCTATGCCTTCTTCACTTATTTGTCCCACAGTCATCTCAAATTCATTCAATGTATTGCAAACTGATCTTCTTTTCCCAAATAGCTCTTTTCTAATTTCCCCATTTCTGTCAAAGGCATCCTATGCTCCTAGTTACCCAGGTTTACAAACTTGATGTCCCTTTTCACCACTCCTTCTCCTTTACTCCCCCTCATCCTGGACAATCACAAAGAACTACTGACTCTTCTTTCAAAATATCTCTCATATTTGTATCCTTTACATTCTTACTGCTACTATGCTAACTGAGGTCCTCATTATTTCACAACTGGACAACTAACCACAAAGGTTCCTTATTGGTTCATCTCACTTATTTCACAGAGAATTTGAGACTACCTAGTCAAACCATGTCCGACTTTTACCCCAAATCTCCTCAATCCCACGTATTTCTGTCAGTCATCTTTCCAAAACACCTTTTTATTGCATCACTCCCTTGCTTAATAGCCACATATATTTTTAATACTTATTACGTATTTTTTACTACTCTCAAATTCTGTTTCAGTCATGCTAATCTCATCATTCACTGAACATGTTATATTTATTCCTATTCCCCATGTTCATGTTCCTGCTTCCAGCCTTTCTTAGAATGATTTAACTTTTCCTCTCCACCAATCCAAAACCTGAATTTACTTCAAAGTCGAGCTCAAGACCACATGTACTATTAATCTTTTTTTTTCTTCTTTTTTGAGCGGGGAGGGCAGGGCAAGTGGGCTTAAGTGACTTGCCCAACGTCACACAGCTAGTTAAGTGTCTGAGGCCAGATTTGAACTCAGGTCCTTCTGACTCCAGGACCAGTGCTCTATTCACTGTGCCACCTATCTGCCCCTGTACTATTAATCATTACATATAATGATTTTTTCCCCCTGTCATCTTGAAATCTAGTGAGTGGGTTAAAGTTTTTGTAACAGGGGTTCAGAGTTGGGAGAGGGTTGAGGAAACGTTCTATGCTAGGTGTTAAGAAACTTAAGAATAAAGACAGTCCTTTAAGGGAATATGAAGTTTCATCTAAAAGGTCGAGACTTGGAACTGGGAGACCTTAGTTTAAAATTCAGTTTCCACTTATGTGATATGGGTAGATCACTTGGATGTGTTGAGTCTCAGTTTCCACATCTGTAAAATTAGATTAATATATATATATATATATATATATATATATATATATATATATACACACACATATATATATATACACTAACCTCCCCCAAAGCTCTATTTAAAGTTTTAAAACCTTACTGTATTATGTTAATGGAACTAATCATCATTACTGATAATTTTTGTACATACATAAGACATAAGCTACATAGTATATTAGCATATATTATATTTACATACTATAAAATATATACTATATGCATATACTATAATTATATGTGTAATTATGGTGTGTATATAGCCTGTATCACACTTATATTCTCTAAGACTCTCTCTCTCTCTCTCTCTCTCTCTCACACACACACACAAAACATTGTTTAACTATAAGTACTTCAGGGGAAGATTATTACATCTTTTTAAAAAAAATCTACTTGAAATAAAAAAAAAACCCCAGTATTTTTCTTGACCACATAATGATGTTAATATTAAATATATTTACAATCATACTAACATTTATATATCACCTACTATGTTTTAGACACTGTGCTATATACTTTACAATTATTATTTCATTTAATCCAACAACCCTGGAAGATAGGTGCTATTATATTACTATCCTCATTTTACAGATAAGGAAACTGTAGCAAACAGTCCAGAGTCACACAACTAATTAAGTGTCTGAGGCCAAATTTGAATTCAGGTCTTCCTGACTCCAGGCCCAGCACTCTATCTAATGTGTTACCTTATGTTACATTTCTACAGATTAATTTATTTCAAGTAGAGTCAGATTACTTTGGAACCAATTAAAATGACTGAAGAATGTTCAAGTGACATAATAGAAATAGTATTAATATCAAAATGACACTGCTGATGGAGTTGCAAACTGATTCGACCATTTTGTGGAGCAATCTGGAACTATGCCCAAAGGGCTATAAAACCATGTATATACCCTTTGCCCTAGCAATACCACTACTAGGTCTGTATTTCAAAAGAGATAAAAAAGAAAGGATCTATATGTGCAGAAATAATGATAGCAGTACATTCTGGGGGAAAAAAATTAGAAATTGAGGGGATCCCCATTAATTGAGTAATGGCTGAATAAATTGTGGTATGTGATTATGATGGTATACTATATAAGAAATGATGAGCAGGATGCTCTCAGAAAAACCTGAAAAGACTTACATGGGCTGATGTAAAGTGAAACATATTGTGTACAAAATATCAGTAATACTGTAGGATGATGAGCTATTCTTTGCAATACAACTCAATCCAACACAACTCTGAAGAATTTTTGATGAAAAATGCTCTCCATCCCCCAAGAAAGAACTGATGGTGTCTGAATACAGATGAAAGCATACTTTTTAAAAACTTTCTTTATTTTTCTTTTTTTTGGAGGGGGGAAGGCAGGGCAATTGGAGTTAAGTGACTTGCCCAAGGTTACAGGGCTAGCAAGTGTTAAGTGTTTGAGGCTGCATTTGAACTCAGGTCCTCCTGACTCCAGGGCTGGTGCTCTATTCACTGCGCCACCTAGCCGCCCTCTTTATTTTTCTTGAGGTTTTTTTTTTGGTCTATTTTTTCTTTCACAACATGACTTATTACGGATATGCTTTGTAAGATTACACATGTATAGGCTATATCAAACTGCTTGCCTTCTCAATGAAGTAGGGAGGAAGGGAGAGAAATAACATAAGAGAAAGCATTTACAAGGAAAATAATTATAGTTAAAGAAGCACAATACCTTATTACAATAAACATTTAAACATTCAATTCAAAGACAATCTGGTTAGTAGCTTAATTCCTATCACTAAGGCAATAAGGTTCTCAAAATATTTTTTTTCCTATAACTAGCTCTTAGTTTTATTTATTAGTTCAATAGTTTTCTTAATTTCAATTTTATTAATCTCTCCTTTGGTTTTCAGCATTTCTAATTTTAATATTTAACTGAGGATTTTCAATTTGTACTTTTTCTAGCTTTTTCAGATGCATGCACTGATCTCCTTTTTCTCTATTTTACTCATGTAAACATTCAGAGACATAAAACTTCCTCTAAGAACCACTTTCACTGCATCCCATAAGTTTTGGTATGTTGTCTCATTATTGTCATCCTATTGAATGAAGTTACTGATTGCTTCTGTGATTTTTTTTTTTTAAAGCAATTGGGGTTAAGTAACTTGCTCAAGGTTACACAGCCAGTTATTTCTGGGTGTGGTGCTGAGTGTCTGAGCCCGGGATTTGATCTCCAGGTCGTCCCAACACTGGAGCCGGTGCTCTTACTCACTGAGCCACCTGGCCGCCCCTAAGCAATTGGGGTTAAGTAACTTGCTCAAGGTTACACGGCCAGGTGTTTCTGGGTGGGTGCTAAGTGTCTGAGCCTGGGATTCGATCTCCAGGTCTTCTCAACACTGGAGCCGATGCTCTTACTCGCTGTGCTACCTGGACGCCCCTTTCTGTGATTTTTTAAAAAAAAATCACAAAAGAATTGCCTTGTTACACTTTGCTATAAATTACTCTAGCCTCAATTTTTGTTTGATGTTTGTAATGATTTTTAAAATCCAGAAAACTCTTATGCGAGAATTAGTTTGCCAGGGTCTATTCTAGACTCTCACACTTGTATACTTCTCTAATACACCACCACATATGAAATACCAAATACGAAGTCATGAATAAATATTGGCCAGTTAACAATCTATATAGTATGCTACAGAGCCTGAAGAATAGCTCAGTAATCAATAATTCAACTGGAAATGCAGGTCATGAGAAAGTTTAATGGAACCACTGTTCTTTGTTCTTCTATGCCACTAGTGGAAAAGGAGAGATTCTAGGCTCTGTGAATCTTTCCACAGCACAGGAAAGGACATAAAGAATAGGCTTCTAGGGGCGGCTAGGTGGTGCAGTGAATAGAGCACCGGCCCTGCAGTCAGGAGGACCTGAGTTCAAATCCGGACTCAGACACTTAATACAAAAACTAGCCATGTGACCTTGGGCAAGTCACTTAACCCCAATTGTCCTCCCCCCCAAAAAAGCAAAAGAAAACAAAACAGAAAAAGAGCAGGATTCCATCTCTCTGAAAACACCCCAAATGAATGTCAAATCATCTATGGGTGAGGCCGACACCCTCTACAATCCTTCCTTCTGTCCCACAAGCAATGTTCAAAGATCCCAAAGACAGATCAGGGAGAAGGTAACAACATATTGCTTTCCTATCCCTTAGTGCAAAAGGGATCACTTAGTGATTTCTTTCCCAAATTTTGTATTTGTTGTCTTCATACTGATGCTATTATAAATGCAAATAAATGGAAGTATGTGAATATACCTATATATATCTTTCTTTATGTACACACACAGACATGCACAGTCTCCCCTGATTGAATGTAACCTCCTTCAGTGTCCCACCTTGAATGCAGAGATTTCAAATTCTCTGTATATGCACCCTCAGTGTCTAGCAAAGTACCTATTACAAAACAGGAAGTTAATAAATGTATGATTGGTTGATAAAATTCACAGGAAAATTAACTAACCTGCTAGAGATGAGTCCTCTCCTATAAAAAAAGGAAAGCTGAGACAGCATCTTTGAAACTCTTACCCCTCATGGGGGCGGCTAGGTGGCGCTGTGAATAGAGCACCAGCCCTGGAATCAGGAGAACCTGAGTTCAAATTCGGCCTCAGACACTTAACACAAAAACTAGCCGTGTGACCTTGGGCAAGTCACTTAACCCCAACTTCCCTCCAAAAAGAGGGCAAAAAAAAAAGAAAATCTTATCCCTCCCCTTATACATGGTGATCTGCCACAGATTTAGAAATTTGCTTCATTTCCTATTTCTGACCCTCCTGACATTATAGTCAAGTACAAAAAATATCTTTTTTTCCAAATGCTTTATTAAATTCTGATTACATCATTCATTTCCACCAGATTTTGAGTTACAAATTTTCTCCCTGTTTTTCCCCTACCCACCACCCCAAAATAGGAGTCCCACAGTATATCCTCTCCTCCAATCTGCTCTCTCTCATATTTTCTCCCATACCCCTCTTGACTTTTCCAGTGGATCTCTATGCCCCAGTATATCTTATTTCCCAATTACATGTAAAATAGTATTAATAATAGTGTATATATATATTTGAATATTAGATTTTAAAACTTTGAATTCCAGATTCATTCCCTTTCTCCCTTGTCACCCACCCTTACTGGGAAGATAAGCAGTTCACTATAGGTTGTACATGTGTGGCTAATGCAAAATAATAACATAGTAGATATATTGTAAAAGACTGACTATATTTCCCTCCCTCCTATCCCACCTCCCACTTGCTCTATTCTCTGCTTTGATCCCATCCCTTCTCAAAAGTGGGTGTTTCCAATTTCCCTCCCCCCCAGCCTGCCCTCCCTTCCATGATCCCCCTTCTCATCCCCTTCCTCCCCTACTTTCCTGGAGGGTGAGATACCCTATTTAGTGTGTATTTCATTCCCTCCTCAAGCCAAATTCAACGGGAATAAGGTTGACCCATTCCCTTTTGCCTTCCTATTCTTCCCCTCCATTGTAACCATTTTCCCTTGCCTCTTCTATATGAGATAGTTTTACCCCATTCTGTCTCTCCCCATCTCCTCTCATTATATTCCTCTCTCACCTCTTAATTTCCCCTTTTAAGTATCATCCCTTCCTGTTAAATTGGTCCTGTGCCCTCTATCTATGTATATCTGTAAACATATATACACACATTCACATATGTATTCATATGCCCATATACCCTCATATATATGTATTTTCCCTTGAACTACTGAGAAAAGTTTCATAAGTTACAACTATTGTTTTTCCATGTAGGAATGTTAATAGTTCAACTTTGATAAGTTCCTTATGATTTCTTTTCCCTGTTAACCTTCTCATGCTTCTTGTATCTGAATGTCAAATTTTTCAGCAAGAATGCTTGAAAGTCCTCCATTCCATGACCATATTTTCCCCTGAAACATGATACTCAGTTTTGCTGGGTAGGTGACTCTTGGTTTTAATCCCAGCTCCTTGGACCTCCGGAATATTATATTCCAAGCCCTTCGATCCCTCAGTGTAGAAGCTGCCAGATCCTGGGTTATCCTGATTGTGTTTCCACAATATTCAACTTGTTTCTTCCTGGCTGCTTGTAATATTCTCTCCTTGATCTGGGAATTCCGGAACCTGGCTACAATATTCCTAGGAGTTTTCTTTTTGGGATCTTTCTCAGGAGGTGATCAGTGGATTCTTTCAACCTCTATTTTGCCCTCTGGTTCTAAAACATCAGGGCAGTTTTCTTTGAGAACTTCCTGGAGGATGATTTCTAGGTTCTTACTTTGATCATGGCTTTCAGGTAGTCCGATAATTTTTAAATTATCTCTCCTGGATCTATTTTCCAGGTCAGTGGTTTTTCCCATGAGATATTTCACACTGCCTTCTATTCTTTCATTTGTTTGGATCTGTTTAACAGCATCTTGATTTCTCATAAAGTCATTAGCTTTCATTTGCTCCAATCTAATTCTGAAGCAATGATTCTCCTCAGTGAACTTTTGAGATTCTTTTTTCCATCTGGCAAATTTGGCTTTTTAAGGCATTCTTCTCCTCATTGGCTTTTTGAGCCTCTTTTGCCATTTGAGTTAGTCTATTTTTTAGGGTGTGATTTTCCTCAGTCAGGCTGTTGACTCTCATTTTGTAATTTTCTTGCATCATTCTCATTTCTCTTCCCAATTTTTCCTCCACTTCTCTTATCTGCTTCTTAAGGTCCTCTATGGCCTGTAACCAGCTTGTATTTTCCTTTGAAGCTTTTGGTGCAGGAGTTCTGACTTCACTGTCTTCCTCCTGTTCCATGCTTTGCTCCTTTTTGGCCCCAAAATAGGAGTGTAATGTTGGAATCTTCTGTCTGCTTTGTTTCCTTTGCCTAGTCATGTCGCCCCTCAGTCACTTGACCCCTGGGCTTTTTGCCACAGTAGGACTCTGCCAACAGATCGGGAGCTTTCATCCCAAATGCTGGGTTTTTTTCAGCTGCCAGAGGCATTCGATGGGTGCCCTCTCTGAGGTCTCCACACACTCTGGCAAGCTGGACACGCACCCCAGGGACCTCCACCCTAGACTGTAATCCAGATCCAAGAAGGTCAAAGCAAGAGCGATTACCCCTCAGACTGGTGCTTGGTCCCCCTATTTGCAGGCCAGGAGCTGAAGCTGCCACATGGCGCTGGCGGGCTGTGCCGGGGTCTCAGCAGCTTCTTGCCCCCCCCGGGGGCAAAAGCCATGCACTCCCACTTACTGGGTCCCAAAGTCCAGACTGTACTGTCACTTTGTCCTTTGCATCTATGTGTTGATAAATCTGGAAATGGCCACAGCTGCTGCTTATCTGGAGTCCCTCTGGCCGGCGGTTGGTCAGGCCCGCGCTGGGGCTAAAGCCTCGGAGTGGGGCTGGGCTTGGCTCCCATAGCACTGCGCTGGCTGATTCCTGCTGGCCTCCTGGGCTCTCCTCAGTGGGAGGTTAGCTTCTCTGTGTCATTTTGTGGGTTCTGCAGCTTCAAAGTTTGTTTAGAGTACTCTTTTTATATGGATTAGCGAAGGTGGAAGCCGGAGCAGTGGGGAGGTCTTGCTTCTACTCCACCATCTTGACTCCGTCCCCCCCCCAATCTTTTAATAATAATAAATCTCATTTGTATATATATTTTGTGAATGGTTTCCTTTTCTAGTATGGATGCTGATTTACTCATTTACAAAGTCAGTTGCCACCAAAAGTAGGAACAGAAGTTGGTAGAATGACTAATTATTTTGATCTTAATGGAAAAATTAAAATAATCTAGAGAAATAACACTAATTCATCAATAAAAGAAACTACTTAACATGCAGAACAAGAGGAAGAACAACAGGGACACATAAAGCATTCAAATTCTTTATATAGGATTAGAGTATGGTTCTTTAAAGGACATTTTAATTTAAACTGAAAAGAATTTCAAGAAGCTAGGCAACTCAGTAATGCAGCCAGAGTCAGTTATCATCTAGCAGATATGTGTTTCTCATTCAATATTAGGAAATCATATAAATGATGTTTTATTAAATCAACTACAATTTTTAGATATTAAAATTTAGTTTATTTAAAATGTAGGAGTGAAGTGGGGCAACAGCAAATGTAATAAGATACAAACTTCTAGACTAGGGATTCTTACCTTTTATGTGTCCTTTTATGGACCCCTTTGTCAGCCTGGTGAAACCTATGGATTTCCTCTCAAAATGATGTTTTTAAATGCATAAAACAAGGAATGAATTATATTGAAATATTATCCATCCATCCATCTTTGGAACCCTCGTTCAGAACTTCTGTTCTAGACCTTAGAACTACCTCAATAATGTGACAGTTTTTATATAAATAAATAGTTATAAGATTTCTGCCAGTACATCCCACTTCAACAGTTCCTTCCTAAAGAAAAGATTTCAGTGGACCTAAAGGAAGACAATGATGTCCTAAAAGATTTTCTTAGGAATCTACAGAATAAGGTAGTAACACAAACCAGGATATTTAGTGATTTTCCAATCCAAATAATTTAGACAGCTTTCAAGGCAAACCTAGGGTCACTTACCTTCTGTAGAATGCATATGAGAGCTGCCAATCTGGTCCACTAGCAGCATGAAGACAAAGCCTAAGACGAGGGAAACACCAATATATGCGTGTAGTTTTGTGTGATCATGGCTGTGCTCATGTTCATGTACAAGTGGTTTTTCTACTGCTTTGTCTGATGCAATCACATTCTGTGCCTCACTGGCCTGGTGGTGCTTTCCTAATACAGGACAAAGCAAAAGTGGGAAAGAAAAGGTACAAAAGAAGAAGTCTTTACTTTCCTATATTTTTATTCCAGACCTTGTTCTCTGAAAACATTTCTTACGTTGTAACTCATCTAAACATAAAGTGCCTAAATTAACATGATTGAGATGTTTAAATTTTCAAGTTTTTTCTGCAAGTCTTTTTGCCCATAGTATTTTAGAATAGAGAAGCAAATTTACAAGGAAGTAAGGAAGCCATAACATTTCCCAATAGTCAAAACATTCAAGATCTGGACCATAAAATTATGCCAATATCTGGTTTGAAATAATGAAAAACTTTACTATGATCTGCCAGTGAAGAAAAGAATCAATTAAAAATTATCACTCCTAGGTGACATAAAAAATGAAAAGCAAATCATCATTTTTCAGTTTTCAGCCTTAAAGCTATAACCTTAGGGGAATCATTTAAGCTCTTTGCCCCTATTCTTCATCTACAAAATGAAGAATGACCTCCAATGGCTCTCCTAGTTTTAATATTGTGACTTGATAATTTCTGGTACCATTCATTAGCTGAACTTAAGAATAAAAAAGGCAGAGAAATATCTTTCAGACCAAATTCAATCCTCTCAACAAACATTTTCATTTCTAGAGACTATGAAATACAGCAAATGATAACAAAAGAACTACTGAATGTCCATCTATCCTGTAACTTGGATGCAAAGTCTTCAGGGACTGGTGCTTCATCTTTATTGAATTTCATTAACATAGGCTAATATCGAGTAGTTAAAAAGCAAAAACAAGAAGGTCCAATTAGCATCAAAATGGTGCCATTATACTTTCTGACAAAAGATGATAAACAATCCCGTTTGTAATGTCTTGTACCTACCTAGTTTTTATAAAATGTTCTTTTTAGGAGGGAACAAAACTACTGTCAGGAAATGTGAGACCTTTATATTTTTGCAATTCTTTAAGGATTTAAAAAAAGATCTGGAGAGATATTCTAGGTTCTTCAATGAATGTCCCATAACGACACCATGGAAGGTTAGATTTGTGTAGTAGTGAAGAACTTTACAAATGGCTAAATAACATACAAAATACAAATTAAGGCCCTGAAAGGCTTATAATACTTAGATCTGTATATGTGTATATATCTATATGTCACCTATTAATAGAAAAAGTATACTCAAATACAGAATAAGAGGCTGTTACCATAGCCTACAACAGTATTACTATTGGATACAGATTGGTGTCTTACTCAGTGCTCAAGATTTCTGAACCAATATACAGATATCACTAAAAAAAAATCTCATTAGGACAACTTGAGAAGGATAAAGTTCCTGCATACTTGTACTGTACATCAACGAAGAAATAGAAAGAAAAATAAAATTCTGCTTTATATTAACATTTCTCTATGTACAGAATGCACATGATACTTACTTGTATTATTATTATTTTTTGCTTTTTGGAGGGGGGAGGGCAGGACAATTGGGGTTGTGACTTGCCCAAGGTCACATGGCTAGTAAGTATTAAGTGTCTGAGGCAGTATTTGAACTCAGGTCCTCCTGACTCCAGGGCCCAGTGTTCTATTCACTATGCTACCTAGCCACCCCTTATATTATTATTTTTTTTATTGCATGGACTCATACAGATTAAGCAAAGGGCAACAAAGGTGTGAATTATTTTAAAATTTTTTCTAACAAGGTATTAAAAGTCTTTTTTTTCCCTAAAAGAAATAACAAGGACAGTCATATTCTCTTAGTAGGGCCAGATTCATAATTAGTGGCCATCTATCTGATTCCTACGAGGGTAAATGACCTAGATTCCAAATCTCTCCCCATCTGTGAACACAATGTTGTGTGTTCAAGTTATTGCTATTCTAAACAATCTCTTTCAAAATTCAAATGTATACATAATTGGGAAGTGAAGATTTAATGTCAATAGTTTACTTAACTATCAAATTAAACTCCAAGCGTAGGTTATTCTACTATAATAGGATAACTTTGGATGATCAAAGTAGGCCTAATCAGATACTGCAATGGATACAGGGTTATTCAGGAAAGATGGAGAAAATAGGAAGAGGTTGCAGAGTACTGAAAATGAAATGTTTTCCCACAACATAATTTTGCTTAGAATGAACCCAGTCTATTACACTAATAATTATGGTTAGCAGTAAGCACAATAAGCAGAAGAATTCATGTAAAGCCCAGATAAAACACACACACACATTAAAATAGCAGAAATTAGAAGGAAATTTTCCTTTGATATTCTAGCTCTTTTGTTTTTCCAAATGTATTTTATTATTTTATCAAGTTCCATAAAGCATCCCCTTGGTAATCTTATTGGTATAGCATTAAAAGCGTAAACTAACTTGGATAGTATTGTCATTTTTATTATATTGGCATGGCACCATGACATTCACTAAGTATTTAAGTTGCCCTTTTTCTCTTTAAAGAGCACTTTGTAACTGAATCCATACAAGTTTTTTGTGTGCTTTGGTAGATCAATATCCAGATACTTTATGCATTTTGTAGTTATTTGGAATAGGATTTCGCTTTCTATTGCTTCTTTGGTTTTGTTACTATTATATAGAAATTTAGTGGATTTTTGAGGATTTTGTAGATTGTAGCTTTGCTGATTTCCTAGTATTTTCCAATTAATCAATAAAACAATAAACATTTATTAATGTGCCTACTAATGTACTTGGCACTGTGTACCATTATATCATCGGCAAATAGGGTAGTTTTTGCTTTTATCTATCTTCATGCCTTGAATTTCTCTCTCTTTTCTCATTCTAATTGTTATGGCATTTTCAGAACTATATCAAACAACAGTGGGGAAAGTGGGTATCTTTGCTTTACTCTATACTTCCTGGAAAAGTAGAAAAAAGTAGAAGCACATGATGCTTGCTTCTGGTTTTAGATAGATGCTTTTTAAGATATTAAAAAAGGCCCCTCTATGACTGCACTTTGTAGGGTTTTTAGTGTAAGAGGTGTACTTTGTCAAAAGCTTTTTTTTTTTGAAGGGGACATCTATTTGAGATGATCATGTGGCTTTGTACACTCTGGTTTTTAATATACTGATTGTGTTTTTAACACTGAACCATTCTTACATGCCTGGTATAAATCCCACTTGGTCTTAATGAATGATTTTTTTGGATACATTGCAATAGTTCGTTTGACAGGATTTTGTTTAAAATTAATATTCTTTTTTTGCAGGGCAATTGGGGGTTAAGTGACTTGCCCAAGGTCACACAGCTAGTTTTTGTGTTAAGTGTCTGAGGCTGGATTTGAACTCAGGTCCTCCTGACTCCAGGGCGGGTGCTCTATTCACTGCACCACATAGCCGCCCCTAAATTAATATTCTTTAATGACATTGGCCTGTAGTTTTCCTTCTTTGTTTATCCTTCCCTGATTTAGGTATTAGGACTATAAATACCCCATAAAGGGATTCTGGTAGGGTGCTTTCTCAATTTTTGAGAATAATTTGTATATAGGTACTAATTATCTCCTATCAACAGCCTCAAGCTATCCTTCCATATTTCTTTCATTTTATAGCAAAACCCTAGCGGGGAAAAGCTGTCTACATTATGTTGTCTCTACTTCCTTTTCTCACATTTACTTCTCAACCCCTTGCAATTTGGTTTCCCATTCTCATCTACTCTCTTTAAATTTTTTAATGAAATCTTAGTCACCATATCTGATGGCCTTTTTCTCAATTTTTTGGTCTCTTTGTAGAATTTGGCACTATTGGATGTTCTCTCCTATTGAACGCTCTTTTTCCTCTGGATTTTAATGACATTGCTCTTTCTGGTTTTCTTTTTAGTTTCTTTTGCTAGAACATCATTCATGGATCATACTCTAATCAGAGGTCCTCCCCAGGATTTTTCCCCCTTACATCCTCTCTCTTGGTGATCTATGGGTTCAATTATCCTCTCTGGGGAGAGTTCCAGATTTAGTCCTCTCCTTAACTGTCTGGTGATCAAAGGAAAAACACAAGTGAAAAAGGAGCTCCTTATAACAAAAAAGTCCTAGTTTCTCTCCTAAGCTCAAATCCTTTATCATTGATTGCCCATTGAACAGTTCCAAATAGATGTACCAAACATCTCAAACTCAGCATGTCCAAACCAGAACTCAGAATCTCTTGCTTCTTTTAAAGCTGAGTTCAAATGACACATCCCACATGGAATCTTATATGATCCCCCTGGATGTTAATGCCTCTTCTCTACTGAAATTGCCTTGAATTTACATATATATATATAGTTTCCCCTTACTTAAGAGTCAGGACTGTTTTATTTTTGTCTTTGTATGTCCACTGACTATTTTTATTAAACAACTGCTTACTAAGCGATCCCCAAATGTTTTGTTATGAAGAACTCCTATTTTAACTCACCTAGTGCCTCTTAATCAATCTTAGGGCAAATGGGGAAGGGAGAAATGAGTGGAGAATAGAAGAAAACAAACGCTCCTATCATCTAACCCTATTTCAGTAGGTCCACAATAGAACAGGATGTGGAGCTTATTAGTATAACAAAGTAGTATTCCATTTTAAAGGTAAAATCTTTTTCTTAATGATTAATATATGATAAATGATAAATATAAAGCATTAGCAAGTGTCAACAGACTTTTAAAAAGTATAGCAAGAGCCAGAAATGTATACACACTAATTACAGAAAGAAGGAAGAAACACAGGTCCAAATGTAAAAATTTTAGGAAGATCTAGAAGAGAACAGAGTAAAAACATTTTGGGTTTTGCATAAGATTTTATCCTTGTTTTATATGCTTATGTGAATGTTTTTGGTGATGGTTATTAAACTTATTATTTAAAAATTTTAAGGCATTAGCAAAAACATCACAGAAAAAATAATTACAAAAGGGAAACTCACTGTTTTAAAGAATATAATAATATGGTTATAAAAACACACCTGAAAAAGCAGTAAAACTTACCCCTTTTTACTATACTATCTATACAAATTATTTAATACAGAAGATATATGCCATTATTCAGACTGTTACAGATGTCAGATTTCTGCTTAAATGGCTTAGATCCAACCTAGGTTTCATTTATTTATTTATTAATTTTTTAGATTAATTTTTATTTCTTCCACTGCTTTCTTCTTATATGTGCCCTTCTCACAGTGGTTTCAAATCCCAGTTAGACAATCAGCTAGCACTATGGCAGTTAAACTCTTAAGAAGTTCTCAAAATTCCTGCTACTCTGACAAGACATATTTTTCTTACAAACATAAGACTATGATCATTAAGCATCAGTAATTCCGTTATGGCTACAATTGTAAAAGGATATCTTCGAAGTTTCTATTTACATTCAAGTTTAGTTATTCTTATTATGTGCACTGAGCACTGAGATGGGTCTATTAGTATGGCATGCATGACCTCCCAAAATACCAGTTAATCACCAAGATTATAATGTCCAGAGAGGAACACAGGTTGTAGGAACAGATAATCAAAGATCTTTCTAAAAATCCAAAGGAATATTACTGTGATACATAAATAAGAATTGAGAATATAGTGAGTTAACCTATTCTTTGTTATTAGCTCTGGTCAATCTAGAAAAAACAGTGCTGGGACATTGAGGCATGTGAGAAATTTGGAAAGGGAGAGTCATTGGGATTATTTGTTTTAGAGGTGAGAAAAAATTGGGTTTTAACCAATTACATTCTTAGTCAAAATCATTTTATAAATGCATCCTGGACTACAAAAAAAATCTAATGAAATTAAAAAAAAATAAAGACCAAATAAAAAGAGAATCATTTAATATAAAGTAGCACAACTTAATCCTCTGAGTCCTTAAGAGTTGCCTTCTTTGACTCAAAAGTTCCTATAGGAACAAAGACAACTAATTGTAATCTTTTTTTGGTTATTTAAGTCATAGTCTGAATGTAGTCTTGATTTGTCTCATCCTAGGTGCTTTGGAGTTCCTGAAACCACTGTGAGAAAAGGCACATATAAGAGAAAAGCAATGAAAGAAATAAAAATTAATAAGTAAATAAAATTTTTCATTCTGAACTTACCATTTTCTAAGTCCTCAGCCTATCGAACTCTGTAACTAAACCTCAATCCTCAGATAAAATAATTAACTCTTTTGGGTCAGCATTGCTTTTCTTATAATAATTAACAATATTCTCTAATACTATCAAGTTCTCCAGCTCCTAATCACAAATCACAGGAGCATCTCTCACTCAACAAGCAGTACATGAAGACTTAGTTTTCCTCCTCCTAATTAGTTTTATTATGTAATAATCTCCAATTAGGGATTTTTGCCTCAATCTGGGTGACAGATCAAGAGATATATAACAAAAAACTCTTTAGGGGTTGAATGGTTGGAACCTGTGATTTCATCATTAAAAGCTTCCTTGGTGAAGAAACTGCTACCAATGCTATTCTGCAGCCTCTTGTGCTGCCATGTCTAAAAGACCAGGGTTCCAAGAGATCAGGTGAATTGTCCTGGGTCCCACAACCAGGGTGTGTGAGAGGAAGGATCTGAATCTGAATCTGAGTTATACTGACTTGATGCTGATCCTCTATCCATTATGCCATTCCGTCTCTATTTGATAAACTTAAATGATATTTATTCTCAGCAGTGAGTTTCTGGCTCACTAGCTCCACAAGTTGAAATGCATCAAACAATGAGACCTTATTTTCTTTCTCACCCTCCAGAATATCTTCATAAAGTGCATGTACTCCTTCAGGCACAATGACAGCCAATGCAGTTCCACAGAGAAGCCCAGCACCCAAAACGGTTATCAGCTTTAGTCGTTCCTACAATCAAACATAAGTACTATAAGACTATTGTATTAACAAGGGAGGGAAAGGGGAAATGGAGAGCAAGGAATTTGAAATATCTGTAATCAATGTTCTTTCTCAAAGATCCTTGAGGCAGCAGGATGGTCCACTAAAGACCAGGCAAAATCCAGATATCTCTACTGTCTGATCTTGGGCTTTTATGTGGATCTGGTTTGGTTTGTGTAGGGTTTAATGGGAATCTCGTTATTTTATAGTTACATCATCCTTCTGGTTTAATTTCCTTATCAGTACAATGGAAATAATTCCAATTAGTCCAATATCTTAGACATATCTAATTAGGATATTAAGAAAATGAATAATAAATATACTACCTATTAGATATTTCTTTAAAATAACCTGAAAGATAAATGCAATTATAACTGACATATATATATATATATATATATATATATATAATGCTTTACACAAATTATGTCATTTGATCAATATGATCCAAATTCATTTTATATGACTATACTTAATTTGTTACAAGGGATAGCTTATATAAGGAAAGAGAGAATACTGTGTGGGAATAGGGGGAGTGACAGTGATGCAAAAAAAGCATGAATGAAATGGGTTAAAAACCAGAAGAGAGTAGTGTGTCATGAAAGTCTAGAAAGAAGGGGTGGTTAGGTGGTACAGTGTCAGCCCTGGAGTAAGGAGGACCTGAGTTCAAATTCGGCCTCAGACACTTGACATACTTACTAGCCGTGTGACCTTGGGCAAGTCACAACTCCAACTGCCCTTCCTCTCCCTCCAAAAAGAAAAAAAAAGTCTAGAGAGAAGGGACCATCAAGAAAAATAAATTGATTGACAGTGTTAAAGATTGCAGAGGTCAAGAAGGTGAGGAGTGAGAAAAGGCCATTAAGGGGGCAGTTAGGTGGCATAGCAGGTAGAGCACTGGTCCTGGAGTCAGGAAAATCTGAGTTTAAATCCAGCCTCAGACACCCGACACTTACTAGTTGTGTGACCTTGGGCAAGTCACTTAACCCCAACTGCCTTGCCTTCCCTCCTCCCTCCCCCCAAAAAGGGCAATTAAAAGACCAATGGAAACTCTGAAAAAAGCAGTCTCAGTTGAGTAAGGCTGAGTCACACTACAGAGTTTAGTGGTGAGTGATAAGAAAGGAGATAGAGGCGCTGAAGTATAGATTGCTTCCTCAAGGAGTCTATGATAACCAGTAGGTATGGAGGGATCAAATGCGTTTTTTTTAAGGAAAAGGGAGATGTGTGGGTGTTCAGGCAGTAGGGAAGATTAAGAACTGAGTAAGGATGGTAAAGGGGCCATTCTCCTGGAGAAGATGGGATGGGAATGGAATCATTTGTTCTATAGAGGGGTTGGTCTCAGCAAGGTGAAGGGCCACCTATTTGTGTCAGATAAGGGTGGAAGAGACAGAGGCAGAAGGTATCTATGTGAAATGAGAAGGAGGACAAGAACACAGGAAGCTCTCAGTGAATAGATTAAATTTTATATAAGGCAAGGTTCTCGAGTGAGACAGTTGAGTCACAGGTTTGAGGACAGGTAAAAAGACTTGGAAAAAAAAGGTTGTGGTTATAGATATAGTGAAATGATTAGGGAGGGATAAAAAGATTGTATTGCTGCAGAGAGGTCCCAGTTGAGATAGGTAACAAATCTGTAGCAGACCCAGTCAGGACGGTTTTGTGATTTTTCTCCAGATTCATTCATTCAACAGCCACAATAGCATCACATGAGTAGGAAGGAAGGCAGAGAATGGTGGGAATAACCCAAGGCTGAGGCTTGGCAGGGCAAGATCAGTCATAGGAGAAAAGAGCAAGAGACTCAAGAGAAGAGTATAGAGTTGAACTGGTTCACTGAGTGATGATAGTGAAAGGAGGGGAGTGGAGCCAGTGAAGGGGTGATGGTCTGGGAAAGAACTAAGGGGTAGAAGGATCAGTGATGGAAGAACAGGGTTAGGAACTATGAGGCAGAAGGAAAAATGGAATGATAACAGATTATAAGATAAAGACAACTCAAAGTTCATGAACATGGAAGTGGAACACCTGTGGGTGATGGAAAATCAATGGTATAACATTCTCTGTGTGTAGCTGAGGTGGGGGTGGAGGAATAGGTCAGAAGAAATAGAACTGGGGAGTTAGACTGTTTGAGGGAGTATCAATACACATGTTGAAGTCTTCTAGTATTAGGGCAGAAGCTGAGGAGTTGAGAATGCTCTAAAGCTTCAGAGAGAAGGAAAAATTTTAAACAAAAACCTGGATATGAGTTAACAGAATAAGTAAATAATGGTGGCTGCCCAGTGAGAGAAGCCTCCTCTTTCCAACTTACTGGAATAAGATCGAATTTTAAAAGGCAATAACATATTATTACTTATTAGTTACTTAAGTAATTTATTTCTACCAAATAATTTTAAATTCCACGTAATCCAAAAGCTCTAGAAATTTAATTCTTAAAACAGATTTCCAAATGAAGAAAAACGTAAGCTTCTAAAGAAATCATATGCAGTTGTTCTGTGTGTTCTGATAAGCATGAATGTAAAAAGTATATATATATATATAAAAAAAGCAAGACAAATAAAAAAGAATGGTGGTGTGTTCCTTTAAGAATAGTGACAAGCAGGCTTGAGTACTTGAGCACAGTACTAAATTTAAAAGCTCTATCTGGGGCCAGAAGTATAGGAAAGTCCATTGATAAGAGCATTTGTAATAATAACATATGATGGATATGTTAACATCTAGACAGATATGTTAACAAAACTAAACTATTTTTTGTCAGCTTCTCTATGAAGTAGAAAGATCCTCAAATTGTAAAGAATAATCAAATGATAATAGTCAATAATAATTACCAAATACTTATAAAGCACCCGCTAAGTGCTGGGGACAGGAGATACAAATAAGAAAAGGGAAAACAGTCCCTTACCTCAAGGAGCTGACACTCTAATGGGGAAGACAATTCACAAAAGAAAGCTAAGGGGGCCAGGGAGCCCAGGGGAGGAAAAGGACGATAATGATGTTAATGGAGTTGAACAAGGAGAACTACTCTGCGAGGGAAGGCTTTGCTTATAGGAAGCAGTTAAGAGATAAGTGAAGCTCAGAGCTGATGAATGAACAGTAAGAAAGGACTTAACTACTTCAAACCAGTCCAGGTGTCTAATCCCAAGGTGCCATAAGAATTTGTAGATGTGTAGGTCTCAATATGTGACAGTGTATCCCCTTTAAAAACTGAAGACGGCACTAAGTATTATTCAGCTGTCAGGCTGCTTACTCCCCTGTCCAATTTCACTCACGCTCTACGTCTTTGATTTAGTCTATGTGCTAAGGCTGCTGTTCTTGAATGGGGATCGGGTCTACTCTTTTGAGGCTCATATCCTCCTCCACTGGCATAATTCTGTTGCTGGGCCACTAAGTTACTGACCTTCCTCAAAGTATCCAGATCACTACCCTATCCACTGTAATTCAATGTATTTGATATAGCTTAAAATAAGACTTTCTGATCTCTACTTCTATGCAACACGACACAACATATAACTTGCCCCATTACCTTGGCACTCTGGAACTCCAGACTAGGTAGTAAGACAAAGCCATAGGGGACATGAGGTGTGTCACTAAGAATCCAAGCCTTTCTTGTATTCCAGTCAGTGGCTGCAACAAGATTTTTCCAAGACTGGTAGAATTTGTGTTTAATGTTGGACTTACCAGTATTATGAACAATTCCTTAAGTTTACCTCACTAATCAGAATTAGTGAGTATATTAATAGTCTTTCTGCTTTTTAACCAACTGCAGAGGAAGATGCTTTTTCTTTAACTAGAAATAATTTTTCAATCTTATGATTCCTCTTTGATACTTCTGCTTCTGTATAAGGAGAATACACTATCATTGATCAAAGTTCTGATCGGTATACTTTAAAGACCACTGGTAGTTTCCTTTCTATCATTATTGTAACTTTTTAAAAGTTAATTTTTATTGATCTTTTTGTCTTACATTGCCTAAATTTCCTCATATAGCTTCCCTTCCTCTCCCAGAAAGAGAAGGTAGATATACTGAAAAAAATCTGGCATTATATACAATGTTCCACACATCCACGGACCTCCCCCCACCTCTACAAAGGTGTAGGGAGAGGATGTCGCTTAAAAGCAACAGTCCTTGTCATGGGTTATAGCTGTAACTAACAGGCACTAGAGTATACTAGTACATTGAGCTTCTACATACAGATGTTATCTAAAACTACAGAAATATCGTTCCATTCCAAAATTCCCATCATGATCTTGGGCAAACAAACTACCACCACTAGAAATGGAAAGCAAAACAAAAGATAAACAAAATACAATAAAACTTAGTCACTCAGCACTGTGATGGAATGTCATTTTGCAGAACAAAGCGTTCTGGGAGCATACCTATAAAAGCACCAATGTGAAATTTAAAATCTAAAATAAATTATACATTTCCTTATTTTCTTAAAGCACAACAAACAAAATTTAACCTTTTACAAATAATTCAGGGACATAATTATGATTATACAGTGATCATCTTCTAAGTCCACGAGAACTTGAATGGCTGTCCACATTAAATGGCTCCAGGTGGCTGAACTTTTATTTTTTAAAAATCTTTTTTTCTCTCTTTTTCAATAGATATCACATCTCATTGTCAGTATGCATAATAAGCTATGACTCCGAGACCAGCTAACAAAGCTGGCCTAAGGAACTAGGATTAAAATGCAAGAACTTTGGTGTATCAGCTTTGCTTTCTATTTCAGACATTCCAAGTCTTTCATTTTTTGCTTACCATGAAAACCAAAAATGAGTTCTAGATACCTGAGATATTACTCAATGGTCCTAAATCCATTATTTAGTTCATTCTTTCACCATTTGCCTGGCATACAGTAAAGCTCTTAAAGGTTGCTGCCTTATTGGTTCTCAATATCCTAATGCAAAAGTTGTAAATTATTTAAAAACAAACCCTTTAGAGCTCTGTCAGAATAGAGAAGCTAAAATGTGATTTTCTAAGTCCATGGGAATCAGCTACCAGACTCTACATTTGTATATACTATACAAATCGCTTAATATGGTCAACTTATATAATTTTCTACGTACGTCTAGCCAAAAAAGAGTTTGAAGAAAATTAAAAACCTTGTGCTATACCTTTGAAGGGAGATTTCCATTAACTACAGGTTTTTTCAAGAAAGGGTTATCTCAGACTTCTTCAGTCTTTTATTTTTTATGTTAATAACATATCAGAGATGCACATTTGGATTTACAAGTCGTTATACTTAACACATTAGAATTGCACAGAGGGAAATGCCTTTACAATACCATCTCAGCAAAAAGTTAATCCAGCACAACAAATTGTCTACTGCTAAAATAATAAATCGACAACTATTAAAGAAGGCAATCACAAATTTTCATTAATTAATCTTTTCATTTCTTCTACACAAAAATTATCATCAGAAATACTTTACATGTCTTAATTCAGAGTCCAAAAATCTTTACTTATTTAAGGCAGGGAAAGGGACTGAGCCTGAGATTTCATGGGCACAGGGAATTCCTGGGAAGAACTCCTTCCCAAGTGCAGGTCTGCATCTTCTCTGCAACTGTGTTAGCTGTGTAGGGCAATGAGAGTTTAAAGTTTACTATTCAAAGTGAGGTATATGAACTAAAGACTTATAAAAATATGACTTGTAGTCTAAAGTTGAGAAAAATCTTAGCTACTGTCTCTTCCACCTACCTCCAGACAGCCAGAAGATGCAAAGTTTAAAAAAAAAAAAGTACTTTAGAAATAGACAAAAATCTACTGTGACCACATAATTACAAAGCATAAAAGTTTAGAATTCCAGAAAATTCAGTTTTCCTTGACATGAAATAGCGCAAGAATACATATATTTTTCTACAAGTTTTACTTTTTTCCCTAAACAAAAAGAGTTCCTTAGATACAACAAACCTAATTCCTATGCCCCAAATGCACAGTTAAGGAAAAGAGCCTATTGTTAGTCTTTGATGACATTATCTTTTTCTATGAATTGTTCTTTGACCTAAAAATTTTTCCCCTTTTATTTTTGTTTTACTCTGAACTTAAACACCAAATAATGAGTATTTCCATATAAACTATAGAACAGGAAGAGTATACATAAAACTGTGAATCTCTATTGAATCTCAGTGTACTTTTCTTTTTAAAGTATATAATAAAATTAATATATAATTTTCATAACTGTTCTGCTTACTGGTTATTCCCTGACGTCTTTTGTTTTCTTCTAATTTTTTTTTTGGGGGGGGGGGGAAGCTATGTGTGCAAATGTTATCTTTAGTCCCACTATTATCTCCATCTTTCCCTATAGGGGAAAAAATAAAAATCAAAACCTTTGTAACAAAATGCATTGTTAAGCAAAACAAAACACTGCCCACATCAAAAAAGATTTGTCTCATTCTGTATCGAGTCCCATCTTTTTGTCAAGAGGGACCCACAATTGTTATACTCTCCAATTAATTTTAATGCTCTCTTCAAAGGACCTTATTGAATATATTTTTTTTATTGAGGTTATGGTCACTAAAAGATGTCTCATATTTCTGCATGTTTGTGAGGTTTTTATGCCCTAATGTCTTCAATTTCTTTAAAAGTACAATAACTACTCACTTGTAACAACACTCCTTTCTATTTCCATTTGGCAAATACCAGAGAGCTGTCACAGCTAACATTTCTAAATTTATATTTGGGTTCTTAATTTATTTCTCATCTTTTTGTTAAATTTGTCTAGATCTATTATAATACTGATGCCGATTTCTCCTTGTAAATCACTTAAATTTTCCTCTAAGTATTTACATCCCGTTCTATTCTGTGCACATAACTTTTTGTATATGGTACCTTGAGGGACTAATGTTCATTGTCTAAGGGTTATGATTGCTATTCCTGTTTTTCTGAATAAATCTAAGGCATAAAAGATCTCTCTCTTGCCCTTTCTTTTACTGTGTGTCTTGAAACCAGCATTTCTGAACACACAGACCCTTTCTAATTCATTTTGCTATCCCTTTCTGTTTATGGCGAATCTATCCCATCTGTACTCCTAATTATATTGTGTTTTCCTCCATGCTATCCTTTTTCCTCTCTATGCCCCCACCCAGTTCTTTACATTTACGTGATAGAGGGCTGTGTTTACCACTCATGATTGACACCTGACAGAATCTATTTCTGCGGCCGAACCTCTTCTCTTTCCCTTTCCCTTAATCTGACTATTGATAAACTTTTGGTAATATTTCCCCCCTTCCTTTTAAAGGGGTTTAATCTTGCAGGATCAACACACTGTTTGTGTGTTGTAACTAATGCCTCTTAATTTACCTTCTCTTTTACTCACCCAACACAGTTTCCAGGGGAGTTAAATATATTTCTACACTGAACTAGGTCTGTGAATGTTTTCTACCCTTTTTTATTTGCTTCTGATGGGAGACAAAAACCTTTCTCCCTGTTCTCGTGTATGTGTGTGTGTGTGTGTGTGTGTGTGTGTGTGTTTTGAGGGGGCAGAGCCGTGATGGTGGAGTAAAGGCAGGAACTTGCTTGAGCTCATGGCCCAACTACCTCCAATACCTGTAAAGATTGACTCTAAACAAATTTTAGAGCTACAGAACCCACAAAATGACAGAGTGAAACAAATCTCCCACTGAGGGCAATTTGGCAGGCTGACAAGAAGGGTCTATCACATCGAGGCGGGATCGGAGAGCAGTCCCTGGTGAGCTGCGCCAGCACACACCCTGGACACAGACTGGACAGAGCAGACTTCAGGGGACTGAATCACTGGCAACTGTGGTGGTTTCCAGACTTCTCAACCCATAAACACCAAAGAGAAAGTAAAAGGTCAGTTGGAAAACCCTGTTGGACTTAGGTAAGAGAAGAGCATGGTCAGGCCCCTGTTCCCAGGGTGGCTGAGGCTGCCTCCAGAGCTCCAGGCCCACAGATGGTGGGGAGAACAAGCGGCTGATCAGAGGGCAATCGCAGGAATCTCTTTATTGGCACTGAGGCAGGATTCTCTTGCTTTGTCCTGCTTGGACCTGGGTTGCAGTCTTGGGGTGAGGAGGGGCACTGGCATGGCAGAACTTGGGCTGGCTGTGGAGAGGGCATCCTCCTCAGAGTTCTGAGGCAGGTGCCTAGAAGAAGCTCTGACAACAGCAGTGCAAAACCCCAGAAATTTGGGACACAGTACTCTCCACTCTGGAAGCAGAGTTTAAAGAGCTCAAAAGTCAAGTAACTGGCTGGCAAGATGAGCAGAGAAAAAGAAACCAGACTATAGAACCGTTCTATGGTGACAAAGAAAATCAAAACAGAACCAGAAGAAGATAACAAAGTAAAAATTCCTGCATCAAAAAACCTCTCGGAAAAATATGAACTAGGCACAGGTCACGGAGGAGCTCAAGAAGGATTTTTTTTTTTAAGCAATCGGGGTTAAGTAACTTGCTCAAGGTTACATGGCCAGTTATTTCTGGGTGTGGTGCTGAGTGTCTGAGCCCGGGATTCGATCTCCAGGTCGTCCCAACACTGGAGCCGGTACTCTTACTCGCTGAGCCACCTGGTCGCCCCTAATCAAGAAGGATTTTTAAAATCAAGTAAAAGAAGCAGAGAAAAAATTGGGAAGAGAAATGAGAGTGATGCAAGAAGATTATGAAAAACAAGTCAACAGCCTGCTAAAGGAGACTCAAAAAATACTTTAGGAAATAACACCTTAAAAAATAGACTAACTTACATGGCAAAAGAGTTCCAAAAAGCCAGTGAGGAGAAGAATGCCCTAAAAAGCAGAAAAGGAAGTTCAAAAGCTCAATGAAGAAAATAATTCCTTCAAAATTAGAATGGAGCAAATGGAAGCTAATGACTTTATGAGAAACCAAGATATTATAAAACAGACCCAAAAGAATGAAGAAATAGAAGACAATGTGAAATATCTCATTGGAAAAACTACTGACCTGAAAAACAGATCCAGGAGAGGTAATTTAAAAATTATTGAACTACCTGAAAGCTCTTCAAAAGAAGAGCCTGGACATCATCGTTCAAGAAATTATCAAGGAAACTTGACCTGATATCCTAGAACCAGAGGGTAAAATAGAAAGTGAAAGAATTCACCAATCACCTCTTAAAAAAGATCCCAAAAAGAAAACTCCTAGGAATATTATAGCCAAATCCCAGAGTTCCCAGGTCAAGAAGAAAATAATACAAGTAGTCAGGCAGAAACAATTTGAGTATTGTGGAAACACAATCAGTATAACACAAGATCTAGCAGTTTCTACATTAAGGGATCAAAGGGCTTGGAATATGATATTCTGGAGGTCAAAAGAGTTAGGATTAAATCCAAGAATCACCTACCCAGCAAAACTTAGTATAATATACTTAAGTGGAAAAATATGGACATTCAATGAAATAGAAGACTTTCAAGCATTCTTGATGAAAAGACCAGAACTGAACAGAAAATCTGACTTTCAAATACAAGAAGAGAAGCATGAAAAGGCAAACAGTAAAGAGAAAGCATAAGGAACTTATTAAAGTTGAACTATTTATATTCCTACATGGAAAGATGGTATTTGTAACTCATATTAAGTTGAAGGGAATATATATACAAAGACAGAGGGGACAGGGTGAGTTGAATATGAAGACATGATATCTAAAAAATAAAATTAAGAGGTGAGAGAGGAATATATTGGGAGGAGAGAGGGAGAGAATAGGGTCTCACATAAAAGAGGCAAGAGAAAGCTATTACAATGGAGGGGAAGAGCAGGGAGGTGAAAAGGAATGAGTCAACCTTGTTCTCATTGGACTTGGCTTAAGGAGGGAATAACATATACACTCAATTGGGTATCTTACCCTACAGGAAAGTAGGGGGGAAGGGGATAAGGCTGGAGGGATGATAGAACTAGGAAGTGCAGATTGGGGGAGATGGTAGTCAGAAGCAAACACTTTTGAAAAGGGACAGGGTCAAAGGAGAAAACAGAATAAGTGGGGAGCAGGATAGGATAGAGGGAAATATAGCTAATCTTTCACAGTATAACTACTATGGAAGGACATGGGAGGGACTTGTTTGGTTCTGATCTATATTACCTGGGCTTCTTCCACTGCTCCCTCTAATTACTTCCAAGAACCACAGGGATGGCTTAGCCCAGACAAGCTGCTGCCAACTTTCAGGACTCTAAAGTTTGGTTGCTGTCTTCCTGTGCAAAGCTTTGAAGGTTCACAATCCCAGTTCAGGATATGGGTGACACAGCCACAGGCTCATCCTTCATCAGAGCTCTAGTAGCATTAGTCCCTATTATTATTATGGAAGGCACTATTAGTCCTGATCAATAAAATTATAGACTTGCCCCAGGTCCTTACTTCTTGTTCTGGGCACACAGTTTCAGACCCCAGCCCTGGTTGGAAACCTCTGCAACTCAGAGTCAGAGTTGAGCAGAGTTGAACTCTTGAGCAGTGACAGAGCTGAAGGCTCAATTTTGAACAAAGTTCCCTATCCTGTACAGAGATACAGGCTGTATTCACTCTAAAGCTAAAAGACCTATGTAGCATTGTCCCTGGATTGGGCCACTCCCAAATGCCCACAGGCCTCTATCTGTCTCCCCAGGCTGGAAAAGACCTCACTGTTCTTTGTCCTTGGCTTTACACTCAGTATTCTCTCTGGATCTTTGCAGAAGTTGATTGTGCAAGAAAAATTGGGCTCTAATTGCTCCCTCTCACTTTGACATCTTTTCTTGGTTCCCAAAGACATAAATTCACAAATGCAGTCAATGGTTAATTCCAAACTGTTATTTCCATCTAATTCAGGGGTTCTTAATCTTTTTGGTGTCATAAATCACTTTGGTTGTCTGGTGAAGCAGGTTCTTAAATGCAAAAAATAGATGCTTACAAAAGAAACAAATTATACTGATATAGTTATAAAAATATTTTTAAAGAAACAAGTTCACAGATCTCAGAACTCCTGGTCTAGATATATATTTTAAATACGTTAATTAGGAAAGGTTCACAAAATTTTAAAGAAAGCCACTTATTACAACAACTAACATTTATGGAGTGCTTACTACATGCCAGGCACTGGGCTAAGTAATTATTATCTCATTTGGTCCTTAAAACAACCCTGGGAGGTATGAGCTATTATTACCTCCATTTTACAGATAAGGAAACTGAGGAAAATAGCATGGAAGTGACTTGTACAAGGTCACATTTATAGACATGTCTGAGGCCATATTTTTTAACTCAAATCTGTCTATCTACCACACTGTATTTCAGCAGAGATCAATATTATGTTAACCTAAATTAAAATCTGTACATGCATGCACTTAATGTTATTTTACAAGGAAATGACACATGGAAACGTGGCAAAAAAAAAAAAAATGACCAGTTACTTCTAGAGTTACTGGTTTTATGCTAGCTTTTGCTTACTTATGTTGGAGGGAAAACACACTGGAGCGAGAAAAAAAAAACTATAAGTCACTACTGGGCTAGTTTTATACTAAGTAATGATAAGCTTCAGAACCCTGAAGTTATATATTTGGAAATGCTAAACAGAGACAAAAAGAATTATTAATCGAATCCGAATAAAAAGATTACTATGCTGGGATGGTCCAAAACCTTTTGTAGGGAGGGCTATGTTTATATAACATAAATTCTGACTGCTTGGAATCCTAACTTTGCTGCCCCCAGCAACAATATTCTAACTTCCTTATGGGCCCCACTGAGCAGCAGGCATGTCCTGATTTAACCACATAATCTGGCTTTAACTACACCACGAATCACCAGACTCAATAAGAGCCACTGCCCCCAGATCCAATTCACATATTTGAACAGGTGTGTTCATATACTCAACCACAATCACATCATCCATTTAGCCCAAGACAGGACTATAATACCTAACTAACCATCTTGAGCAGACAGAACCACAGGAGCTAGGATGTCTGACTACTGAACCACAGAAGGGACCCTTCCCCATTACTTTAATCCCTTAAGAAATCCTTGCTACCTTTTTAATATTCATAATTTCTGTTGCGTAATAAGCATCATTACACTATAAATTTGCCTGTGTTGTCTTACCAAGTTGCTGGTTCCTCTTGGAACTTAGCCCATTTCATTTGAGTTATCAATCCTCAATAAATGCCTATACTTGGATTAGAGGTAGTCTGATTGAATTCATTGAGATGGTGCCGCCATAACACACAATAAAACCACAACATGACTTTTATACTTATAACTTTTATTCCCTTTTATTTCCTCACTAATAATTATCCTAGAGTACGGTTGCTTTTCCTTATAGGGAAAATATAAAGAAATCAACCCTAACATCAAGATTAAAAAAAATTTTTTTTTTTTTTTGGAGGGCAATTGGCGTTAAGTGACTTTCCCAAAGTCACATGGCTAATAAGTGTGTCAAGTGTCTGAGGCTGGTCCTCCTGACTCCAGGGCCAGTGCTCTATTCACTGTGCCACCTAGCAGCTCCTAAAAAATTATTTTTAATGAAGGAGAAAGGGGAGGCAGATAGTATTTCATTTTGGGGCCCAGATTTAGGTGGTAGTGTTCTTTTAAACAGGGCAGAACTATGAGTATGAAATGAAAGCCACAAATTTCAGGCAGACAGAAAGAAAACTGACCAATGATCACAACTGATCAAAAGTAGGCTGGGTTGCATTAAGGGATAGTGGCTTTATCATCAGGAGAATTTATCGGGAGAGGCTTAGCCTACTGCTTATCAGAGATGTCATAGAGGATTTCTGTTTAGACAAGGGTCAAAAGAGATGATATCTGAGGTCCCTTCAAACCTTTAAGATTTTGAGATTTTGTAACAAAAGGTAAGATAAACATCAAAATCATTGTAGTAGAATACAAGTTCCTGGAGGGTAAGGGCTGTCTCGCTATTTCACGTGCATCCCAAGGCCCAACACTGTGCTTGGTACATTGCAAGGAGGCACTTAATCCATTCGTGCTTTCTGAAAGAACATCAAGGGCATCACAGCATGTGACAGGTAAAAGGGAAGCGGATCCAAGGGACAACATGAACGCCACATAGGCAACCTGTTTAAAGGCCTTTAAATCATTCCCATCTGAATAACTGCTCTTTCCTAATGAAAATTAACTTTTAATTCTTATCTTGGCTCCAATGCAGAAAAATAGAAATAACTGAGAATGAAAAGGGTACATTATAGATACATATGATCTCTCATCATTATAACAGGCAATGAGAAAAGATAAACTAATAAACATTTATTAAATGTCTTTATATTCTATACACAATGCTAGGGAGTTAAAGATGCAAAAGAAACAGTTTCTGTTATCAAGCGGCAATAGAATAAATTCCATCGAGGAGACAAAACTTACACAATATATACTAAATAATACAAGGTACTTTTGAGAGTGGGGATTGGAGCAGGGACTAACAGCTGAGAAGAATGAGGAAAGGCCTCACTGAGGTTATATTATTTAAGGTGAATTTTGAAGAAAACTAGGGCTTCTAAGAGTCAGTTCATTCTAGCTGCAGAAAATGTCCTATGCAAAAGCAGTGAAATGGAATGGGTCAGTATGGTGTGGGGAACAAAATGAAAGCAAGTTTGGCCTTAACTGAGCATGTAAAATGGAGTAATAGAATGATAAAAACAATTACCTTGGGAAGGTAGGTTAGAGCTTTGGAGCCAGGTTTTATGCCAAACAGGGGAGTTCATATTTGATATTCAAGAGAACAGGGAGGGAAGCCGCTGGAGTTCACTGAGCAGAGGAGTAATGAGGACAGATCTAGTGCTTTAGGAATATCACTTTGGCAAGTGTGTAGATGAAGGACTGGAAAAGGAAGGTAGGGAGAGATCAACCTGGAGGATATTGCAGTGGTCTAGGGGAGAAGTGATAGGGGTCTGAACTAGAGTTGAAATTGTATGAAGAGAGAAGGGGAAAGGTGAGAGATGTTGTGGAGGGAAAACACGTAAGGCTCGACAAAATTGATTATAACTGTGCAGTAAATTAGAGTAGGTTGACTCCAAGGTTTGGGAATCTGGGTGACTGAGTAATGCCCCCAATAGAAATATGGAAGTTTGGAACATGAGTAGATGGGAGAGGGGAAGGAGAAAGGAGAAAATATTTTGCTCACCAATTGGAGATGTGTTAACACACACCCAGAGATATGGAGTCATCTTCCTGGAGAAAATGAACCGATAGAATCTAATAAAGTTACCTCGAGAATGGGGCCCAGAGCAGAGTTTTTAAGCAGAGCAAAAGGTGGGGACGGGATTATGTATGAGGAGACGACGAAGGTAGCTAAATCAAGGAACAGCGAAGTCATGGAAACAAGTCTATGAAGTTATGATTAGAGCACTCAAGAACTTCAGTAACTATTCCCCCACACAAATATGAATGCACCATTTGTTCAGTTGTTTAGTCGCGTCCAACTCTTCATGACCCCATTTGGGGTTTCTTGGAAGAAATACTGGACTGATTTGCCATTTCCATCTCCAGCTCATTTTACAGATGAGGAACTGTGGCAAACGGGGTCAAGTGACTTGTCTAGGATCAAACAGTTAGTAAGTGCCAAGGTCAAATTTGAACTCAGGAAGATAAGTCTTCTGGATTCCAGGGCCAGTGCTCTCTCCACTTTGCCACCTAGCTGTCCTTGTATTAAGAATTTCAGTAACTATTTCCCATACACAAATGAATGCACTGTACCACTTTATTTTTACTTTTTTGCTTCCCTGAAGTTTCCCAGTGCAATCATTTTACACCTATTGGATCATTCTCCCAAGAGCTGTACAATTTCTGAGAGATGGTCTGTTAATACCTAAAATGTCTAGACAAGGGTTACATTTGTCTATGTTATATCTTACTGATGTGTTCCCTTTTAACAACTCAAAATGTATTTATTTCTATTATGTGTAATAATGATCAGTTATTAAGGACCATCATAGTATTTGGTAAGGAAAATAACATCAAACCATCACTAGTAAAAGGTACTCACTGTTTCTATTAATTGAATTGATTTATAAGCAACATCACAAACATAGAACCTAAATATTTATTTTTAGTGTTAAGTAATATAAATGAAATTTCTCAGCACTTTAGTACAATATAAACAATTTAACTGCTAACTCAGGAAAATACTGAGCTTGAGAAAGCTTTAACTATGTTGCAAAAAAGAAAATATTGATGTTTGTTTAATTCAATTATACAATATTATACTTGTTAAGTGAAATGCTATCTAAGTACAAGTTTTAGACAACCCGAAGGTCTTTTGTTCTGTGCAGTGTGATCTTTTTACATATTCCCTTAGACTTCATATCTTTTTTTCTGCCATGGACCTCTTCTCATAATGTTTTTAAATGGATGAAATGAAATATATATTGCAACAGTTTAAAAAACATGTATTTTTAAATTCCACTAACATTTTTTTTGGAAGCAATTGGGGTTAAGTAACTTGCTCAAGGTTACACAGCCAGTTATTTCTGGTTGTGGGGCTAAGTATCGGAGCCTGGATTCGATCCCAGGTCTCGGACTCTGGGGACAAAGCTCTTACTCACTGCGCCACCTGGTTGCCCCATGTCACTGACTTTTTAAAAACTGTCTATGGATACCTTGGAGGGGTTTGGATCCCAGATTAAAAATCCTTGCCTTAGATAAGGGGTAGGGAACCTGCCTTAAATAATCACACTCTGGGACGAAATTTAATAGCACCGCACATATAATATATTGTCTTTGGGCAGTGGGGGGGGGGGGAGGAGGGAGTATCTTTTGGCTTTCTAATAAAAACAGGTTTTTCTACCTGAGTCTATCTGGAACCATACAGGTGTCACTCCCAACAGCACTGATTCAATTCCAATTTCTAGAGGTTGAGCAATATATAAGCAGATTGAAAGAGAGAAATGACAACCTCTTCTTTTGGTCAGGCTAGTGCCTTTATGGTTCCTCAAAAAGATTAACTTTAGTTCTGACTATTTCTTTGCTCAAGTTATTCTTTTTACCTGAAATGCATTCCTCTTCCCATCCAACAAAGGCAAGCTGAACTGAAGCCCCATCTATTCCCTACAGCTATAAAAATCAGGGCTTCTAAACTTTTACACCACTTTGTACTAATCAATGTAATATTTTTTAATATATTGATTATTCCATGAATTTTTATGTCCACATATAAACAATATGCTTCTTCAAGAATGGGATTATGTATTACACTATTTCTGTATCTACAGTATTTTAGTACACAACTGGAACTTTATACTGGCTGATTTCTTATCCCTTTTGTCTTGTATTTCTGGCAGTGACTCTGCCTTTAATAAAAGTTTTCATAATGAAGACAAGTGACCTAAACTCAAAATCCCATCCACTCTGACCAACCTAGGAGGCAGTAGTATATTCTTCTCTGTAGATTTTGCATTTTGTGAATTATACATGGCATTTTAAGAATCTTTGCTATGTCTATCTTCTCAGCATGCTCAGGACCTGAAAAATAAACTTAATGTTTGGCCTAAATATTATGGTAGAAGAAAGAATGTTTCCAAAACAAATGTTTTCCAAATCTATTTTTTAAATATCAGTACTTCTACCCCCTTACCATTAGGAGCACATTTTTCAAAAGTTCTGAGGCATAGTCAGAAACCTAGCAATCCCTGCAAAAATCAAGGCATTTTTTTTTTCAGGACAATGAAACACACGGGTTTTAACCAGAATCAAACCAATTAGCATTTTAAAAGTTTCCGGGAGAGTTTTTCACTCTAGCTAGGGATTCGAAAGCAGGAAGGTTTAGTGTGAAATGCTTCTAGCATCTTAAGTTTGTCCAGCCTTTGGTTCGGACACCGTTTAGGGAGTCTGCCCACAACAATTCTCCTTTACACCAGGTATCCTGAAAACTGACAGATAATTGAGAAGGTCTTACCTCGGAGAAATTAACAGCCAAGGGGATGATTCCAGCCACGTAACATCCCACCAGCATGGCCAGCGACAGAAGACTAATGGAGATGAAATCATCCATTTTCTTGTCCTGTAGTTGGCTCCAAAGGACACCCGACTACTCTCTCCCCCCTGGGGCTTCAAAAGGTGCTTAGTGATTTCAACGCTCGCGGCGGCTCCGAGCGTCAGTTTCTCAGATCGGCCCTCTGGGCCTCCCCCCGACAGCAGGTTTACGGCGGTCCCTTCTTCCTCGTCTAGTCCTAGGGAGAGCACTTGGGCGGCCTCATCCACAAGTGACAAGCACAAGCTTTCTGTTGTTACAGAGGGAAGACGTCCATGGGGGGTGATGCTGTGTGAGGTTTTTTCAATCGGAAAGCCAGGACCCTAAAATTCCTGGGATACACTGCCTGGTGAGAAAGGGGAGGCACGAGCAGCCCTCAGCTCCGCGAGCGCTCCTGCCCCGAGTCCGCCCGTCCCAGGGCCCAGAGCAGCCCGCCGGCCCCGGCCAACTCTCCTCCGTGTCTAGAGAGCCGGGGAACGCAGGCCGCGGTTCTCTAACTGGAGCCTCGGGGGAGGGTTCAGAAGAAACGTGTACAGTAACCAGTCTCTGACCTACACCCAGGGGTCCCCCTAGCTGCCTGGCTGCGGCCCGGAGCCTTCTCCGCGGCCGCCATCGCAGCCATTGCCGCCAAGTGGCACCTCCTCCAGACATCCACTTCCGGATCTCGGCATTTCCCTCCCCCCCCCCCCCCCCCCCCCCTCCTCCTCCTCCTCCTCCTCCTCCTTCTGATCCTCACGTTGCTTCCGGGTCACAACCGTCCTCTCCCAGATACAACCCACTTTTGGTTCTCCTCGACGCGGCCCGCCGCCATCTTTGAGTTGGGCTTGTGGGGCTGCATCTCTATCGCTCCGCGAGCAGCTGATCCCCCGGAATGGATGTCTGATCATAGGCACGTCTTAGTCAGCGTCCCGGAGAGAACAAGATCTGCGCCGAAGCCGAAAGGTCCCCAGCGGGCTTTCCCCCCCTCATCAAAGATGGCCAGCCAGGCATCAACGACTTCTTTGAAGGTATGGGTTTCTAGTCTCCGAGGGGGTGCTCTCGCGTTGCGGCGCCGCCGACTTCCGGTGGCTCTTCTCGCGGGGATTGGCTGTTAGCGGAGTTGCGGCTCAGCTCGTGTGCAGTGGCTGTGGCGGCGGCGGCGGCGTAGCTCGGCACGATGGTGAGCGAGGCCTCGGCGGCTGCCCCCAACCCCCAATTCTAGCTCTAGGTTGGAAGGGCCGAGCCCGAGGTTCCCCTAACCCCTCGGATTCTGTCCTTCGCTCAGCTTCGGGGACGGGTCCCAGCACCTCCATTCTCGCATTGTGGCTGAGTGCCCCCCCCCCCCCCCCCCCCCCCCCCCCCCCCCCCCCCGGGCCCCGCCCCGCGCCTAGCGCGGGTCACGTCTCGGAACCCCCTTCCGCGTCGTGGGCCCCCCGCGCCCCCCCCCCCGGGTGCGGCGGGGGGGGCCCCCCCCCCCCCGGGGGGGGGGGGGGGGGCCGGGGGGGGGTCGCCGCGCGGTCCCCTTGGGGGGGGGGCCCCCGCGCGCCCCCCCCCCCCCCCGACCCCGACCCCGAGGCCGACCCCGAGGCCGCATCGACTGCTCGCGATGTTTCCCTGCCGGTCTGCCCAGTGTTCGAAGGCCCTTAGAGCCGCCTCTGCCATCGAGGTGCGGCGGCGCCCGTTTTCCACCGCTCAAATGGCTTGATTTAATTCGGCGTTGCTTGTTTCCTCTTCGCCCCTCCCCCCGTATTCCCGCTCTTTTACGTTTCATCCCCGCGCCTTCCCCACATCAGGGCTGAACGTCTAAAGTGAACTTACGCTCGTGAGGGGCTTTATTCTTCGTCCCTTCAGTTCTAAGATTTGGAGGATTAATCCTACATGCGTAGTGCTGGCAAATAGATAGGCAGTTGTTTAATCTTGGAGCACAAAATAAAATACTGTCGGTACTAGATGATATTTTTGTCTTTCTCTGAAATAGTTTCAGTGTTTCACGCTTTTATGGGTCGTGTCTGAAGTATCTTGTGTTAGAGCAAACTAATTAAAAAGTCGCGGTGCCCCCGACCGCAGCTTGGGACTTACCTGGTGTCTGATTAGAATTTAAGATGGGAAGCAGAAAAATGGAGTTACATTTGTTGTGGGAACTGTCTTCGTTTTTAAAGAATTTTGACACGCTTTTAAAATAGAAATTTTAAAAATGGTCTTTTAATTGTTCCACCACATAAACTGCTTTGGTATCCTACAGCCGTTTCAGAAGCACCGGGCACTCTGCAGAGGGTGCAGGACTGGGGCACGGCACTGCATTCAAACTTGAGCCGAATGGCTTGCTTGTTAGTAGTCAGGTGGTAAGGTTCAAAGCTACGTTTTAAGTACACTGGGGAATTGCACAACTTTATTGTGAGGTCCTTTTAGAATAGTTAGTCTCAGGAAGACTTTATGGAGAAGATGTGATTTGAGTTGGGTTTTAAAGGATCTAGAAATTGAAGAAACAATGTATTAGATTTTGTCGTGTTAGATTATATTTGGGAAGGTTGAAAAATGAACTAGCAGTGCTAGAATGAATTGATTATCTAGAATTGTAGATTTTTTTGGTGGGGGGGGAATTCTGAGTGAAAATGAAAGATTTTCCTAAATTTACTTAGGTAGCCATTTGTTTCCTCAGATTTGGTATTGGCATAGCTTTTACTGTATTTCGTGGTAAAAAAGAAATACAACTTTGTGTTGGTTAAAGTCTAAAAAAAGGTGAGGAATGCTGGAGAACAGATTTGGCCAATAGAAGGAATATTACTGGATTTGAGATTAGTGTGATTGGCTTTAAAGTGAAATATCTCCAGAAAGCTCAGCAAACAGCCATGGTATAAGGAAAGAGTAAAATAAAACAAAATGGTATCTTATACAAAAAAAAGAAAAATCTTTACTATAAAAATAACAAATCTGTTTAATATATTCAGACAGGTTAAGTTCCATTACAGATTTAGAATAGGATAAACCAGTAAATAGTCTTTAAGCCTGTAAGCAAATTTGCCAAAGTCATAAGCTCGGGAGTGATAAGTACTACAAGACTGGGACAGAGTTCTGTAGAAGTTCAGATCTCAAAACAATTTGGGGTTTGGATATCAAGGAAGGTTTCTGTGGAGATGGGCTTTTGGTTCCTGGTTTTTGAATATTTTGGTAGGAGGAAGGGGGAAGAGGACAGGGGAACATATCCAGTGTTTGGGGAATGGCTTTTTTATCTAAAATATGGGGAGTAGTGAGAAAGGAGGGTGAAAAACTAGATTGTAGTAATATTATGGAATGTACTGAATGCGAAGAAAATTTAAGAATTATTTAAATTTAGCCCCTTATTTTAAGAGTAGAGATCATAAACAGCAAGCCACTTACACTGTTTCAACCAGTGTGCAGCGTGATGGTCTAACTGATGGGGCAAATCCATATACACTTGTTCTTTTTATTGATCTCTTGTTTTTATTTGTCAGTCTCATCCCCATCCCACATTTCCTTTATAACCAAGGGGGGGGGAGGGGTGGAATGAAGCAAAACAGACACATTGACCATATCTTATAGTACAGCATTTCTCAAGTTGTGGTCCATGTACTTATTCCCCAGGGTCCCTGAAACCCTTTCAGGAGAACCAAGAAGTCAAACCTATAATAATGTAACAGTTTTATTTTCATTTAAAAATATTTTTCCCTTTTCCAGTTACTTATTTCTGCAAGGCTGGTTTATCTGAATATAATTCAGTGCAAATAACATCTCAAAAATGTGAATGCAGAAGCATTCACAGAAGCAGCAAAGAATCTAGCTGTCTTCTATTTAACCAGACATTAAAGAGATTTGCAAATATATATATATATAATTGCATTATTCTTAAGTTTTTTTCTTTTGAAAATAATAGGATTTTTTCCCCACAAAAAGTTTAATTAGCATGTGATAAGTTTATTTTTTAATGAATTAAATATTTTAAAATTCATCAGTTTCATTTCTAATATGATAAATATCAATATTAAACATAAACAGGTTATTCTCAATAATTTTTAAGAATGTGAAGTTTGACAACTGCTGTTAACAGTGTATGTAACATTCCATATCCATAGTCCCCTACTGCTCCTCTTCAGGACCAAAGATGAATAATTATAATTACAAAGGATATAATTTCATTTTATCTTTTGGTTTTTGTAATCATCGTATTTTTCTGGTTATAATTATTTCATTGTTCGTCAATTCCTATAATTTTTAACTAGTTTCTCTAAATTTCTCTTATCATTGATAAGCCAAAGGATATGAATAATTTAATCACTTTTCACATAATTCAAAATTGTTTTCCATGATGGTTGTACCAATTCATGACTCCACCAACATTGTTAGTGTGTATGTCATCCCACAGACCCTCCAACATGAAGTATGTCGGTCATTTGTCGTCTTTGGCAGTTTGCTGGCTTTAAGATAAAACCTCAGGGTTGTTTTGATTTACCTTTTAATTATTAGTAATTTGGAGCAATCTTTCATATGGTTGTTAATAGCTTGCAAGTTCTCTTTTGAGAACTGTTTGTTTATATATTTTGACCACTTTTCTACTGGGAAATGCATTTTGGTTTTGTACCTTAGTGTTAATTCTTTATGTTTCTTAAGTATCAGACATAGGGCAGATATAACTGATGCAAAGATGTTTTTCCCTTCTAATCAACAATTTACTGTAACCTAGTTTCTTTGATTTTGTTGATGCAAAAACTCTTCTATTTCATTGGATTGAAATTGGTTAGCTTGTTTAACTCTATTTCTTGTTTAAGATTTTCTACTTAGTTATAATTGTGAAAGGTATATGACTTCCATTTTCCTCCATTTTTTTTTAATATGATGTGAACTTTTTAATTTTTGTTCCATTAGGCTACAGTCCATTGGGAACTTATGTTACATTGTTCTAGATATGTCCATCTAAACCTGTGTTTTGCCCAATTTATTCCTGTATTTCTCGTGAAATAGGAATTCCTTCTCTAAGTAGTTTATGTTCTTGCTTTTATCATTCTTCTTTTTTTTTAAAGAGATAAGTATGATCCTAGTATCTAAACCAGAGCAGAATAAAGCAAAGTAAGATCACTATTGTCACTATCACTAATGAATATTTAAACAAAAAGTTTAAATAAAGTCCTGACCAAAAGACAGTACATCCAAATTTTCTTTCACTGGTAATCATGGATTTATGCCAGACTGTAAGTATGGTTCAAAATTAGGAAAGCAGTTAACCTAAAAAGTCATATTAAAAACAAAACCACACAATTTATAGCAAAAGATGCAGAAAAAGCCTCTGACAACACAGATGCCCAAAACTTTTACAAGCATAGGCTGAAAAAGACCATTTTAAAATGTCTAAAAGTAGTTACAAACAGATCCTTGCATAATTTGAAATGAAGAGACACCAAAAACCTCACTAGGTACACAGGACTATAGCAAAGCTGTCCTCTCTGTCATTATTTGACACAGTTCTCAAAATACTATAAGACATGAAAAAGAATCTAAAGTCATAAACAGTGGCAAAGAAAGTGCAAAATTATAATGATAGGAAAACTTAGACTCAATGAAGAGACTAATGGAAACAATAAAGTAGAAGGCTAAAAATGAAATTCATATCCCACTATAGAAGAGTGACAAGATCTGGGAGGAAATAGTAGAAAAAGAAAAGCTGTTTGAAATAATTACAAAGTCCAGGATTCCGTCTCCTCAGATACCCGAAGACTTACACAATACTTCAGAGAAACAAAATGATTTAAATAATTGGAAGACTTTTTGTTGCTCACGGTTGGACTGTGACAAATAAGGAAAAATTATGTTGCTTAAATTACCTTAGAGGTTTAGTGTTCTAAAAGTCAAACTGCTTAGAATGTAAACTGGAAGGAAAAAAACCTGAATACCGTATGATTATAATTATCAAAATTTGGTCCTTGAGAGTTGAGAAATGCACTTTCCTTCTTTTCAGAGATGGGGAGCTGTGGGTGTAGAATATTGCATATCCTGTCAGACATAGTTAATGTGTTGGTAGATTTTGCTGGACTGCTTTTTAATTTAATTTTTTTTTAAATCTTAGTTACAAGGGATGACTTGTTGAGTAACGGAGGGAGCGATTTACATTTGGAAATGAAGGTGATGTAAAAACAAAAGATGTCAGTAAAGATAAGATTTTTTTTTAAGTACTCCATAATATCAGTCAAAGGAATTATCTGAGTATTAGCTTCAGTAAAGTAGCAAGACATAAAACAAATCCATAGATCATTATTACTTTATGTTGTAATACCAAAAACCACAAGGAAATGATAGAAATATCCCATTTAAAATAACTACAAAAATACATATCCGGGAAAGTCGATCTATCAAAACACTAAAGATATATAAATATAATTAGAAAACACTTTATGGAAATAAAGGAAGACTTTAGGAGGATAGGCATTGTTCATGTTGGGGCCACATCAGTATTAAAGTTTTAATTTACAAATTTGTTGCTTTACCAGACTTACTGTCAAGGAGTTAATTTATAGAGCTAGACAAAGGAAAAAAAGGTCTACAGTGTAAAACAAAATAATGGTAAAGGTTGTAATAAATGGGAGGGGAATAGCGCTTTCATGCCTCAAACTATGTTATAAAGCAGTGGTCATCAAAACTTGTTGGGTCCTGGTTAAAAGTAAAATAAAAATAAAAAACAGACTAGCTAAATCTGTGCTTCTGCTGCTGGTGGTAGTTGGTCTTAACTCCTGGTAAGGAAGAGCTTTCTACCAATGCAGTTCAAATGTTCTGCAACTTACAGTCTTAGGGAGTTGTGTAGGGGACTACGAAATTAAGTGATTGCCTGAGTTGTGTGGTCAATATTTGTCAGAAAACTGAATTTGAACCCAAGTTTTCCTGACTCTGAGACAGTCTTTTCTAGTCATTACATGATTCTGCCATTACTCATCAAACATTTGATTTATGAGCAGTTCATTTTAGATTAGAAAAGGACATCTTTTCTATCAAGCTACCCGTTTGCACTTTAAGCATCTAAATAATGCTATTACCTAAATAAAAACTAATCTTTCCCATCAAAATAGCACTCATAGTGGAAGTTGGAGGGAAAGGGTGGCCATAGGTGTTAAATAGTCAAGTCTCCCAACATTAAGCCTCTCCTTTGGTAGCAGAATGCTTTACCAGAGGTGTGTAGGAAATAGAAATAAAGAAAATATGGTTTCTGGCCTCAAAGAACTTGGTCTGCTAGGCAATGTATGATATACACACATAACTAATACCAAAGGAATAGTACCTAGGTGGTAGTATGAGGTATAGCTAGAAAAGATAAGTTGATGCTATACTACAGAGGGATTTGAAGGTTACACAAAAGAGTTTGAACTTTATTGGGTAAACCAGAGGTCAGCAAACTTATGCCCAAGGGCCAAATCTGGTCTCACCTGTTTTTATAGAGCCCTCAGCTAAGAATTTTTTCATTTTTAAATACATTAAAATTACATTTAAAAAAATGTAAAAACCACTGTTAGCATACAGGCGGGCAGAGCATGATTTTATTGACTCCTGCTGTAGCCCATGGGGAGCCACTGAAGGTTTTTGCGAATAAGAATAATATGTGAAAGATAGTGGTTTAGTTTCCTAAAATTAGTCAGTGTGTGTGTGTAGGATGAGCTGTGAGGAACTGTAGGTGGGGAGTTAAAGTCTTTTGTAACTTACTAGGTGATAGGCTATGACTTGGGTTTAGGTGGTGGCAAGAAAATGAAAAGGAATACGTGTGAGACAGTAATTTTAGAGAAGAACAACAAGATTTAGCTTCAGAATACAGAATCTAATTTCAAGGAATGATTGGTGGCTTTTACTTTCCTCCAAGTAATGGTCTCATGGGACTTGAAAAGAGAATCCAAATCAGTATAAAGTGCCTAAATCTTACATTATGTACAGTCACATAAATATTCAGGAAATGAATTGTAAACACTCCCTTATGTCTTGGTAACAGTTGTTTAAGTCTTGAACATGGGTTTCAGATTATACTTTAATCACTCAAATTTTGCTAAGAAACTGTATTGAATTTGCTTTTTCTTCTGCAGTCTCACACCATTTTGTTGGTACAACCTACCAAGAGGCCAGAAGGCCGAACTTATGCTGATTATGAATCAGTGAATGAATGCATGGAAGGTAAGTTAGCACTAGTTGTGGGAGGTTTTCCCCCCTGCAAAAATTATTTTGTGTACACAGGGTGAAAAGCCATGATTTTAAAATATTATTGAAATCTTTTGGTTTTACCTCCCATATATTCCCTTTTCTCAAAGAACCATCCCTTATAAGAGAAGGGTTTTTTTTTTTTAATGTCAAAAGGAAGGGAGAGAGGATATCGGCAGAACTATTGAACACATTGAAAAAAAATCTGACCTTATTGACATCTGTAAAGTTGGAGGTGGGTCTCTTCATATTTCTTCTTTGGAGTGGCATAATTACTAAGAGCCACAAACAAAAATATACTTCGTTAGCATACCTTATAAGTTCTGGCTAAATTCAGGTCGATCTTAAAGTACAATGTAATTGTACATTGAGGCTTTATAAAATTCCCAGCCAAATGGTCTAATTTCTTTTTCCTGCAAATAATCATCACAAGCTATGTTATGTTATCTGTAAGTAAACATAAGAGATCACCACAAACAGAAGCCCAATTTATCATCATGCTTTTGATGTTAGACACCCTTGTAATGAAAACTAACAAACCTTATTTTTAAAATTTGATGCACACCTAAACCTAGATCTAAAAGGATTTAATATGTAATAGAGTTCATTGCTAATGAGTCAGGTATGTCAGTGGTTACTAACTTTTGTAAGCAAATGATCAGTTTCTTCCTCTTAATAAACTATTAGGACAACAGCATCTTTTAATCATAGTACCCCAACTCTTATCCAAAATGACTGTGATTTGTGGAGAGGGGCTTGGGTTAATTACCAGACCTCAGATAGTTTTGACCACTAGTTGGACATTCCTGAAGATTAATCACAATCATAAAGACAAAGTGTGTATCAAAGATGCGCATATCTGTGTCACCAGACTCCTTTTAAGTTGAACATGTGCTCCCTGTTGCAGCTCCCCACTTTTGTGTTGTCTTGATTACACTGGCTTTAATGTTCTGTTAACAGGAACAAACTTTGAACATGTTAGTTTTTTGAAAGAAGACATTTCAGTGATTAGCATTGCTGAAATGAATACTTCGTCCTTGTTTTAAAGATCTTTGGATTCATTGGTATGAGCGCTTCCTCAACTAGCAAATCACAACCACACTCTGACTTGGTAGATAATCTTTATCATTGTGACCAAAATATAACACCTTATGACCAGCCTATCAGTCAGCCTTTCAGAATTTTTCTTTGGTTACAGTCTGTTACTTGTCCCATACTTGAAGTTATTACAGCTTGGTAGATCTTTTAAGAGCTTATGTTCTACTGACCTAGCCTTCTAGAACCAAGGGTCACCATGCCATGATAAAGCATAAGAGGAGGCTAAAATAGAAGATTGTATGTTTTGTCTTTTGACAGTTATGACTTTGTCTTTTGGTGAGCTATTAGTTGAATGATCCATTCAAGTTGCATTATATTATAGCAGGAGTTGGCAAAGTACTGGCATAGCTGCCTCTTTTTGCAATACATAGTTTGCTGACCCCTTCATTATAGTATTGATAGTCATGAACTTATTAATCGTAATTAAGCTTAATTAAAACCTTTGTAAGGGAATAAGAATATAAAATATTTTTTCCAAATTGCTGGCAGTGTTAAATTCACGGAATCCAAGCTGCTTTTGGGCAAGAACTGTCTTTTTAAAAAGTATTTGTAACCTCCACGGCCTAAGCACTTTAATAATTGCTTGTTGATTTGAGTTTTTTTATTCCTTTACACTAAAGTAGCTTTAGAATATAGAATTTAGGAATGGGGGAAAAGTCTTATTCCCTCCATTGTGGGAATGAGGAAGGTTTCCCTACTTCAAGGGTCTTGTTTTAATGAATAGCAAAAATTAACAAAGATTGTGGGTAATTCCCTAATTCTGCTAATTGACTTGAGCATAACTTTATGGTGATGGATTGCTTTCTAAAGTTTTTTTTAATCTCATTACCATTTAAAAGCAAAACAGAAACCCTACCTGTCAAGCCTCACTGTAAGTACACTATCTTTTATTTGACCAGATAGTAATAATAGCTGGTATTTATGATACTTGAAAGTCCGCAGAATATATTACATAAATGCACTGTTTCTTTTTTTTGAAAATCTGTTTGTTCTTAGTTTATAACATTCAGTTCCACAAGCTTTTGAGTTCCAAATTTTCTCCCCCTCACCAAGATGGCATCCAATCTCATATAGGCTCTACACATACATTCACGATAAATGAAATGCACTATTTCATATGACACTGATAACAATCCTGTAAGGCATATAGTAGAGTGTATGATTCTTAATTTCACAGATTAGGAAACTTGAGTCTCAGAGGGTTTAAATGACTTGGCCATAGTCACACCTTTAAATAACAGAAGTCATTTTTTTTTCTTATTAAATTATTTATTAATGCTCTTTTCTTATGCTTCTATTCCTTTCCATTGACTCTCCATATCCCCAACCCTGTCATTAGAACTTTTCTTTCAGTTGAGTACAGTCAAACAAAACAAAGCAAAACACATCAGTCAGTCTGAAAATGTACTTCAGTCCACTCCTGTAGTCCATCTCCTCACAATTTCCTAGGTCTTCGTAAACTTTACATTAACATATAGTTCAAACCTAGAAATTTGTATAAGATGATTTTTTCTCTTTCTAGGAGTTTGTAAAATGTATGAAGAGCATCTGAAGAGAATGAATCCCAACAGTCCCTCCATCACATATGACATCAGTCAGTTGTTTGATTTCATTGATGATCTGGCAGATCTTAGCTGCCTTGTGTAAGTATCATTTGCCAATGTAAATGACTTAAAAAATTTCTTTCTTTTCACTAGTTCCCCCTGCCCCCCAGAAAAAGTCACTGATTCAATTAAATGTTTTACATTATCTCAGTCTACTATTTAAGGATCATTTCCCCATTTTATACCTTAGAATTAGAGGCACTGGAAGTTTCTAAAGATAAAGTTTCTAGTGAATGAGTAAGCAGAACTCACATTAAAAGTTAATGTTCTCCCCATTTTTGGTTTTGTGGCGTCTTAGAGTTCATCAGAGTTTTTGTTCAAAGCCATTCAGAGTTGCTGTTGATGAAAATATATATTATTCTTTAATACCATGTAATTAAAGAATAGATCAAGATGCATGGGATTGCATAGAGAGCTATAAAACTGTGCTTACCCTTTGATCCAGCAATGCTACTGCTAGTTCTGTATCTAGAAGACATCCAGAGAAAAGGACCTATATGTGCAAAATTATTTATAGCAAATCTTTTTGTGGTGACTAAGAATTAGAAATCAAAGAAATGCCCATCAGTTGGGGAATGACTAAGCAATCTGCGGTATATGATTATAATAGAATATTATTGTGCTATAAGCAGTGACAAGCAGGATCTTAGAAAAACCTGGAAAGACTTACATAAACTGACGCATAATGAAGTGAACAGAACCAGGAGATCGCACACAATAATAGCAATATTATTCTTTGAAGAACTGTGAATGACTAAGATATTCTTAGCAACACAGTGATCTAAGATAATCCCAAAGGAATGATGATGACACATAGTATCCACCTCCAGAGAAAGAACTAATACTGTTTGAATACAGACAAAAGCAAATCATTTTTCACTTTTTCTCTTTTTTTAAGCAATTGGGGTTAAGTAACTTGCTCAAGGTTACACGGCCAGTTATTTCTGGGTGTGGTGCTGAGTATCTGAGCCCAGATTTGATCCAGGTCATCCTGACACTGGAGCCGGTGCTCTTACTCACTGAGCCACCTGGCCGCCCCTAAGCAATTGGGGTTAAGTAACTTGCTCAAGGTTACACGGCCAGGTGTTTCTGGGTGGGTGCTAAGTGTCTGAGCCCGGGATTCGATCTCCAGGTCTTCTCAACACTGGAACCGGTGCTCTTACTCGCTGTGCTACCTGGCCGCCCCTCTTTTTTTTTTTCTTTTATTTGTGTCTTGTACAAAATGACTAGTATGGAAATGTTTTACATGGTTGCACATGTATAATCTATTTGCTTGTAAACTCAGGGAGGGGAGAGGAGGAGGGATAGAATTCAGAACTTATAACATTAAATAAAAATGTTTAAAATGCATAGAATCAGGATGGAATTATATAGTTAGCTTTAGCAGCCTTTGCATGTACGTTTTTGTCTAATATCTAATGTGATGAAATTAGAAAATACTTATCTTTTGAACTCTCAGTACTTAACAATCTGCTATTAATTAGTTTTATGTCTCGTTCCCTACAACTTTTCAGACTTTTTCCTTTTCTCACTTTGCCCCCAATAATAAGAGTTCATAGTATTTTGAAGTTTGCTAAGCACTTTTCTCATTATAACCTGATCCAGTAGCACAGTTATCCCATTTTTCAAGTGAGGAAACTGGGGATTGGTTACGTGACATGTAAGTAGCAGAGCTAGAGGGTAACTGGGTGCTCTAACGACCGTTCCCACTACGTTGTCTCCCACACACATAAATTTAGAAGACTAAGACCATCCAAAGGACTATTCTCAGCCCACCTCAGGCATTCCTCAGAACATTTTGGCGTCATCTATTCTTTCTTCTTTCCGTCTGCTGTCATTACTCTTCATTTGACTCTTAACTGTTTCATTGATTCTGTCCACTTCTGTTTTCTCTTCCATCTCCCTTTCTGCTATTCACCTTTCTGTTTGCTCACAAGCAGGGTCATGTCTCCCAAGTTCGTGCCCTTTTTTCCTCATTCACTACTCTTATCTAGTCCCTTTCACCCCTTTGTTGTTAAATTTCTTGAAAAAGTCGTCTACGCTTAATGCATCCGTTTCATGTAGTACCCGCTGTATTCTCAACCCTATGAGAGCCAGTTTCTGCTCCTACCAGTTTTCTGAAGTTGCTTTCTCAAATGTCACCAGTGACTGCTAAGTCCACTGGCCGTCTCTTCTCCAGTAGCTGTTGATACTAATGGCCGGCTCTCGCTTTATGGAGGCCGCGTCTTCTAGATGCTCCTCTGTCTCTTTTGTTGTTTTTTATTCTCTTCCTAATCCTTTTATGTTGTTACTCATAATGGTCTGCACTTGACCTTTTACGCTTTTACCGTCTCTTCTTTGGCAGTTTTATTCTCTTGGCTTCAGCCGTTAATTCTATGCAGATACATTCCTCTCCTACCCCAAACTCAGCATGTTCTAGACCACACTTTTTCTCTTTTCCCTTATGAACTGTTTTGTTTTGGCTGTGTATGTCCGTGGCACTGTGCTATTCCTTCTCTCCCAGCTTCTTTGATAACTTCCTTCTCCCTCGTATTTCATAGCCAGTAGTCACCACGTCTTGCCGACTGCATATCAGTAGCATCTCTCATACCTCTCCTTCGTCTTGTTCGATCCTCTTAATACCATCTCAGTATCAGCTCTCTCACTGCCGTCCACTAGCACTATTTCAGTAGCCCAAGAGGGGTCCTGTTTTTTTATTGTCTCCCCCTTCAATCTATACCACTCCTAGAATAACCTTTCTTTTTTATAAATAAGGTTGTATCAATCCTGCTCAAAACTCTTGCCTACTAAATAAAGTTCAATTATTTTGGTTGGCAGTTAATGCTCTCTGAAATCTGGTGCCAATCTTCTCTAGTCAGTAAGGATCTGCCCCATCATATTTTGCATGGCACTTTGTTTTGCATCTCTGTTTCACTTATATGGTTTATTATAGTTAATCTGTGTTTGTCTTATCTCCTTACACTAAGATCGAAAGCTTCATATGGGCAGACAGTATCTTAATTAACTTTATCCCTCCCATAGAGTTCTACATATGATAGATGTTTAATAATTTCCTTTCCTTTATCCCTGAAGATTTGTATTGGTTAGTATGCAAAGTTATCTTTGTGGAGTTTTCTACATATGATAGATGCTTAATAATTTCCTTTCCTTTATCCCTGAAGATTTATCAAATCCAATAAGGTTGTATTGGTTAGTATGCAAAGTTATCTTTGTGGAGTTTTTTCCCAACTAGAGTTGATTTATATTAACCCATACAACATTTCTCATGTTGGGTGTGGAAACTTCATTTTTGCAGAAAGGGAAACTATAGCATCATATATAAGATGAAGTTATCTTTACAATAGCATAGTCATCACTGGCCAAAGTAAGATTTGAATCTAGATGAGTCATTTACTCCTCGAATCCAGTCCGCATCTACCCCCCTAACTTGATATAATTGCCTTGACACATTCTTAATTCAACAGAGTTAACTGATACATCAACTAAGTCTAACAGTGTTATCGTCTCCTACCTCTGCAAAGAAAGATATATTTTTGTTCTTATTTAGTGCCAGACTGGAGCTTCTTCAAATCTTGATATTTGTCATATCTTAACAGTATGGTGATAGTCTGTTACATTTATGTATCACAATTTATTGATCCATTTCTCAGTCAGCTGGCATTTATTGTGTTTCTAGTTCTTTGCTATCACAAAAATTACTGCTCTAAGTTTTTTTTTCATCTTTATGGGACTGTTATTTCTATCGTTGATCTCCTACTGTAATGCCTGGTAATGGAATATTGTAGTCAAAGGACATGGACTTTTTCCCTACTGTCTTTAGTTGCTTTCCATATTAACTCCACTTACAGTTCATTAATGTACTTCTCCACAGCCCCTCTAACATTGACTATTCTTTTTTATTATCTGCTAATTTGCTGGATATGAAATGAAAGCCTCAAGAGTTGCTCTAATTTTCATTTCACAGATTGGTAATTAGCTATCTTTGTGTAATTGTAGTTTTCAATTCTTTTAAGGTTTGTTTGTATCCTGTAGCCATTGTACTTTGGCTCACTCAAAACATGCAGCGTTCTGGGGGCGGCTAGGTGGTGCAGTGAATAGAGCACTGGCCCTGGAGTCAGGAGGACCTGAGTTCAAATTTGGCCTCAGACACTTAACACAAAACTAGCCGTGTGACCTTGGGCAAGTCACTTAACCCCAATTGCCCTACCTACCCCTCTCCAAAAAGAAAAAAAAAACTGCCGTTTTCCTCTGTTGTGTATGTATTACAGAGATTTTTCAGAACAACAGACTAATGTATGTTTCTCTTTTCAAAACAGGCCCACCTTATTTATTGGAAAGTTATTTATAGGCATACATAATTAGAACTTTAAAACACATAATGTGTAAGAGAGACACGCTGTGATATAGTGGATAAAGGGCCAACTTCCAGCTTAATACATTAAGTCTGGGTTCAGGTTCAGCTTCTGGCCCTGTGCCTACCCTAGACAAGTCACTTAACTTCTCAGTACCCCGGGTAGTATAGTAGCAATAGTTAATTCCAGTATTTCTTTTAATGAGTTAATCTTAATGATGAATAGGTAGAGCAGTAAGATCACTACAGAGTTTGCTATTTCTTTTTCTTTTTTTTTTTTTTTAAGCAATCAGGGTTAAGTAACTTGCTCAAGGTTACACGGCCAGGTGTTTCTGGGTGGGTGCTAAGTGTCCGAGCCCGGGATTCGATCTCCAGGTCTTCTCAACACTGGAGCCGGTGCTCTTACTAGCTGTCAGAGTTTGGTATTTCAAATCCTCTTCTGGTTTAAACTATTAATGTGTTTATCAGATTGGGTCAGAAAAATTTTCCTTGCCCACTAAAAGTGTATTCAAATGTTTAATATTTGTTTTGTTTTTCAAGGGCCATTTAATTAATTAATCACCATATTACCTGCCTTAAATTCAGCATTGTTACTATTTTTCAAGTGGGAAAATCACATAAAAAGCAATGACGATGGTCCTCTGTGTATATACTGATAGTACAGATTTTTAGGGTTGGGGGTGAGAGTAGTTCTCTTTATTTTAGAATGCAGTCTTTTGACTCAAACCCTGTAACAGAGAACTGCTAATAAATGCATTTAGTTGTGGTACGCATTAAAAGTTGTCTTCGTTTTTTTATATTGCGAAGTATCTAGTTGAACATAAGTGTTATGTGCCAAGTACTGTACTAGTTGTTCTGTGAGGCACAGAAGTAAATTCTGTGCAGTAAAAGGTTTTCTCTGCAGGAGAAGACAAATCAATGAGATAAGAGAGCTAAAAAGTTGCTGTGGAGTGGTGTTTGTTTGGTTGTTTTGGAGGGGGGAAGGCAGGTCAATTGGGGTTAAGTGACTTGCCCTAAGGTCACACGGCTAGTAAGTGTTAAGTGTGGGAGGCCAGACTCCAAGGTTGGTGCTGTATTCACTGTCCCACCTAGCCGCCTCCGTTGTTGCTGTAGATTTGGAAGAACTTCATGAAGGAAAATGGTATTTGAGTGAGTCCTTAAAGGGTGGGCGTAGTATCGGTCCTTTTCAGAAGGGATACAGATAAGGGGAAAGGCAATTGAGTTGGAAGAAACTGCGTGGTAGGACAAGGAAATGAAATAAAGGGTATGTTTGGAGAATGATGCATGGCATTTAGCAGATGCATAGAATACTGATGGGGCTATGAGTATATTTGTTCTTGGATAGGACTAGGGCATTATATATTATATTATATTATATAGATCTCTGAGTATCAGCAAAGCTATATTTGGCTTGGAATATATATATATATATATATATACTCCCTTAGGTAGCTGACTAATGCTTAGTTAAATAAGTCTTCACTAAATGCTCATGTCTTTTTTTTTGCCTTTGCCCAGGCTCACAAAGCTAGTGTCTGAAGTTGGCTTTGAACTCCAACTTCAGACACTAGCTTTGTGAGCCTGGGCAAAGGCAAAAAAAAAGACATGAGCATTTAGTGGACAGTGGACACTTTGTAAACAATGGAGAAGATACAAAATGTTGGCTTTTGAATCCCACAAGTGCTTCTTAAACACCTTCTATATACAGAATACTGCATGAGAAAAAGTCTTTAGCCTCAAGAAGCATACATTCTACAGTGAAGGGAGGGTCTGAGGGTGGGAAATACATTTACCATCCCCTCCTTAGAGTTTCAGCCCCAAGCTGGAAAGGTTAACCTGAATTAGTTAAAATGTAAGTATTTAGGGACAATGGATAGAAAACTGGCACTGGAGTCAACTCTCCATTGTTTACAAAGTGTCCACTGTCCACAATGCATTGCTCATTGTGGACACCTAAATATTTGAATAAATGAGGGAATGTAGAGTAGTGAGAGATAAGGATAAGATTTGGGGAATATATTGATTAGTGAGAGCCTTGAGCTTTAGGGCTTGAATTTAGTCTTTTTGGTGGCTAGCCATTGAAGGTGATCAGAGCAGGGGAGATGACAATCAGTAGTATACTTTAGCAAAATTAAAATGATTGGTTATCTGTAAAATGGGTCAGAAGTGGGAGAAACGGAAGGTGAGGAAGTTGGAATTATCCGGTGAGGGTAATAAGGGTGCTGACTTTGAGAAGAGAATAGATAAAAGATTGTGAACGTAATTTCCACAGGATTTGCTACTGGTTGCAGATTGAGAATAAGGGAGGGAGAATCAAAGAAGGATGACTCCAAAGTTTGAAGCATGGTTGAAAGAAAGGGAGCATTATTAAATAATAATAAAAAGAGAAATCAGAAGAAAGGAACTAGTTTTGAGGGACTCTATTGAAAAGAAGAGAAGTCAGCAGTAGGAGGAGAATCTGATTTGTGCAGGATGTCATAGAAGCTGGAGCAGGTTAGGAGCAGATGAGAAAATGTGTTGCTGTGGTAATCGGTAATCCCTTAACAGGTTTTTAATTTTCAAATTTTTTTCCCACCAATCACTAGCACTTATTAAATGCCTAGTGTTTCCCAGGCACCGTGATAGACAATAGGGCTTACAAAAATAAATCAGTCCCTGCCCTTAAGGAGCATCTTCCCTTTGTCTTTCAGTATTTCCTTTTCTAAAATGGGACTAATTGGGTTCATTTACTTAGCACTTGTTCCCTTGATGGGAAGTAACATAAAAGGGATATTTTTGAAAGAAACAGAAAGAGGATTAGAAGGTTAAAGATGGATTTCTCTAGGGAAGTCCACGTGCACTCAAGGCAAACTGCACCTTTCTGCAGATCTGTCATTCCCACCAGATGATGCACATTGCTTGTGAGATGCTTATTCTTCATTACATTCATGGATAATCTCCACTTACCTGATGGCTAATTTTCACACTGTGAGTTGGAATACAAATTTGCTGTTTCATCTGGGTTTCAGTTTTAGGTCAGCTTAAATGTTTCTCTCCGTCCTTAGAGGCTTCCAAGGCTCTAAGGGGCACCTGAAGTTTTAAAATTTTAAAAAAAGTTATGCTTCCATATGTATTCAGACACCATTAGTTCTTTCTCTGGAGATGGATAGCATTTTTCATAAATACTTCGGAATTGTCTTAGATCATTGCACTGCTGAGAATAGCCAGATCATTCACAGTTAATCATCGTATAGCATTGCTGTTACTGTGTATGATGTTCTGGTTCTGTTCGTTTCATCATCAGTTGAACTGTATCAGTTCATGTAAGTTTTTTTAAGAGCATCCTGCTGATCATTTTTTTTTTTAAGCAATTGGAGTTAATAAGTAACTTGCTCAAGATTACACGGCCAGTTCTTTCTGGGTGTGGTGTTAAGTATCAGAGCCCGGATTTGATCCCCAGGTCATCCCAACTCTGGGGCTGGTGCTCTTACTCACTGTGCTACCTGGCCGCCCCCTGCTGATCATTTCTTAAATAGCACAATAATAATCCATGACAATTATATACTACAATTTGTTCACTGTTCCCCAATTGATAGGCATTGTCTCAATTTCCAGTTCTTTGCTGCCACAAAAAGAGCTGCAATAAATATTTTTGTACATATAGCTCCTTTTCTTTTTTTCTTTCTTACCTCTTTGGTCTACAGACCTAGTCGTGGTATTGCTGGATCAAAGGGTATACAGTTTTACATCCCTTTGGGCATAGTTTCAAATTGATCTACAGAATGGTTAGATCAGTTCACAGTTCCACCAGAAGTGCATTAGTGCCCCAGTTTTCTCACATCTTCTCCAACATTTGTTGTTTTCCTGTTCTGTCATATCTGAAAGTTGTGGGATGGTACCTCAGTTGTTTTGATTTGCATTTCCATAAGAGCTTTTTAAAAAATGAATTATAGATTCTTAGTTTTACTACCCCAGACACTATCCAATTCTTGAGTTTCTTACCTTTCAAGGCAAATACTAAAAAGTGGTTCTGAGGTTCATCTAGCACTTTTAAAGGAAGAAAATTATGTTGTCTGTGAAAAGTATAACATGGTCATTTTGGAAAGTGTTCTTAGTACTGTGACTCATGAATAGCTCGCTGCAGTCCCCCTTGCTCATTTCACTGTTCAGTTTCCCTGTTGGTTACATCTCCGCTGGCCTCCCATCATCTGGCTCACTGGCCTTATTTCTGTTGAGGGTGGGAGAGAGACAATTTACCACAGTGACCCTACTTACTGCTTTCTTTTCCCCAGGTACCGAGCGGACACTCAGACATACCAACCCTACAACAAAGATTGGATCAAAGAGAAGATCTACGTGCTTCTCCGTCGGCAGGCCCAACAAGCCGGCAAATAATCCAAGTGGCAGCCTTGGGGGAATGGGGGGGAGGGCTTGGAAAACAGGTGTGTACAGCGTGCTGTAGTGGGAACTTCGTATTATAGAAGTCCTGCTTCCATTTTGTTACAATCTAGCCAAGGTTGAATGTATTAGGAGATTTTTGTCTCGTTCAATCTGAAGCCCCTGTCCCTCCCTACTTTCTTTTTCTTTTTTACTAAGAAGTAGCTGAAAATTTCGCTTTGGTCAGTTAGCACTTGGTTACAGTTCTTCCAGCTGTTCATATCTGCTTATAATGTTTACTGTACTCTTCTGTGTGAAGGTTTTCCAGAATTTAGTTATGTCCTCAAAACTCAGTGCTTAGTAGAGAATACAATAAATGCTCTTTAGTTAAGCTTTCTCTGAGTAAATTTTTTTGTCTCTGAGCATGCATTCCTGTAAAACAACAACTTTACTGACTGCAGTGCTAAGGAAAAATTGCACATTGAGTTGTGAAAGTATATCTTGTTTAAGTTATATCAGTCATTTCTCTGACATAGTAAGTCTCAACCATATAGCTCCCAGCTTTAAACCTGTTGCTCTGAATTTCTTGATTCTTAGTGAAGTAGCCTTTATGTAACAACAGTCAATCCACATTTTCTGTTCTTCAGCTTTCTTCAAACATTCTTTCTGTGAATGAATGTCCTGGCTACATAACGTAGAGCTTTTGGAATTTCAGCACGAATTACTCACTGTTATATAGAAAATGAGAGAAGCGAGCTAACAATTAAAAGAAGTGATAAATTTATAATTTTATTTTACCTGGGGTGTGCCTACACTGTCAATTTATCATTTTCCTAATATCCACATTTTCCCTAGTTTTCTTTCCAAACCTTAGAAACTAGGGGGTCTTTCTCTAAATCTGGTATATTCTTTTGACTTTAATCATACTCAAGTGGCAGATAAGGTACAGGATTGGTAGCTAACAATGTTTTATTGAACATCTTTTGTAGTAGGTCAGGGGTCAACAAACTGTAGCCTGGTGAACCAGCTAAAAATGGTTTTACATTAAAATGTAGGAAAAAAAAATTCTGAATGGATTTGACTTTTGATTTGCCGACCTGTACGGGGTGACTGACTTACGAGTGAATCATTGTTTGCAAGTGGCCTACTACTTAATTCACATAGATCCAAGCCTTGTCATTTTTCTTTATTAACCAAGCAAAGATTCAAAATGTATGAGCCAATATGTTGTATTTTTGTTTTCCCAGTTACATTTTAATCTGGTCCTGGTCTCAGGAGTTTTGGGTCTCGTGCTGGGGGGGTTTGACACATCTGCTAGAGTTGCTCTGGAGCCTAATTTATTCTTATACCTGCTTGGTATAAGTCAGCTAGAGTTAAAAATAAACTGCTTTAAAAACAGTACATTCAATAGATGAATAAGCCAGATTGAGTCTTTTATTTCTAGTTCTGTCTGTAGAATAGCCTTGTTTATTTCTTCAACTGGTCTTTTTTTTTTTTATTTTAAAATACTTGAGATCTCAGATCCAAAAGGATTGAAATAATTTGATTCAATATAGATTAAAAGCTAATTTCTCTTAAGGTAGAAGTATCAATCCACTTGGTCCATAACACTTCCTAGTGTGTAACCTGAGCCATATTAAGATGTAACTAGGAAATATTTAGCAAAATAATAAAAAATACAGTAAAACCTAAGTAATTTTATATTTTAAAACAGGATGTGACCCTCCCCTGAGTGTCCTTATGTATAGATTAGTGGCTCTTATTTGTGTTAGATACCACTTCTTGTTTCTAAACTATATATAGCAGCATCTTTTTTTTTTAACCAAAATTACCTAACTACACATGTGTACTGTTCATAAAATAACCTGTGTAGATAATTTTATTTGAATAAAATATAAGCTAAGAAAATGTAAGAATTCATTATGATTTTATAACATCAAAAAAATTTTCAGTGAATTTAACTTCTTGAGGTTTCAGGGTTAAGTTCTAGTTTTTTAGAAGTCATTTTATTTTGTTGTAATTACTCAGCGCTGAGAAATTTAACAAACATTATGATACTTTCCACTATTCAAATGCAGCAAGCAGCATTCATGTCTTGAGCGTCCCTTGATTGATAAGGTGGCAGATCATTTCTGTGCTTGACATGCCAATTCATTTGACTTCATTTGTGCATGCTGTATTAAATAATCACCAAATTGTATTCAATGTAATCAGACTGATAAGTCTTGCTTTGTTGAATTGGATTGCAAATTTTCATTGAAAAAAGGTGTATTTTATTTAGGGTTCTTACTCTAAATGTTGAGAGACCATCTAATCCAGCCTTTTCATTTTACAGATGAGGAAATTTAGGCCTAGAAAAATAAAGTGACTTGCCCAAGGCCATACAATTAATAAACGGAAGGATTTGAACCTTGGTTCCAAGCCAGCACTCTTTCTACTATAGTTCCTATCTACCTTCCTCTCTCCCAAACATACTTTCTTTGTTTCCATGTATACCTCCCAAAGTATCCCTCTAAATATATAAATCCTATATCTTCCTCCATCCTGAATCCTCTTTTCCTGCTTTCTCACTTTCGTATATTCACTAATTCCACATATTTTTCTTCTGGCTTTCAGCTCTAAAATGTGTTGTTTTCTCATCTTGATTCACCCCCACCATTGTCCTATAGATTCATCCTGCTGTCTCACCCTCCTTAATCTGGAGAATGTACGGCCCTTTGTCATGTGGGGAAGCTTGCATGGGACTCGATTGAAGGACTCCCTGGGCCAGCAAGAAAGAAGCCTCTGGCCTTGGGGGAAAAAATTTTTAATGAGCATAATTAACAACCATGAACGTGTCAGTGTTAATTAAATTTAACACTAGAAACAAAATTATCCCATTAATATCCCCTTGACTTTGTTTTCCTTCATCTACTTTTATTAATGCTCTTTTCTTTTTGATTTTATATTTATCACAACCCACTAACTTCTTTGCAAATAGGAGCCTTCCCTTTGAACAAATAAATATAAACAAACAAAAATTATTACCTTGTACCTGAAAATTGATGTCTCGTTCAACACCTCCAGTCTATAACCTTTATAGGAGGTGAGTGATAATGCCTCCCCTGCAGTCTTCCAGTCTAGACCAGAAAGAAAATGAATGACAACTGCTTGAAGTTATCATTTGAAGATCGTAAAGAGGCTCCATCTCAGTATCAAAAATTTTGGCCATTGTTTTGACTTCTCTGTGCCCTACAGAGTGAAGTGGGAAGGGAAGGATGAGAAAAGACCTTCCCCTAGTTCTGCTCTTAAGACATTTGAGGGAGGGCTTCTGTTTGACTTAGGACTGGACTTGTAGTTTTTCTTTCAGATTGGAATAAAAAGGGACGTTAGACAATCTAACAGTTAACAGAAGGAAGTTTATGATTCAACCATTCTGGTGAGCAATCTGGAACTATGCCCAAAGGGCTATAAATCTGCATACCCTTTGACCCAGCAATGCCACTTCTAGGGTTATATCCCAGAGATCAGAGAAGTGGGAGGAGGATCCACATGTACAAAAATGTTTATAGCAGCTCTTTTTGCAGTGGCAAAGAATTGAAAATCAAGGAGATGCCCATCAGTTGGGGAATGGCTGAACAAGTTGTGGTATATGAATGTAATGGAATACTCTTGTGCTATAAGAAATGAGGAGCAGACAGACTATAATAACCTGGAGAGCTATGTAAGCTGATGCTGCGTGAGAGGAGCAGAAAGTTTACCGACACAACGTATGTGTGACAGCTAACTTGAATAGACTGGGCTTACTTACTCCAAAAGAGAGATCCACAGCCAGAGAAAGCTGTGGAGTCTGAATGCAGATCGAAACAAACCGCTTGCTCTGTTTCTTTTTCTTGTTTTGTTTCGTCTTTCCCACTATTCATTCCATCAGTTATAATCCTTCTTTACAACCTGACTAATGATTAATGTGAAGATATTTGTAGATCTGTATTTGAGTGCATGCTGCCACGAAAGGGGGGAGGGGTGGAGAAAATTTGACACTCAAGGGACTAGAACTGAATGTTGTAAACTAAAAATAAATTAATAAAAAAAAAAAACAACAGAAAAAAGTTTACTTAGCCATAGCACGTAGGAAAGAAAAAAGTAAGGATATAGCATTCATTTAATTGGGCTCAACTTCCCTGCTGCTACATTGGCCATGCTTGGGTACCAATCAGGTCTTTGTCCCTTTAGAAGTTTCTCCTAAGGGACTGGCTATTTTTCATGGAGACTGGCTAGATAAGTTTACTTTACCCTGGTCACTAAAAAGCAAGCCACCTACCTCCAGATAATTACTTCCAGGCTCATTCTGAGCAATTGTATTATTTACTAACTGTGCTGTCACTGTTAGTTCCAGATTACAGTAAACTAAGGGCTTCCCATAGGATGGGCCTTCAATGCGCTGCTCCCCATGCCAGCACATCCACATCACTGGAGCCTTCACTGATGCTAATTGTGCTGCCATTTGTGGTCTACCCTGCTGCCTGCTGCCACTGGGGCTAGTAATATTGCTTAATATTGTTAGAGGGCCAAACATGGCCCCTGTGTTAGAGCCTGAACATTTGCTCTGATGAATGGGCCTAATGCTATTCCCTTAATCTGGGTCCTGAATGTTATCATCTGTGCTAAGATTTAGCACTTGTTGGGGCCTGATTTCTGCCCTTATGTTGTAACACAGCACAGACCTCTGTCAGAGCCAAACTCAAAACGTCTCAGCTTTGGTTTATAAGCATTTATGTAGCGCTTACCATGTACCAGGCTCTGAACTAAGCACTTTTACAAATAGTGTCTTGTTTGCTCTTCAAAACAACCCTGTGATGTAGGTGTTATTATGATCCCCATTTTGCAATTGAGGAAACTCAGGCAAACAAATTAAGTGACTTGTCCAGGGTCACAGAGCTAGTAAGTGTTTGAGGTCATATTTGACTCGGGTCTTCCTGACTTCAGGCCCAGTACTAACCTAGATTATGATTGACATTAGTTTGAGTTAACCCCCCAAAAAGCACAAAATCTGAAAATAGCTTGATTAGGTTATTGATATTAAAATATATTATAACAATGTCATATTCTGACGTCTTTGGGCTCATTTGAATCAAAGCCCAAAATTTCTTTGAAGTAGAAGACTATTTTTGGCCAGCACTGGAAGTAATGATGTGGATGTGTGTCAGTGACTTCCTGTACACCTGCATCAAGTCTTCTCTTAGCATTTTCCCTTCTGACTTGGATTTCTTGCTTGCTGGTGGCTGCCTGAGCTGAGTTTTCCAAAGGTAAGAAAGAAGGGGAATATGAATTTGGTAGTAGTGGAAGTTGCAGTGAAATATCATTTGTTTTTGTTACCAGAAGAACCAAGAGCCAGAAAAATGCAGAGGTCCTTCAAAAACATTTTGCAACAACAATGACCCAGTATGGGCAAAATCAGTCTTAATCTCAGATACGAACCTGTTAAAGATCATTGCTGCTCATCTTGGTGCAAGTAAGTTTGGAGATAATATTGAGGACAAATGGTTTTTTGTTTACCTGATAAAGCAGATAAAGAAGTTTCCAGAGTTAGTAAGGACTAAAGACAGTGAATTCTTGCTATTAAAAACTGCTGAATTTCTCCTTAAATGGTTGGATGTTGACAGTAGCACCAACAGTATCTTTTCACTGGTGATCTGTGATTCTAGCACCACAGAAATCTTCAGAAATAGCCTGGTTATCTGCCACACTTCCCATGATCAGTCAGGCACTTGAGACAATCAGTTAGGCCCTCTGAAAAATTCCTTGCCTTACTGTTGTAAAGCCAATCACGGCAGCTCTCCTGAGGGCTGCTACTGTGAATAACTTTAAGGGTCTAACTATTCAGCAATAAAGTGAAACATCACATTCAAGAAACTAAAGCATAAACAGTCACCACAACATAACATTACTAAGGTTATATAGTCTTAAAACGTAAGATTCAGTATATATCATAGTCATCTTTAAGGAGTAGCAGAAAATATAAACACCATCCACCCCTAGGTCACAGTAAGTCGCAATCTCCTCAGTCAATACAGAGTATCCAAGTAAAGTCCTCTTTTATCTTAACTCCAGGGTGACTATCCAACTTCATCCATGGACTGACCATTCCCAACTCTTGCCTGGATTCACATGTAGACAGCTCTCTGCTCCTGTTCCATATCTCAGCTCATGTGGACAGGTCCACTCCAAGTTCTTTGCCATTTCGGTTTCTAGGAAAATAAGGCTTAACAGGGCTGCAACAATATTTACACACATTATTAGTGCTATCTCAATTTACTTTCTGTCTGAGAAACCAATACATAACAACAGACAGGGCTTCTGTCTGAGAAATCAACGCAGAACAACAGACAACTTCTGTCTTGAGAAAGTAACACTGATCAACAGACAGACCGTCGACATCATAAACATTTTCTCTCTCAATTCTGCCTGCCCCCAGCTCTGTGTATACTCTTATCTGTTCCTTCCTATTCTACCCTTTTTGCAAGCTCCTCTCACTGTGAGCTCCCATGTGATTGATTACCTTCAGCCTATTAAGAGAAGGGAAGATCTTCACACTTTCTTAGCCCTATTAAGGGCAATACAATGTATACTGTTTCTAATCAAAGACTTGATATAATCAAAGGCAAGGTTCAAAGGCACTTAATGAGCTAAAATGCAATCCAGAAAAATAGCAAAAAAATCCTATTTAGCTTGCCATTACATCTGTATAGGCTGCAGTGAACAGGTGAACCAAAGGGTACCCAGGAAAATATCCACTCATCTAGCTCACAGCTTCCTCTTGGTTGCTGCTGTGGCAATTTTGAAGCTATGTCCTTGGCTGGTAACTGCAACTCCAGGCCTTTTACTTACAGGATCCTAGGAGCCTGCTGAACTTGCAAAATGTTCTTGTCAGAAACAGATGTCATGGCTTCAGTAACATTTACAAAGTGTTTGTCCTGGTACAACAGAAGTTTTGTGCCTGACTGCCTGCAGTGGGTACAGTCTGCCTTCCCAGCCCCACCCCAAGTACTGGACCCATCAACTGGACATGAAACGTGTGTGGCTTTGAGATTTTGTGTGCTAAAATCCAGTCTACTTTCTGATTTCAAAAAGCCTCTGATGACTACCACCTCTCTTGGGAATGGCTTTTTTGATCACCTGAAACAGAATAGCTATTTTGAGGGAGAGATAGAAGGCTCTGCTAAGTATCTGGAGAGACTATATGGGGTAGAGAACTACTTTCAGCAAGTTGTGAATGGGGCAGAAAGCTTTCTTGATTTAGGTTTAGGGGAAGAAATCTTAGTTTTACAAACAATGCTTTTGATCTGCTTAAAAAAGAAGCTAATTTCACTTTAGAGGATGATGATCACACTGGCTTTATCTTTCAAGGGTTCAGATGGACCAGATTCTGTAGGAAGCAACTGGTAAAGACAAACCTGAGCTTACTCCCAAAAGAGAGAAGCAGACCTATGACAACCAAAGTTACAGAGATTGTGAAGGCATTTGTGTCCAAAGACAACCTGAGCAGAGCTGCCCTTGGGAGCTGTCTGACCTTCCTGTTACCTTTAATGCTGATTCTTTCCTCAATTACTCTGACAAGATTCTGGGCCCAGACTCTGGTAAAACAAGCTGATGATTTAGACAATTATCTGGATGAGGGGACTGAATGTCTAGACAGCAATGATGACTTAGTACATGGAACCCAGTGCCCTGAGAGAAAGGCCTCTCCAGGAGAAACTTAAAACATATGAAGTCCAACATGGTACTAGCCTAGCACATACTAACATTGGGAAAAGCTTCACCACCTGTAAATAAATGGACAACTTGACAAAGGAATCATCTCAAACTCTTGGCAGTGATTCAGATAATGAATCTTCTCTCCTCCCCCCCTCTCCATTCCCCACCCCACCCCCCACCCCCATTGAGAAAGCAAGGGAAAAAAGAGAAATCCCTGTTACAAGTATGTATAGTTAAGCAAAACGAATTTTTTCACAGGCTACATCTAAAAAAAAAAAAAAGAAAAGAAAAATGTCTCATTCTGCCCTCAGAGTACATCAGCTCTGTCAGGAGGTGGGCAGCATGTTTCATCATGAACCCTTAGAAACTGTGGCTGGTCATGATGTACAAAGAGTTCTGAAGCTGTTTTAAATATATTTTAATCAATTAAGATCTACCTTTTCACCATGCTACTCCATCGCCTATTGAGAACCCTAGAAAACCAAAACCTGTTACAAACAGGCATAGTCAATCAAAGCAAATTTTCACATTAGCTATGTCCTAAAAAAAATTTGTCTCATTCTGCATTCTGAATCCTTCATTCCTTTATCAAGAAATGGGTAGCAAGGTTCATCATTAGTCCTCCAGAATCCTGGTTGGTCATTATGCTGATATTGCTGGTCATATGCTGATATTATTGTGCTGACCAGTTCTGCACAATAGTATTCCACCACATCCATATACCAATAACTTATTTATTTATTCATTCCCCAATTTATGGGTACCCTCCCAGATTCCATTCTTTGCCACCTCAAAAGAGGTATAAATATTTTTGTATATATCCTTAGAATTTGTTTTACTTAGAAATAATCCCTCCTTTAATCTACCCTCCCTCTAATTACTCTTCCCCTTTGGCTTTTTTCCTATTTCCCTGTTGAGAAGAATATATTTCTTTTTAAAAAAAATTTAAATACATTTATTACTTATTTGTCTTTAATATTAATTTTTTTGCAAATTTTGAGTTCTGAATTATCACCCTCCCTGAGTCTTTCCCCTACCCACTGAGAAAGCAAGCAATGTGATATAAAATATACATGTGAAATCATGCAAAACATATTTCCATATTATCCATGTTGCAAAAAGAAAAACAAGAAAAATAAAATGAAAAAATTAAGCTTCAATTTGCTCCCAGATTTCATTAGTTTTCTCTCTGGATTTTTTCTAGCAATTTTCATCATGAGTCTTTAAGAATTATTGGATCATCGTATTGATCAGAGTAGCTAAGTTTTTCACAACTGATCAATATTGTTGTTATTGTGTGCTATGTTTTTCTGGTTTTGCTCACTTCGTTTTAGATCTGTTCATGTAAGTCTTCCTAGATTTTTCTGAAGCCATCCCCCTCATAATTTCTTTAAACACAATAGTATTCCACCATAATTTGACCAGCCATTCCCCAATTGATAGACATTCTTTCGATTTCCATACATAAATATTTTTGCACACATAGGCTTTTTTCCTTTCTCTTTGATCTCTTTGGGGTACAAACCTAGCAGTGGTATTGCTGGGTCAAAGGGTCATAGTTTTACAGACCTCTGGGCATAATTCCAAATTGTTTTCCAGAACGTTTGGACCAGATCACAACTCTACCAACAATGTATTAATGTCCCATTTTTTTTCCATATACCCTTCAACATTTGTCATTTTCCTTTTCTATCATGTTAGCCAATCTTATGGTTGTGAGTTGGTACCACAGAGTTATTTTAATGTATATTTCTCTAATCAATAGTCATTTAGAGCATTTTTTCATATAACTATAGATATCTTTGATTTCTTCTGAAAACTGTCTGGTTCCTTTGACCATTTTTTAATTGGGGAATGGCTCTTATTTTTATGAATTTGATCCAGTTCCCTATATATTTCAGAAGTGAGGGCTTTGTCAGAGAAATTTGCTATGAAAATTCTCCTTCCTCCCCGTCCCCCTCCATTCCTACTTTCCTTCTAATCTTGGCTGTATTGGTTTTGTTTGTGTAAACCCTTTTTAATGTAATGTAATCAAAATTACCCATTTAACTTCCCATGATCCTCTCTGCTTCTTGTTTGGTCATAAATTCTTCCCTTATCCAGGTCCCCTAGTGGGCAATAAAGCTGACAGTTGGTGCCTGCCCTTTTGGCAGTGACCCGGTATGGGTGTTTCAGGGTGAGTCTGAGGCCTTCTGTTGCCTCAGTTCACAAGCTTTCCCTGGATGCTGGAGTGCTCCCTCTTCAGTGTGCTTCTGGCTCAACCCACCCACAGTACCCAAGGACCTTCGTGTTTGTTTCCCTATGCCAAGCTGGGCTGGACGAGGCTCTGAGACTTTTCCTGGATTTTCCTATCAGGATTTGATCTAGTGCATTTTCTAGATCTGTTTGGAGGATTCTGTGTACTGGAGCTCACAGAATTGTTTCCCACCACTCTGCTTTCTTGATTCTGTCTTCCCATAGTACGCTCTTAATCCATACTTACCTACTTGACTCAGATTTAAGGAAACAACAACAAAGCATTTATAATACTCATTATAGGGTAGATGGCTTTCACCCTGGGCAGTATTCTAAGACATATGATTAAGAACTATGAAATAAAGATGATTTAGTAGCTATCCCTATTTTTGCTGTACTAAGAAAGCACTTCTTTAAAAGATTATCCCACTACTTTAACAAGATTTGCACTTTATAGGGTGGCAGTCAGTTACAGAAGACAAAGAGCTGGCCTTTTAGAATCAGGAAGACTTGGGTGCTGGTCCTGCCTGCCTCTGACACCTCAGCTATGTGACAGGAGGCAGATCATGGAACCTCTCTGTGTTAACCTTCTGAAAAGGTACTGACACACACTGACAGAGTAACGAAATCACAGTCCCTAGCCCTGTTCCTAATAAAGTAATTGAGAGGGGGAGTGGAGTCAAGATGGTGGAGTAGAAACAGGACTTCCTCGGGGCTCTCTCTCCCACCTCTTCCAATTCATGTAAAAGGTGATTCTTAGAAAACTTTGGAGCGACAGAACCCACAAAATGACACAGAGAAGCTAACCTCCCACTGAGGACAGCCCTCAGGCCGGCAGGAAGTGGCCAGTGCAGTGCTCTGTGAGCTGACCCCAGCCCCACTCTAGCCAGAGGTTTTAGCCTCAGGGCAGGCCTGACCAGCCACTGGCTGGAGGGACTTCAGATCACCAGCAGCTGTGGTGGTTTCCAGAATTATCAACCCATAGATACTAAGGACAAAGTGAGGTGTGGAGGTTCTGGTGTGTGTGACCAGCTTGCCAGAGCATGTGGAGGCTTCAAAGAGGGCACCCAACTAATACCTTTGGCAGCTGAGAAAAACCCAGCATTTGGGATAAACCTCCCCTGTCTGGTGGCAGAGTCCTACTGTGGCAAAAAGCCCAAAAGTCAAGCAATTGAGTGACAACATGAGCAGGCAAAGTAAGCAAAGCAAACAGAAGAACCCAACTTTACACTCCTATTTTGGGGACCAAAAGGATGAAAGCATGGAACAGGAGGAAGACAGTGGAGTCAGAACTCCTGCACCAAAGACTACCAAGAAAAACACGAGCTATTCATAGGCCATAGAGGACCTTAAGAAGGATTTTGAAAACTAAATAAGAGAAGTGGAGGAAAAATTGAGAAGAGAAATGAGAACAGTGCAAGAAAATTATGAAACGAGAATCAACAACCTGACTGATGAAAATAACACCTTAAAAATAGATTAACTCAAATGGCAAAAGAGGCTCAAAAAGGCAATGAGGAGAAGAATGCCTTAAAAAGCTGAATTTGCCAGATGGAAAAAGAATCCTAAAAGCTCAATGAGGAGAATCATTGCTTCAGAATTAGATTGGAGCAAATGGAAGCTAGTGACTTTATGAGCAGTCAAGATACTATTAAACAGATCCAAACAAATGAAAAAATAGAAGGCAATGTGAAATATCTCATTGGGGAAACCACTGACCTGGAAAATAGATCCACAAGAGATAAGTTAAAAATTATTGGACTACCTGAAAGCCATGATCCAAAAAAGAGCCTAGAAATCATCCTTTAAGAAATTCTCAAGGAAAATTGCCCTGATGTTTTAGAAACAGAGGGCAAAATAGAGGTTGAAAGAATCCATCAATCACCTCCTGAAAAAGATCCCAAAAAGAAAACTCCTAGGAATATTATAGCCAGGTTCTGAAATTCCCAGATCAAGGAGAAAATATTACAAGCAGCCAGGAAGAAACAATTGGAATATTGTGGAAACACAGTCAGGATAACCCAGGATCTGGCAGCTTTTACATTGAGGGATTGAAGGGCTTGGAATATGATATTCTGGAGGTCAAAGGAGCTGGGATTAAAACCAAGAATCACCTACCCAGAAAAACTGAGTATCATGTTTCAAGGGAAAATATGGTCATTCAGTGGAATAGAGGACTTTCAAGCATTCTTGATGAAAAAACCAGAGTTGAATAGAAAAAATTGACATTCAGATACAAGAAGCATGAGAAGGTAAACAGGGAAAAGAAATCATTAGATAATCAAAGTTGAACTATTTACATTTCTACATGAAAAAATGATCATTGTAACTTTTGAAACTTTTCTCAGCATGAGAATAGCTGAAAGGAATATAAATGTGTAAATATATATATATATACATGCAATGCATACGTATATATGTGTATATAGGAGGGTATATGGGCATATGAATACATATGTGAATGTGTATGATACTAAAAGGTGAAATTAAGAGATGAGAGAGGAATATAATGAGAGGAAATGGAGAAAGAAAGAATGGGGTAAACTATCTCATATAGAAGAGACAAGGAAAAATGGTCACAATGGAGGGGAAGAACAGGAAGGCAAAAGGGAATGTGTCAACCTTATTCTCATTGAATTTGGCTTAGGGAGGGAATGACATACACACTAAATAGGGTATCTCACCCTGCAGGAGAGTAGGGAGGAAGGGGATGAGAGGGGGGATGATGGAAGGGAGGGCAGGTTGGGGGGAAGGAAGTTGGAAGCACCCACTTTTGAAAAGGGACAGGATCAAAGTAGAGAATAGAACAAGTGGGAAGTGGGATGGGAAGGAGGGAAATATAGTCAATCTTTCACAATATATCTACTATGAAAATGTTTTGCATAGATACACATGTACAACCTATATTGAATTGCTTATCTTCCCAGTAAGGGTGGGTGACAAGGGAGGAAGGGAATGAATCGGGAATTCAAAGTTTTAAAGTCAAATGTTTAAAATATATATATATATATATTATATATACATATATACATACTATTATCAATATTATTTTACATGTAACTGGGAAATAAGATATACAGGCACTGGGGCATAGAGATCCATCTTGCCCTACTGGAAAGTCTGTGGGGGTATGGGAGAAGATATGGGAGAGAGCAGATTGGAGAAGGGGATATCCAGTGGGATCGCTATTTTGGGGTGGTGTGTAGAGGGAAAAATGGGGAGAAAATTTGTAACTCAAAATCTTGCAGAAATGAATAATGTAAACTACAAATTAATAAATCATTTGATAAAAAAGAGAAAGTAATTGAGATATATTGCCTTTCCCATTCATTCCACAAAGTGCCAGAAAGAAATGGGAAACGACATTTGCCAATTAGTTGGCTTGATGCATAAAGCACCACAAGACCACAAGCTTAGAATTGGAAGCACTATAGCTTTAGTTCTCTTTTATTTTGACCAGACAACACTTCAGGTTCACAAATGCACTGTCCCTCTAACACAATATGCCTGAATGCTGAGTTGTATTAAATATGTTTTTAAAATATATGGTTCCAGGTCTCTAACGTGGTCTCAATCATTTCACCCATTACATTCTGGTCAAATAAGAATGCAAATAAATTGCCATCTCAATCTATTGCCCTGTTAAAGTAACCTAAATAGTTTAAAACCATGTAAGGAAATCCTGCATATTAGGAAGGGTTGTTTTTCTAAAGAAAAATGTGCAAGTTGCTAATTGTGACAGTGATTGCTTTAGGTTTAGAAAGCAGATTCTTTTTCATATATTAATGGGGTCTGTGGCCATTTTGGCTTTTTGAAAGCATTTCATTTACATATCCTGGTTATCCCTGGTGGAAAATCTATCTACCTAGTCTTCTGTGCTCACCACTATAGAATTCAGTGGACAACTAATCTATAATCCCATGGAGCACTGAGAGCTTGGCCAAGCATCAATGACACCAAAGTCATCCACTGCATCCTGGGTCATTGCCAGGCATCTTGACTTTTGTCCTGCCACTGGACTTCAATGACTCAGGAAAAAAGAGTGAGGCCAATAACTTTGGGCAGATTTGCCTCACTTAAATCCAATTCACATCTAAGTCAAGATATCACTGATGATATCATTGGCCCTCTTCTAAAATGAAGGATGAACATCAACAAGGTATAATCCCACTTCATTTCTACACACCCCAGCATTTTTTAACGTTTACACTGCCATGCAGAATAACTAACTTGTCCTATTCCCTTGGCACAGTGTTCTCTCTGAAAAGCTGAATTGGGGCATGTTTGGCTCACTGGAAGGGCTTTTGCCTCCTGCTCTTTATTTTACAACCAAGAAGGGAGAAGCATGCCCATAAACAGAAACAAATCAGATGTGTCAGAGAGACATTTAACAGCCCTGTTGACTGTCAGATTCTGGAACAATCCGTGCAGACAATATTCATTTCCACAGGATCTGCATTTCTGACACATGCTAATGAGCTTCAGCATAGGATGAAAATATAAAAATTCAATCCTAATTCTGAATTTTAATAATTTAAGTTGCCTCAATGCCTTACCTGATTGCTTTTTACCCAGAACAGTCTGAGGATGCAAAAGAGACATTTCTCAGCTTTGCAAAGCTGTCCAAAAAACTATCATTTCTTCCTTCCCATAGAGTAGACATCCTCATAGGACAAGGTTACACATGTTTTTGGAATGCAGAGTTGCAGGGCCCTCAGGTGGCCTCTATCATTTTTACCTTTTCCATTCTGGTCAGTAACTGACTAAATAAATTGCCATGTTTATCTGAATTGTCCCTAATGGTATCCTGAGAATTTGTGACAGAGGTGGATGAGGTTGGAAGCAACATAAAGACATGATAGACTGATTCTTGGCAGCTGTTTTTGTCAGACTTCCTTTGCATAGTGAAAACGTTTCCCCTGATCTTCAAGGACTATCAGTTCCCAAGGCAGGAATAATCTTTGCTTATTTGCATAATTAAGTCTTTATGGAATTAATAGATTTTTAATTCCCCATGACTGCTTAAATGATGAAATAAGCAGTTGGGAGCCATGGAAGATTTTAAAAATCTTAAGGTAAGTGACCAAGGTTTGACTCTTATTTGCCAAGTTAACTTCCTTGTTTGCTGGTAGCACCTGTAACCTGACCAGTCCTTTTCTAAATAAATATTTGATCTTCATTCTAGGGGAAACAATAATAATTTTGCAAAGTTACTTACAATGATTACTTCATTTGAACTTCACAACAAACCTGTGAGGTAGGTATCATTCCCATTTTGTGGAATAGGGAACAGTTTCAGAATCCTTAAGGGACTTGTCCACAGTCACATAGCGTAAGCTTCAAAGACAGTATCTGCACCCACATTTTTCCGTCTTTTAGGCCTAGCACTATATCCACTGCATGGTTCTACTTCTCTCTCTTTTTTAAATTTTGGTATTTTAAAATAATTAATTTTTTGTTTTCAACATTCACTTCCACAAAATTCTGAGTTTTAAATTTTTTCCTACTCTCTCTACTCCCCCTTCCTCAAGACATCATGCACTCTGATATAGGCTCATATATTCATATTGTGTGGGGCAAGTGAAAACTTCTCAGGTAACACCTCAGAAATCCCAGAAATCTGAATGGAATTGTAGTCAAGCACCAAAGATAAAGACTTAGCCTGGGATCCTTACTTTATTCCCCTGGTCATGAGCTGCAGGTTTTGCTGGGCTTAGCTAATATGTGGGAAGGGAAAGTACATGTTCCTTAAACTTGGCCATAGACTCAGTTTCCCCCTGACCAGCACAAGTACAGATTTAGGGAGATTACTGTGACCTATAGACTGGTCATCGTGTTCCAAAAACCCCCATGAAGTATAGCATATTTCCTACCTCCCTGGTGCCAGTGGTAGGGTCGGTCATTATGACCCAAAAGTCCTTAATATCCCCATTATTCATGAGATATTGTCTTTTTTCATATACATGTTTTGGTTATATTAAGGGAGTTGACATTTATCTTGTTATAATACTTATGACATATTTTGTCTGTTTCCTGTTTGCAAGATATGTACCTTCTGTTTTTTGATCTTATTGACACCCCACCTGCAGCGCCAGCAAGTTCTTTTGTGGTTAGATTGTGCGCCTTAGTTCCTAATTAATGGGAACAGGACAGGACAAAGGGAGGGGGGATTGGGGGATTTGGGGGGATTTGGGTATATAAACCAGCCTTTTGCTTCCTGCATTTCCACCTCTGCTACCAGACTGCCTCTGGTTGTGATGACGTCCCCTTCTCGCAAGATTGTATAATAAATCTTTCCTGTCTTTACTTAGAGACGTCTCTGCTTATTTTATTTTGGACAAGGATCATCTTGTCCCAAACAATATTAAACATATTTTCACATTAGTCATGATGTAAAGAAGAATTAGAACTAATGGGAGGAAGCACAAGAAAGAAGAAACAAAACAAAACACCAAAAGAAAAGGAGAGCAAATAGTATGCTTCCATCTGTATTCAGACTCCAAAGTTCTTTCTCTGGATCTGGATAGTATTTTCCAATGGGAGTCTTTTGGAGTGGACTTAGATTCTTGTACTGCATCACACAATGTGGCTGCGTGCACAATGTTTTCCTGGTTCTGTTCACTTCACTCAGCATCAGTTCATTCAAGTCTTTACAGGTTTTTCTAAAGTCTGTCTGTTCATCATTTCTTATAGCACAATAGTATTCCATTGCATTCATATATCACAACTTGTTCAACCATTCCCCAACTGATGGGCATCCCCTCAATTTCCAATTCTTTGCCACCACAAAAAGAGCTGCTATATGTACATGTGGGTCCTTTTCCCATTTTTATGATCTCTTTGGGATACAAACCTAGAAGTATAGCCATAGTTCCAAATTGTTCTCCAAAATGTTTGGATCAGTTCACTGCTCTACCAACAATGCATTTAGTGTTCCAACTTTCCCACATTTTCTCCAACATTTATCATTTTCCTGTTTTGTCATGTTAGCCAATCTGATAGGTGGGATGTGGTACTTTAGAGTTGTTTTGATTTGCATTTCTCTAATAAATAGTGATTTAGAGCATTTTTTTAATGTGACCATAGATAGCTTTAATTTCTTTCTTTGAACACTGTTCATAGCCTTTGACCATTTATTAATTTAGGAATGACTTGTTTCTTATAAATTCAATTCAATTCTCTATATATTTTAGAAATCAGGTCTTTATCAAAGACACTGATTGTAAAAATTGTTTCCCAGCTTTCTACTTCCCTTCTAATCTTGGTTACATTTGCTTTGCGTAAAAACTTTTCAATTTAATGTAATCAAAATAATCCATTTTGCTTTTTATAATGTTCTCTATCTCTTGTTTGGTCATAAACTGTTCCCTTCTCCATGGATCTGACAGGTAAACTATTCCTTGCTCTCCTAATTTGCTTATAGTATGAGTCTTTATATTTAAATCATGTACCCATTTTGACTTTGTCTTGGTATAGAGTGTAAGATGTTGATCTATGCCTAGTTTTTGCCATATTATTTTCCTGTTTTGCCAGCAGTTTTGTTAAATAGTGAGTTCTTATCCCAGAAGCTAGTCTTTGGATTTATTAAATAGTAGATTACTGTAGTCTTTGATTATTGTGTCTTGCATACCTAACCTATTCCACTGATCCACCACTCTATTTCTTAGCCAGTACCAAATAGTTTTGATGATTGCTGCTTTATAATACAATTTAAGATCTTGTACACTTAGGCCACCTTCCCTTGCATTTCTTTTTATTGATTCCCTTGATTTTCTGGAAATTTTGTTCTTCCAGATGAATTTTGTTATTATTTTTTCTAGCTCTATAAAATAATTTTTTGGTAGTTGATTGGTGTGTCACTTAATAAGTAAATTAATTTAGATAGTATTGTCATTTTTATTATATTAGCTTGGCCTACCCATGAGCATCTGATATTTTTCCAATTATTTAGACCTGACTTTATTTGTGTGAAAAGTGTTTTGTAATTGTGTTTCTATATTCCCTGGGTTGGTTTTGGCAGGTGGACTCCCAAATATTTTATAATGTCTACAGTAACTTTAAATGGAATTTCTCTATCTCTTGCTGTTGAGCTTTGAGCAACATATAGAAATGCTGATGATTTGTGTGGGTTTATTTTATATCCTGCAACTTTGCTAAATTTGTTATTTTGTTTCAAATAATTTTTTTTTCCAAGCAATTGGGGTTAAGTAACTTGCTCAAGGTTACATGGCCAGGTGTTTCTGGGTGGGTGCTAAGTGTCTGAACCCAGATTCGATCCCAGGTTATCCCGACTCTGGGGCTGGTGCTCTTACTCGCTGTGCTACCTGGCCACCCCTCAAGTAATTTTTTACTTAATTCTCTAGGATTCTCTAAGTATGCTGTCATATCATCTACAAAGAACAATATCTTTGTTTCTTCCTTGACTATTCTAATTCCATCAAATTCTTTTTCTTTTGTTGCTAAGGCTAACATTTCTAGTACCATATTGAATAACAGTGGTGATAATGGACATCTTTGTTTCACCTCCGATCTTAGTGGAAATGCTTCTAACTTATTCTCATTACATATAATACTTCCTGATGGTTTTAGATGGATACTACCTAACATTTTAAGAAAGACTCCATTGATTCCTATGCTCTCTAGTGTTTTTAATAGGAATGGATTTTGTATTTTGTCAAATGCTTTTTCTGCATCTATTAAGACAATCATATGATTTCTGTTAGTTTTATTGTTAATATGGTCAATTATGCTGATAGTTTTTCTAATATTGAACCAGCCATGCTTTCTTTATTTTCTTTATTTTTGGTATAAATTCTACCTGGTCATAATGTATTATCCTTGAGATGTTGCTGTAATCTCTTTGCTAATATTTTATTTAAAATTTTTGCATCTATGTGCATTAAGGAAATTGGTGTATATTGAAAAAAATTTTGCATAGGTGCCATGTACCACTGAATAAAGATATATTCCTTTCTATCCCCATTAAATTTTCTTCAGAGGTCAACCATATCTAACTTTTCTAAATTCTATTCATCTCCTTAATTTCTTTCTTGTTCGTTTTGTGGTTAGATTTATCTAGTTTTGAGAGAGGGAGGTTGAGTTCACCCATTTGTATAATTTTGTTATTTATTTCTTCCTGTCGCTCCCTTAACTTCTCTTCTAAGAATTTGGATACTATATCACTTGATTCATATATATTTAATAATGATATTACTTCCTTGTCTATGGTACCTTTTAGCAGGATGTAGTTTCTTTCCTTATCTCTTTTAATTAGCTCTGGTTTTGCTTTTGCTTTGTCTGAGATCGAGATTGCTACCCCTGCTTTTTTTACTTCAGCTGAAGCACAATATATTCTGCTCTAGTCTTTTACCTTTACCCTGTGTGTATCCCTCTGCTTCAAATGTGTTTCTTGTAAACAGCCTATTGTAGGATTATGGTTCTAAATACACTCTGCTGTCCACTTCCATTTTATGGGAGAGTTCATCCCATTCACATTCATGGTTATGATTGCTATCTGTGTCTCTCTCCATCCTATTTTCCTGCCTGTTTATGCTTTTTTCTCTCCTTTCTGACTTTCCCTCCTCACTAGAGTTTTGCTTTTGACCACGACCACTGCCTCCCTCAGTCTGCTCTCCCTTCTATTTGCCCTCTTTCTTTTCTTTCCCCTTTCCCCTCCTACTTCCTTTAGGGTAAGCTGAATTTCTAACTGATTATGTTATTCTCTCTTTCAGCCAAATCTGGTGAGATTAAGGTTCAAACAATACTTATCTCCCTCCCTTCTTTCCCTCCACTGTAATCGATTTTTGTGCCTTTTCATGTGATGTAATTTACCCTTTTATGTCTCCTCCTTTCCTCTTCTCCCAGTACAATCCCTTTTCACCACTTAATTAGAATATTTATCATCACATCAAAGTCAGCTAACACCTACACCCTCTATGCATGCCCCTTTTAAATGTCATAATAAAGGTACAGTTCTTAAGAGTTACAAGTGTCATCTTTTCTTGTAGATTTGTAAACAGTCTGCCCTTATTAATAGCATGTTCTTTTTTTCTTTCCTGTTTACCTTTCTATGCCTCTCTTGAATCTTGTATTTGAAGGTCAAATTTTCTTTTAGCTCTGGTCTTTTCATCAGAAAGGTTTGGAAGTCCCCAATTTTGTTGAATGTTCATCTCCTTCCCTGAAAGATTATGCTCAGTTTTTCTGGGTAGTTGATCCTTGGTAGTAATCCAAGCTTTTTGCCTTATGGAATATCATATTCCATGCCCTCTAATCTTTAAATGTAGAAGCTGTAAGGTCCTATGTAATCCTGACTGTGGTTCTGTGAAATCTAAATTGTTTCTTTCTGGCTGCTTACGGTAATTTTGAAATTTGGCTATAATATTCCTTGGCATTTTCAATTTGGGATCACTTTCAGGAGGTGATTGGTGGGTTCTTATGATGACTATTTTACTTTCTGATTCTAAGACCTTAGAGCAGTTTTCCTTGATGATTTCCTGAAAGATGCTGTCCAGGTTCTTTTTTTTCATCATGATTTTCAGGAAGACCAATATGTTTCTCCTGGATCTATTTTCCAGATTGGTTGTTTTACTAATGAGGTATTTTATGTGTTCTTTTATTTTTTCATTCTTTTTTTTTTCTATTTGACTGCTCCTTGATATCTTGTAGAGTAGTTGATTTCCACTTGCCCAATTCTAATTTTTTCTTCTATTAGATTTTGCACCTCCTTTTCTATTTGACCTATTTTACTTTTTTAAGGAGTTCTTTTCTTCAATGAGTTTCTGTGCCTCATTTTCCATTTGGCCAATTCTACTTTTTAAGGACTTATTTTCTTCAGTGTACTTTTTTCCATTTGACCAATTGTATTTTTTAAGGACTTGTTTTCCACAGTCACTTGTCCTTTCTTTTCCAAGTTATTGACTCTCTTGCATACCTCTCATTTCTTTTCCCAATTTTTCTTCTACCTCTCTAATTTACCTTTTAAAATCCTTCTCAAACTCTTCCAAGAAAGCTTTTTGGGTTTGCAACCACTTCATATTCCCCTTTGAGGTTTCAGATGTGGGTATATTGACAATACTGTCCTCTTCCAAGTTTCTGCCTTGATCTTCCCTGTCCGCATAATAAGAATCTATGGTCATGTCTGTTTTTGCTTTTTGCTTATGGTGTTTGCCTATTTTCTGGCTTTTAAAGTTGAGCTCTCTTTCTAAAGGACACTGACGCATGCTTCTTGGGCTGGGATCCCAGGACCTAGTGACTGGCTTTATGTGCTGGGGCCTCAGGTGCTGGCACCTAGAGTCTGTAGGGGTCTAACAGCTCACCTGGTGCTGAGCTGGGGTCAGAAGCACTGGAGTGGGGCAGCTAGATGGCACAGTAGGGGCGGCTAGGTGGCACAGTAAATAGAGCACTGGAGGACCTGAGTTCAAATCTGGTCTCAGACACTTGACACACTTACTAGCCATGTGACAAGCACTGGAGCTCTCAGGGTGGGGGTGGGGAGTCTAGCCCCTGAGAGATGTCTGTTCCCTAACCTCCTTTAAAGGACTTGAATATTTGTCTCCTGGAGGATGTCTGCTAACCTGGAACTATTCCTCCTGGAGTGGTGCTTCCTGTTGTTGTCCTGAAGCACCTGGAGGTTTGGCTGCTGCAGAACCACAGCCACATGGTGGTTTTCTGAACTGTTCCTCCTTCCTGTGCTGCAGCCCTCGACAGCCCTGGTGTTTGGCACTTGTCTGCTGTAGCACCCTATGAATGGTGAGCCAGCGGTTTCACCCTCACTTATAAAGGACAGCACGATAATAGTTTTCAGGGGTTAAAAACAGGTCATTTCAAGGGAGTAATCTAGTCTAGCTGGGGGCAGTTAGGTGGCATGGTAGATAGAATGCCAGACCTGGAGTCAGGGGATCGGAGTTCAAATTCAGTTTCAGACTCTTACTTGGTTTGTGACCTTGGGCAAGTCACTTAACCCTATTTGCCCCAATTTCCTTTTCTATAAAATGAACTGGAGAAGGAAATGGCAAACTGCGACAGCATCTTTGCCAAGAAAACACCAAATGGGGTCACAAAGAGTTGAACTCTACTGAAATGACTGAACAATAACAAGTCTAGTCTGCGAGCTATCCTCTCTTCCCTCTTCTTCATGGTTTTTGTCATTCCTAGCCTCTTCTCTCCTGATTAAATTTTGTGAAGATGGCTATCAATTTGTAATGCTCTTCATTCCAGGGGTGTCTTCATAACACACTGGTTGAAAAGAGTGAACAAGTTAGCATCTTCAAGTCCATTGTGGGCCAGAGTTTCTCCATTCCTCATCCTAGTTCTGTGTGTAAGCCAGCACTCCTTCAACCTAAGCCCTCATGCTATGGGTGACCTAGCAGGGGATTCTGGTGACCTTCACCTGACCTTTCACCAGACCTTTCCCTATTTCTATGGTAAAGGAAAACTGGGTCACTGGTGAAAGAAATTTAGGATAGAAAAGACAAGAAATTACAGCTTTCAGGAAGCAATAACATTTAGCTTAAAACTGTTTTTATCAAAGATGAAGTAGAAATTTGTGATTTGCATGTAAATATATTTGTCATTCAGTCATTTCAGCCATGTCCAACTCTGTAACCCATTTGGGATTTTTTTTTTAAAGCAAAAAGTAATTTTTTTTTAAAGCAATAAGCAACTTGCTCAAGGTTACATGGCCAGTTGTTTTTGTGTGTGTGTGTGGGGGGGGTGTTAAGTATCCGAGCCCGGAATCAATCCCAGGTCTCCTGACTCTGAGGCCAGCGCTCTTACTCACTGTGCCACCTGGCCACCCCCATTTGGAATTTTCTTGACAAAGATACTGGAATGGTTTGCCATTTTATAAAATGAGGAAACTGAGACAAGACAGGCTAAATGACTTGCCCAGAGTCACAAAACTAGTGTCTGAGGCCAGATTTGAAGATCTTACCTACTCACTATGCCACCTAGTTGCCCCTGTAAATATACTAAATATTCCTATTTTGCAAATTTAGATATAGTCCTGAACAAAACCCTTGTGAATAGGTCAGGTCTAACCATAGAAAATCCTGACTTTTCCTATGCTAGTTGCCAGTTTACACTAAGCAATTCCTTCTTGTTTTTTAAGCCCAGTTTTTAGATCAGTTTTCTAGTAAAATTGCTTTCTCTATTGTACCTTTGCTGATGTAGCATTCTGGCTCTCTCACATTGTTCAACCAAACACAAATTTGATATTGACTTGCAAATGCTAGAACTCCTGTGTCTAATGAAGGGTTATTTTCCCTGGCATATATCTCACAGATTACATGAAAATCTAAATGGCTTCAGCCAATTTTGAAACAAAAAGAAGAGAATAATTTGACACTCACCTCAGAAACCATTCTCCAAGATCGGAAACTCAGAGATAAATGAAAACAAAAGATTCTGCTGACTTCCCAAGCTTGGGCTGCTCTTGGCCTGACTAAGGCTGGTATTTCAACAATTTGTAATGCCTGTGTAAGATTTCCAGTGAGTAAGTGAATAAAAAAACCACTTATTAAGAACTTAACTACATGCTAAGCACTATGTGCTGGGTATAAAAATACAAAAGCAATACAGTCTCTGTTCCTTTGAGGAACCTGAATTCTAACAGGGGAAGGTAATTTTCATTCTATAGGGGAGCTAGAGTATGAAAAGGGCAGCTAGGGGGCACAGTGGATAGAGTGCTTGGTATGGAATCAGGAAGACTCATCTTCCTGAATTCAAATCTGGCCTCAGATGCTTGCTAACCTTGGGCAAATCACTTCATACTGTTTGCCGAAGTTACCTCATCATGAGCTAGAGAAGGAAATGGCGAGCCATTTCAGTATCTTTGCCAAGAAAACCCCAGATGGGGTCACAAAGAGTTGGACATGACTGTAAAAGACACAAGAGCCACAACAAAGAGAGCTGGAAAGGTAGAGGGGGAGCAGCAGAGGCTTCATGTGAATGCTGGCATAATTTGGAGAGATGACTGGGAAACTTCATGGTGGCTTCATTTCAGACAAGATAAAATAAAAACTCCCTTGTCAGAGCCCAGGATCCCATTTATGTGCCATTTTTTGAGCTATCTGGTTGGAGATACCTAGGGCCTCTGACCAGAAAATGTAGGCCTAGGACCAGCGGCTAGCCAAATGGCATATTTTACCTTAAAAAGAACCATGCATACATATCTCTTTGTAACATAGCAAGATTGAGCTATCATAACATGTCAAGACACTATGTTTGGAAAGGACTCGCCAAAAAAATCCTTTTTCAATTTTTTCTGGAATATTCTGGTCTCATGAAAAAGGAAGTCATTTTTTTTTTTTTGGCAAGGTAGATGAGATGATGTGACTTGCCCAGGGTTACACAGCTAGTAAATGTCAAATGTCTGAGTCAGGTACTCCTAACTCCAGGGCCAGTACTCTATCTGTTGTACTACCTAACTGCCACAGGAAACTAATGCTGCACATTGTGAGGTGTGGGCTGTTTCACTGGAAAAAGTAGCTGAAGTGATATCTACTATTATGAAATGATTGGGGTGGACACGTGTCCTTAAATATAATAAGATTTTTGCCAAGTTAACATTCTTGTTCACTCATGAGCTATTCTGACTTAAAAAAACATATTTGCAAATATTTTTATCAGGTAGTACTCACTCTGTTGAAGTAACGAGTGTTTCTGCAAATATATGGAGCCAGAAAAAAACAAAAACAGATGCTTTTCTTTTCCCAGATATATTGTGAAGTAAACATTTTCACTGGCACCAAAATAAATCACAAAAGAACACTTGGCTGTTGAGATATAACTAAATAAGACATTTTCCTTTGATCAGAAATTTTTTTTTAGAAAATGCTAACCAAGATACATAAACTGTGAGACCTTGAGTAATCTGAGTCTCAGTTTCTTTATCTGTATAGTGGGATGATAATATGTGTACTATTTAATTCACCAGGTTTTTGTGATGATCCAATAAGACAAAATCTGTAAGTACTTTGTAACAATGCCATACTACATACTGTAAGCAACTTTTATCATTCCCTTAACTTCAAAATAGCTTTTTCTCAATCCTTATCCTTCATGACTTCTTTAAATCATTTGGTATTATTAACTAATACCACCTCCTGGATTCTCTCACCCCTCTGACTTTTTATGACACTACTCTCTTAGTTCTCTTTCTGTCTGGTCTTCATTCATTCATCATTGATGTTATCATGTCCACTAACTGCAGGATTGTCTTAAAACTCTGTCTCGGACTCTCTTTTTAAAAAAATCTCTACAATCTTTTATTCATACCCTCATCAGCTCCTATGAGTTCGGTTATAATACTGACTGCTTCAGGATCTCTATGTCCAGTCCCAGTTTTTCTGCCAAGTTCTAGTCCCACACGACCAACTATTTATTGAACATTTCAAATTTGGTTCCAGGAGGTATCTCTAAATACAACAAGTCCAAATAGATTTCATTGTCTTCTCCCCCATCCCCATATCTAATCCTCCTTAGAATTTCTCTCTTGCTGTTAAGGATACCGTCACTTTCCAGTCACACAGAGTATCAACTTTGGTTTCATTCTCAGCTATTTGCTTGTTCACCCCACATAACTAAACCATTGCTAAATCTTGTCCTTTCCCCTTTTCATAACACCTCATGCAATATCTTGCTTTCCCATCCTTTGCCTAGCCATCACCCTAGTTCAGACTGATCACTTTTTACCTGGGCGATTGCAATAGCTTCCTATTATGAATCCTTGCTTCAAGTCTTCCTCTCTCTAATCCATCTTCTATATATCCAGGTGAGGTTCCCAGTTGTTATTTGCCTTTTGTTCTCAAAGAGGACCATGAGACCACCAGGGAGTGGATGCCATGATATGCAGATGAATTGGATTTGAATGAGAGAGGGCTGTATAGGCCACTAGCCTCACTTTCTTCTCTGGAGCCATGTGAGCCCAGTGGCAAGATATTGATTAGGACGACTGGAGATGGCCCTAGATGTACCTTGGCCTTTTAAGTTAAGGTCTTTAACAAGTCTCAGTTTGACTGAGGCAGCACCCATTCAGTGATTAATTCTAGGTAAGAAATGAGGCAGAGAGTTTAGTAAAAAAAAAAAAAATTCAATCTGGGAGGGGAAGACTCTCAAAACCACAACCTCTATAAAGAAAAAGAGGAGCTGCCCCACTGGAGACCCAGCTGGAACTGGCCAGTTGGTTAACACAGCTCTTTCCTTTTTTTTCCCTCAGTTCATGTAGGACATTATACATATGCTTATCTGTGGGCATTCTGCCCAAAGAAATGTACATGTTGATTGCTGAAACCTTTTTTTTTTTAAGGACTATGTCTTAAACCCAAATCACTCTGACTTTCACTGATTGACCCACAATAGGTCCCAGGCCAAGCCCCACTTGGTCATTGTTTGGGGCCCTGATTGACTCAGAGTGAAGCTCCCAGTTACCTCTAGGATCAAATAGAAAATCCTCTATTTGCTATTTGAAGCTTGTCACCCCTTCTGACTTTTTAGACCTCCCACACATCACTCTCTTCCCCATACACTAAGATGCAGCCACAGCAGCCTATTTGTTCTTCCATATATAAGGCATTTCATCCCATCTTGGAGCCTTTGCCCTGGCTGTCCTCCATGCCCAGAATACATTTTCTCTTCATGCCTCAGAATCCTTGTTTTTTTCTTCAAATCTTACTTTCAAGCACCACCTGCGATAGGAAGTCTTTCTTGAGCTCCTGAAACTACCTTTTATTCATTTTGCAAATAATAACAGCTAACAGTTATATAGTACTTAGATGGTGCCAAAGACCACGCTAAATGCTCTATAATTATCATTTTATTTGATCTTCATAACAATGCTGGGAGGTTGGTACTATTATTATCCCCATTTTATAGAAAAGGAAACTGAGGCAGACAGAAGTTGGTCTTTTTTTAAAGCCTTTATATAGTGCTTACTATGTGCCAGGCACTGTGCTGAGTGCTTCACAATCATCATCACAACAACCTGGGAGGTAGGTGCTATTATTACTCCCATTTTACAGATGAAGAAACTGAGGCAGAGGTTAAGTGTCTTGCCCAGGGTTACACAGCTAGTAAGTCTCTGAGGCCATATTTGAACTCAAGCCTTTCTGACTCTAGGCCTAGCTCTATCCAGTGTGCCACTTCTATACATATGTATACACACACACACACACACACTTATGTTACGAATATTTTTTTATATGTACACGTATAAAATGGAGCCATCTGGGTCCAGTGGCAAGATGTAGATCAGGACTACTTGAGACGGCTCTGGATTTAGTGGGAGACCTTGGCCTTTTTCACAGCCACTGTGTGTCAGAGGAGGGTGTCAGAACTCTTCCTGACTCCAAGGCTGGCTCTCTATAGGCTCTATCTGAACAACCCTTTTACTGTGGTTGTTAAGGTTGTTTAAAACAAGACAGTTAAAAGTCCAGGACAGTTAACAGCCTTCTCTCCTAGGTTACCTTTGAGCCTCACTATCCTCAAAAAAATCCTTAAAAAACCCAAAGTTAATAATACTGAATTCTAACAAGTCTATTTAAACGATTTGGCAACAAAGAACAAGGATGGATACTAGTAAAGTGCTTAGTGGTTCAAAAGAAGCTATTGATTTCACATTCTGAGACCACCCAACACTGAATCATCATAGCTAAGCTTACTCTGACTTTTCCCAGAATTCCCCAGGGGGAATGAATGCCTGATGCAGTCCTGCCCTAAGAATCTGTACTAATTTGTATTCTCAAGTCTAGTCTTCTGTGGGCCTCAACAGAATATATCCTATCCTATTTTTTTTTCCAACCTTTCACTACAGGTTTGATTCTTATGTGATTAACTCACAATAGTGGCTATGATTTAAGGCAGAACTCTGAAAATATCTTTGTCTGGGCACCCCATCAGCAAAAAAAAAAATTATTTTTATGTAGGTATGCCTAATGTTGGGGGCAGCTAGCTGGGCTTGGAATCAGGAAAACTAATCTTCATGAGTTCAAATCCAGCCTCAGACACTTTTACTTGCTGTGTGATCCTGGGCAAGTCACTTAAGCCTGTTTGCCTTAGTTCCTCACCTATAAAATGAGATGGAGAAGGAAATGGCAAACCACTCCAGCATCTTTGCTGCCCTATTTGGGTGGAGGCATTTACTCTCTGATTTGTACCAAAAGTCCTTTCTCTAATGGCCACATTTCTACATCTTCATACATAGGACAATGTAGAGCTAAGTTCTTTGACTAGTTTTCTCCTACCAGGTAGCCGCCATTGTTATGCCCAGCTATAGGAGCCTTCTACTGCAAAGCATCCACTTTGTTCATTCTCCCACCAGGTTAAACGCTTTGGGGTTAAGGATGATGTCATCACCCTGGCCAATTTGCTTGCTTGCTAGTTAGCCAGACTGGCAGGCTTCTCTTTAGAGATGTGACCATCCGTATACCTAATAGTTACTTATACACGGATGTCTTTATAGGTGACTAAACAGCAGCTTGGAGATTGATGTTCCTAGCCTTGGCAGCCACCTTACGAACTTGAGAAGTCCAAGTGCTAGTTGCTCAAAGATGGGTGCTTCATTCTACTAAACTCCTCTTGGAGAAGATGATTATTTTCAGGGGGATAAATTGATGCTTGACTGGTCAGAAGTTTTGGGCGTGGAGGTAGTTGTTGTTCAAATATACTGGAGTCGAAAGTAAAAGGCCTATTCACCAAGCCCATCTAGGTGTCCTGTGAGTCTCTATCTCCTGGAAAAACTTAATAGAAATCATACATTATTTTTACAGTCTTTAAATATATGTCACCTTGCACTTAAGAGTCTTTAATGTTTTAAGCATTTTTCTGTGTTGGAGAAAATAAATAACTGTCCTGTACCTGATATTGACCATTTTGTACATTGAGCAACTTCTCTAGAAGGAACTGTATTGAAATCTTTTGATGAGACGCTAGATACATGCCAATCTTTAAATAAGTTTCATTGGAATAACTTCAGGTTTGTGCATAATGAACCAGAAAATATAAGAAAATCCTGATTCCCTCTTTTGGGGGTCAGGCTTCCCTAGGACTTAACTTAGTCAAGGACTAGGGCTCTTAGTGTGAACAGGCTATCTCCCACAAGGACACAGGTTATGGCTTTTTAAGTCTGATAGTTCTCAGAGACCAAGTGATACAGAAAGACTAAAATTATGTCTTCTTTCAAGACTAGCTCAACTAGTTCTCTTTAATACAACTCCTTTCTCCTCAACATGGGGAACAAGAGATCAATCAGAAGTTACTGGCGGCTCTTGCTCTTCAGTAAGAGGCTAGAGCACATTTTTCCCAAAGTGATCCATGCCATTTCCTACAGGGAGGGACTAGGGCAGGGGTGGGGAACATGTAACCTTTGGCCTTTTGACTGAGTCCAAGTTTTACAGAACAAATCTTTTTATTGAGGGGATTTGTTTTGTGAAGTTTGGATTCAGTTAAAGGTCTGCACTTGAGGACCTAGAGGACCACATGTGTCCTCGAGGCTGCAGGTTCCCCACCCCTGGACTGGGGTGTAGGTTTAGTTCTATAGGAAGTGCGTTGGTGCAGCAGATTGGGGTGGGAGGACTCCTGTAATTATCCTCAATATGCTAATAAAAACCAAAAGGAAGACAAATTCCATTTAAAGTATCACTAAATATCAGAATTAGTCAACCAAGACATACATGAAACATGTAAATACTATCACAAAATAATTTTTACAGAAATGAGAGAACTTAGAAATGAGAGAAATTAGAAATAGTCAATGTATGAGGGTAAGTTGTGCCAGTTGAGGTAAAAATTATGATAGTACTCAAATTACAAATTACCAAAGGGATTTTTAATATAACTAGGCAAAATAATATTTAAATTTATTTGGAGCAATAGTCAAGAATATTAAGGAACCTAATGAAATAAATAGAAGGGAGTAATTTATTGTTTCTTAAACTCTACTAAGCAATAGCTAGGAACAATTTTGCATTGTTTTCCAATTTGTTATAATCCCAAGAACTTAAACTACTGGGGCAAGACTTTATTGTTCTTATTAACAATAATAAACATTTATATGATTATTAGTAACCATTAACATTTAATGTCTGCAAAGTACTTTCCAAATATCACCTAATTTTATCCCCACAACAATTCTGGGAGACAGGTGCTTAGACAAGATGTGCTAGGAAGGCTAAGATTCTAGAAAATTTTATTTTGTTTTATAATAATTTATATATTTTATTTTATAAAATTCTCAAAATTTTATTTCAGCATCTCAAGCCTTATACCATAAACTTGAAATTGTGACATGATATAAATATACAAAGTTACACCTTCAAAAAATTGAGTGTGGAAAGTTAAACCCTGCCCTTCCACACCATGTATAAGGTGAAAATGACTAGTTAAGGTTTAAAAGCTTACTCATTCTATTGATGTCCATTTAAACATGTACTTACTTCAGGGACAAGAACTGTGTTTCATGTGCTCATTGTAATGCTATGCCAAGGTGACTTAGACTCTTTGATGATGATGAGTTATTTTGAAAGTTTCCTTTATGTCACCCACCACTGAGCATTATGTAGGCTAGAAAACATATTCAGTTCAATTTTAAAATATATTAAAAACCGTGCATGTGCACAGCACTTTGTAAGATCACGACCTTGTCCTTAAATAGCTTAGTAGTCAATAAGCATTTTTTAAGTGCTTACTATGTGCTAATCACTCACTGGGCATAAAAATACAAACAGAAAGACTGTCTTTGTCCTCACAGTGTCCCTAAAGTCTGGACACATATAAAATCTCATTAACTATTTCAAGAAATGAAATAAATAAAATTTTCAACAGTATTTTATTTAATTACATAAATTTTAGCCATGACAATTTTTTTTAATTTTTAAAAAATTTTTTAATTTTAATTTTTAAAATTTTTTTTCAAATGCTTTATTAACTTCTGATTTACATCATTCAGTTCTGCCAGATTTTGAGTTACAAATTTTCTCCCCATTTTCCCCCTACCCACTGCCCCAAAATAGCAGTCCCACAGGATATCCCCTCCTCCAATCTGCTCTTTCCTATATTTTCTCCCGTACCCCTTTAGACTTTTCCAGTGGATCTCTATACTTCAGTGTCTATATGTCTTATTTCCCAATTACATGTAAAATAGTATTAATAATAGTGTATATATATATAATATATATACTTGAATATTTGATTTTAAAACTTTGAACTTCAGATTCATTCCCTTCCTCCTTTGTCACCCACTCTTACTGGGAAGATAAGTTCAGTATAGGTTGTATATGTGTGGCTAATGCAAAACAATAACAAAGTAGATATATTGTAAAAGACTGACTGTATTTCCCTCCCTCCTATCCCACCTCCCACTTGTTCTATTCTCTACTTTGATCCCGTTCCTTTTCAAAAGTGGGTGCTTCCAACTTCCCTCCCCCCCCAGGCTGCCCTCCCTTCCATCATCCCCCCTCTCATCCCCTTCCTCCCCTACTCTCCTGGAGGGTGAGATACCCTATTTAGTGTGTATTTCATTTCCTCCTCAAGCCAAATTCAATGGGAATAAGGTTGACCCATTCCCTTTTGCCTTTCTATTCTTCCCCTCCATTGTAACCATTTTCTCTTGCCTCTTATGTATGAGATAGTTTACCCCATTCTGTCTCTCCCCATCTCCTCTCATTATACTCCTCTCTCACCTCTTGAGCCTCTTTTGCTATTTGAGTCAGTCTGTTTTTTAAGGTGTTATTTTCCTCAGTCAGGCTGTTGACTCTCATTTCTTAATTTTCTTACATCATTCTCATTTCTCTTCCCAATTTTTCCTCCCCTTCTCTTATCTGCTTCTTAAGGTCCTCTATGGCCTGTAACCAGCTCGTATTTTCCTTTGAAGCTTTTGGTGCAGGAGTTCTGACTCCACTGTCTTCCTCCTGTTCCATGCTTTGCTCCTTTTTGTCCCCCAAATAGGAGTCTAATGTTGGAATCTTCTGTCTGCTTTGTTTCCTTTGCTTGGTCATGTCATCCCTCAGTCATTTGACCCCTGGGCTTTTTGCCACAGTAGAACTCTGCCACCCGACAGGGGACCTTTCATCCCAAACGCTGGGGTTTTCTCAGTTGCCGGAGGTATTAGATGGGTGCCCTCTCTGAGGTCTGCACATGCTCTGGCAAGCTGGACACACACCCCAGGACCTCCACCCTAGACTTCAGTCCAGATCCAAGAAGGTTAAAGCAAGGGTGATTACCCCTCAGACTGGTGCTTGGTCCCCCTATGCTCTGCAGGCCAGGAACTGAAGCTGCCTCGTGGCACTGGCTGGCTGTGACGAGGTCTCAGTGGCTTTTCACCCCCCGGGGGCAAAAGTCATGCATTCCCACTTACTAGGTCCCAAAGTCCAGACTGCACTGACCTCTCACTTTGTCCTTTGCATCTATGTGTTGATAAATCTGGAAACAGCCACAGCTGCTGCTGATCTGGAGTTCTCCAGCTGGTGGCTGGTCAGGCCTGCCCTGGGGGTAAAGCCTCTTGGTGGGACTGGGCTCTGCTCCCAGAGTGCTGTGCCGGCCGGGCTGTCCTCAGAGGGAGGTTAGCTTCTCTGTGTCATTTTGTGGGTTTTGCAACTCCAAAGTTTGTTTAGAGTCCCCTTTTCACATGGACTGGGGAAGGTGGAAGCTGGAGCAGTGGGAAGGTCCTGCTTCTACTCTGCCATGTTGACTCCCTAGCCATGACAACTTCACATGGAATAAAAGCTTTCATTAGCTATTGGGGATTATTTTCCATATTAATGAGATCAATTTAATTTAATTAATTTAGTTAATTAATCAGATTTCCTATTTGTCTCTTATGTCTTCCTATGAAATCTCATTTATGGGAGAGAGGCAGGCCAGGACCCCAACACAGTGTGTTGAGAGAGGCAGGCTGGGATGGTGCAGTGTGCAGAGGTAGGCCAGGATGAGGCCTGATCACTGAGGGGGGCAAGTTGTCCCACCAGCCACAAGGGCCACTAACAGGCCTATCACCAAAGGGCTGGGACTGGAAAGAGCAAGGTAAGAATCAAATGCAGGGCCCTTGTCAGGGACAAGAAATACTCCTGGGACTACCACTCCATAGCCCAGAAATTTAAAAAGCCCCTATCAGGAACTCCAAGGACCAGGATGGCAGAGAGAACCCCAGCTGCTCCAATTCGAGGACCCTGAAAACATAGTAATTATTGCCCCAGGGCAAAACCCTAAACAGTAAAGGCTTGGGAACCCTAGAAAAAGGGCGTGGCTATGGCCCTGCCTCAAAATGGGTAGAAAGCAGACTGCAACGACAAAGACTCTGGAGTCCTACTATCCTCAGAGGGAGGAACCAAATTCAGAGGGAGACAATGTTGACTCCACACCCACAGCTGAAGCATCAACAGGGAACTGGTCTCAAGCACAGAAAGCTTTCCTAGGTGAGCTCAAAATGAACTTTGAAAACCAAATGAGAGAGATAGAAGACAAAATGAATAATTCTTTTAAAATCAAAATTGCAAAATTAGAAAAACATTACTATGTAGAAAAAAGCTCCTTAAAAAGAAAAATGTGTGATATGGAAAAGGAGCTCCAAAAACTAACTGAGGAAAATAATTCGCTAAAAACTAGAATCAACCAAATTGAAGTGTATAACTCTATGAGGAACCAAGAATTAGTCAAACAAAGCAACAAGAATGAAAAATTAGAAAAAGAGGTAAAATATCTCAATGGAAAAATAACTGACCTGGAAAACAGATCCAGGAGAGATAATCTGAGAATCATAGGCCTACCAGAAAATGATGATGAAAAATGAGCCTGGATAAAATCCTCCAGGATTTCATCAAGGAAAACTTCCCTGAGATACTAGAACATGAGGGTAAAATAGAAATTGAGAAAGTACACTGAACACCTCCTGAAAGAGATCCCAAACTGAAAAGTCCTCGAAATGTTGTGGCCAAACTCAAGAACTACCAGGTAATAGAGAAAATACTTCAAGCAGCCAGAAAGAAACAATTCAAATATTGAGGAACCACAGTGAGGATCACACAAGATTTAGTAGCCTCTACACTGAAAGACTGGAGGCAATGGAATACAATTTTTTGCAAGGCAAAAGAGCTTGGGTTACAACCAAGGATCACCTACCCAGAGAGACTGAACATGTTCTTCCAGGCAAAGAGATGGTCATTCAACATTATAACAGATTTCCAGACCTTCCTTATGAAAAAGCCAGAGCTCAATGGAAAATTCAACCTCCAATTATGAGATGGAAGAGAGACATAGAAAGGTAAACAAGGAAAACACA
>NW_027185809.1:16069081-16113852 GCF_028583685.1 Petaurus breviceps papuanus
GATCAAGGGCTGACGGAGAAGTGCCCAGTCTGCCACCTATCAGTGTCATGTTTGACAGGATTGATGTCTGGGAACCAAGGCTAATGGAGACACAGTATGTGGATAATTACTAAGGAGTTAACCTAGAGATAGGGTACCGAAGGATTCATGGGGGCAGTGGGACACTATACAAGGGGGAGATAATAGTTGCCTAAGTTGGAATGTTTATAGATACTTTTGTGAAGGATTCATAGGTGTAGCTTGTTATTGTTCCAAGCTGAGATGGGCAGAGTTCATGCTCTGAAGCTAGGCAGAGTGCGGGTAGGGGGAAGGAGCAGAATTAATGCTCTGAGGCTAGGAAGGGGGGGGTGTGATTTTACAAGCTGGTTTTACAAATTGGTTTTAGACTGATGTTGCAAATTGGCATTACAAATTGATGTTACAAATATAGATCCCAAGCACCCCATCACTATGAAATTTTTAAAATGATAAATACTTTGACAATTGTAACCCAATATAAATGGTTTCCTTTGTAATCCTATCTTTCTATTTTATGCATTTAAAAATATTATTCTGAGAAGGCTTCGCCAAACTGTCAGAGGGATCCATGACAAAGTAGATTAAGAATCCCTTGTCTAAATATACAGGAGAAGGAGAGAGAGAAAGAAAAAGAAGCTTCTCAGCATTTTGGTTTCCTAGATGAAGGGAGAGAATTCATTACCTCTCAGGCCTTTCCTTCAATTAGGTTGCTACTGTCCAGTCTGCATGAATAAATATGTAGCCCCATCCACAAGCTTCCAGAAAGAAATTCACTATCTCCAAGACAGGGAGAGAAGTCAGGTCTCTGCAGGACATTTGTGGTCAAGAAGAGTGGAAAGAGGTCCAAGAGGCTACAGAGAACTGGAAACAGAGCAGAGACTGTGTGATGGAGTGGAAAATAACCAGGCTTCTGCTGGAGTGACCTTCATATTTTAAAGCAGGCAGCTGAGACTGCTTGGAGGGAGGCCTTGATTGGTAGTGTATTCTCTCTCTTAACTGTAGAGCAGAAGCTGAGGAGGTGTTATTTTTTTCCTTCTTCTCTACTGTTATTGCCAGTCAACTCTTGTTGGAGCCACAGGTGTGAGAGACACTGTGGCAGTCACAAGATGCCGGAGGGGGTGCACGTGACCTCTGAGGGACAGAAGCATGGAGATGTGGAGGCCGACTCTGCCGGGCCGAAAGGGTTGACATGGCATTGAGCACAGGGCCGTGGGAGCCGACTTTGCCAGGTTGGGAAAGGCCGAGGTGGCATTGAATGTGCCTTATCAACACGGACTCCTCTTAACACATACTCCTTTGCCCTGCACTCGGGAGAGTGCACAATTGGCTCCCACATGGCATGTGACAGTAAGAAGAATGACAAGGATATTAGGGAAAAAGCAAGGGGAGGCTCCCCCTCTTTCTCTTTCTCTCTGTCCCGCTCTCTCTGTCCCACGGTTCCATTCTGCTATGTTTTGATGGCCACACTGTTAAGATGTAACTGAATAAAGAGCAGCCTCGCTTGGCAACCTCCGTGTCCTTGGGTGTTCTGTGGGGGTGTTCTTCTTGGAGACAAGAAGCCAGAGACGTCCGAAGACCGGGTATAAGGTAAGACAAGGCCGGAGCTGGGAAGAGCCCAGCAAACTCTGTCCTATCTTCCTCTCCATCACTGCTAATTTTTGTATGCCTGTTTGTCTTTTAACAAATTAGTTCATTTTCATTGTCTCAGGGCATCCAACTATGCATGCAGGGATGACCCTTCAGGGCTTTTTTTTTTTTTTAAATAAACTATCCACTCTAGGATCCTACAATTCTAGTATGAGAGATTAAGGCACTCCATATTCCCCAAGGGGTTTTAGTTTCATCATTTGTAAAATGGAGATAGTAGTACCTATTTCCCAGGTTGTTGTGAGGATCAAATGGGATAATATTTGTAAAGGACTTTGCAAAAAACAGGATGAATTTCCTAAGGACTGCTGACGGTTACAGGGACTGAAAAAGTTCAGGGATCTCTGACAGAATATGGAATGTGAGAGCTGGAAGAGACCTAAGAATATAAAATGTAGAATGTCAGGGAACCTTAGCCAATTGAATAAATCTGAGCTAGATAAAGGCCTCAGAACAGAGAACCTAGAATTTCAGAGTTAAAAGGGATTCTAGAGAATGTAATTATACCTTAATTTTATAGATGGGGAAACTAAAGCAGAGGGGCCGAGACTTGTTACAGTACCACAACATATTTATTTCCATGTGTTAAGATCTCGAGTTCATTCTGTTTCCCATACTTGGATCTCTGGTGTGAAAACAACTCATTTTTATTATACTTTAAAATTTACTAAATACTTTCCATGAAATGTTCTTGTGAGGTAGGCAGTCCTGTGAGGCAGGACTACTATTTCAATTTTGTAGATGAAGAAACTGTGGTCCAAAAATGACTTGCCCAAATTTCCACAGCTATTAAGAGGTCCCTGAGATTTTGACATGTTTCTCTTGATGTAAGTCTTGTTCTGCTGTCCCATAGCTACCTCGCACCTCCCTTCCTCATTTAGAATCTTCTGGGTCAGTCCCAAAAGTATCCTGTCAAATCCACTCTTCCTAGTGCTTATGACATTCAGCCTGTTTTTGGCAGTAGCCCAGAACTATGACCTTGCAAACAATTCACATTTTCTAATACCATCTCTGCAGCCAAATGTCCCCTTCTCACATCTTTTTCCCTCCAAAGTGGTCACTGGGGAAAAAAAACAGTGACACCTCAGTGCTTCATCCTTCTTTTTTTTTTTTTTAAGCAATTGGGGTTAAGTAACTTGCTCAAGGATACACGGCCAGGTGTTTCTGGGTGGGTGCTAAGTGTCTGAGCCCGGGATTCGATCTCCAGGTCTTCTCAACACTGGAGCCGGTGCTCTTACTTGCTGTGCTACCTGGCTGCCCCTCATCCTTCTTTCTTCTACCCAAGACTTCAGAGTCATTATTGATACATTCAAACTAGTTCAAACTTCTAAAACTTCTGGAAATATTCAAATAGATTTAATCAATTTGGGAATTCTCTCTAATGATTTAGATAGCAACCCATCCATGTCTGTCCATCCTATGTGATTCTTGTCTGTGTCTTCCCATACATTTATTGTTTTTGAGGTGGGAAGACAAGGCAATTGGGGTTAAGTGATTTGTCTAAGGTCTAACACACATCCAATAAGTGTGTCAAGTGTCTGAGGCTGGATTTGAACTCAGGTCCTCCTGACTTCAGGGCCAGTGCTCTATTCACTGCACCACCTAGCTGCCCCACTTTTTTTCCCCCATTCATTTGCCGCAGGGTTTGCCTAGCATTTTGGAGAATTTCCTCACTCCTGACACATGGAAGTTACCAGTGGAGCATGCTAGCTACTCGTTTGTCATGCCTTGCCCTTGCCACACAATACACTCATCTCCTATTCCTAGCATACACATCCTTTTTGACATCGTTTATCCCTCAGGCACTCACTACCTGTGCAACCTTAGGCAAGTTATCTAACTTTGGTCTGCCTCAGTTTCTTCATCTGTAAAATGGGGATAATAATAGTGCCTGTCTTCCAGGGTTGTTGTGAGGATCAAATGAGATAATATTTGTAAAGCATTTAGCACAGTGCCTGGCACATAGTAGGTGCTATATAAATGTTAACTATTATTATGTACACTTGAGCTGAATACAAAGAGCTATTGTGTAACCCTGGGCAAATCATTTAACCTCTCAGCTTCAGTTTCCTTCTCTGCAAATGTGAAGGCCTGCAAAACAGATTTTTATCATTTTCCTGCACAGTTCATCTAGGCAGAGACGAGTCTCAGTGTTCCATCCTTGCTTTACTGTGACTGAATTCAGCTGTCCATGTTCCTCTTCCTCCTCCCCCCACCTGCCACACACACACACACACACCCTTCCCCATAGTCCTGCTTAATAAATATTGTTGTCATCCATTTTCAATTTCTGCCTTAACAGCTGTATCTGGGTGGACTTTGCTAATATTGATTGCCCTCACTGTCTCTGCTCCTGAACTAGTTCTTTGGCTTTTGGGCTAAATCAGCCCTCTTGATGCTTCTTCCTATGCCACCCCCACGCCCCAGCCTAATATATATACCTTCTAATGCTAGTAAACTGGACTGCTATATAACTTAGCAGCTCATGGAAGATCCCACTAAGTCGGGTTTACAGCGCCCTCTGCTGATCTCATTGGTATTTGTTTGTTGGACAGTCTGTTCCCAAAACCTGTCAGGGTCTGATGACATACCTCCCTCCTTCCATCTCAAATTATCCCCAATCCGTTTATCAAAACTGACACCCAAATTCTTCATCCTTTCTAGTGCACTCATGACTAACGATAGTGTCTAATAATAATAACAATGACTAATAATCAGTGGTGTCAAATTCAAAAAGAAAAGGGTGGTGGTGGTGGTGGCACCAATCATACTTAAGGACCCTTTCAGGTTACACACTGACATATAAAACCAAGTATTCGCATTATTTATGTTCTGTTGTATTTTCAAATTAAAAATATTTCCTAGTTACTTAATCTGGTTTGGAGTATGGTTGGCCTCAATGCTGCCCAGTGGTCGAGTCACTTCTGGCTTAAAGTGTCACTTCTCTTAGGTTTATCTGAATATTTAATGGGATAAAAAGTTGAGTTAATGACTGGGTTCAGGGAAAATTTGTCTTATTTATTTTTTTTGAGGATTGCCCCCCCCCCATCTCTCCTTGTAATTTTTGTCTCTTTATCCATCAGCTGTCCCACTCCCTTCAGTCAGTATACCTTGTACATTTATAATAATGATGATAATATAATAATTAAAATACTATTATTAACCTATTTTACAGATGAAGAAACTGAGGCAAACAGCGGTTAGACAACTTGCCTAAAGTTGCACAGGTAGTGAGTAGGAATGAGAGGGATAAACGATGTCAAAAAGGATGTGTATGCTAGGAAGAGGAGATGAATGTGTACAAGTACGCATTGGCAACCCAATGCAATGAGGCTGTTCAGTCCTAACCTCTGCTCAGAGATGACTATAAAGGTAACTCTCAGATCTTTTCCCAGTGTCAACCAGAGAATGGAAAGAGGCCAAAGGTAAGAGGAGTACCTATTAAGTAGCACTAATGACCATCAGGGAATTTGATTCCAGAGCTGACACATAATAATTATTTAAGGACTTGCTTAGCATTTAGATTACTTAAATTGGGAGGCTGATGGAGAGGAGGCCAAAAGGGATGTAGAGAGGAAGAAGAATATTAAAAAAAAAAATACAACAGCCTCCAGCCAGGGGTATTGTGGGATTTAAATGAGATGAGGAATGTAAACCACTTTGGAAACCTTAAAACACTATGTAAATGCAAATTATTGTTGGTTATTGGCCTACTGGACCTCTACCATCTGTTTCCTCGACCTCCTGCCATACTCCTGCTGTGTTCAAGTAATATTGGACAATACTGGGCTGTACTAGCAAAAGTTTAACAATGAGGCTATGGGTGGGTAAGTTGATACATAAATTTTTAAATTTTATCTGCATTGTTAACACTTTTTTAAGTCTAGACAAGTAACAAAGTACTAAATCAAGTCCTTATTTATAGCTCTAGGGTGTAAATGCTCACATTAAAAATTTAACTACCTTTAGAAATGGTTCCAGCCCTCCCCGCTCCGGTCACTTATTTGTTTCATCTTCTGTGTCACTTTCATCTATTCAGAAGAGGGCATTTCTTTCAGAGTGCAGTTTTAATTAGGATTAAGGTGGGCAACTAGGTGGTGTAGTGCATAGAGTGCCAGGCCTGGGGTCAAAGAAGACTTCTCTTCTTGAGTTCAGATTTGACCTAACTGTTAGGACCTTAGGCAAGTCACTTAACACCTGTTTACCTTGGTTTCTTCGTCTATAAAATGTGCTGGACAAGGAAATGGTAACCCACGTCAGTAGCTTTGCCAAGAAAACCCTAAAAGGGGGTCACAAAGAGTTGGACACAACTAAGCAACAACAACAAGGCTATAGGATTCTTTCTTTGAGAGTAAGATGTGCCTACAGAGAGGCACTTAGCATGATACAAATAGACTAGATTTCAAGTCATTATGAGTTCTGCTACTTACTTAAATTATATGCAACCTTAGGTAAGTCACTTCCTTTTGATGAGCCTGAGTTCCCTCATTCAAAAATGAGGGGGTTGAACTAGATAACCACCCTACCAGCCTTCTGTAGCAGCAAGCACCCCAAGCGTCCCCAGGGTGGCTGCCAACACAGGTTCTTGGATCTGCTTTGATAAAGGAAAGCAACTCAAAATGGGTTAACAAGCTTACTTTAATCAGTCAAACATGTATCGTTTACCTAGTTCAGGGGAAGAAGGTCAGCACCCCGAACTTAAAAGTATACTGACAGAATTATCAAGACAGAAACAGATCAAGTAGACAGCTTTCCAAACTGTTCAACCATTACATCCATACCAAATCAACATCTGGGTTTTTCAAAGCCGGGGGGCTCTGGACAACGGCTTCCCAGAATCCAGATCAAATCACAGAACACTTCTCAAAGTGAGCCCCAAAACAAAGCTACACATCAGGGCTTATATAGCCTTCTCCTGGCTCAGAGAATGTAACAATCTTATTGACCCACTGGCCAATCAAAAAGTATCTACTGAAAAACAAGCCTCCCACCCCAGGCTCTAGGGGCAGGGAAGATCTTCAAAATTTACATTCCCATTACACCTTCTTTTTGAAATTCCCTGAACCTCTAAGGTCCCTTCCAAGGGAAAAGATTCAGACTCAGAATTTGGCACTTTTTAGCTCTGTGACCTTGGGTTTTTAATAAGCCTCAACTGTAAAATGGAAATATTCAGAACTGCATTACCCACCCACAGGATTGCTATGAAAATCAAAATGAGATAAGGTATAGAGAGTGACTTTTTAAGCGAAGTATTATATAACTATCACAGTGTCTTCCTAGCAAGACTCACAAAGTATTCACAGATTTCTGTTATCCATCCTCTGGACCCCTGAGTAAGGAGGGAAGGGTGCACATAGGCTAGCTGAAATTTACCAAGATTTGCCAAGGTTCCCCAATCACTAAGTCATTGACAAAGCAGCTGTGTCTTCTCATAGCCTTAAGCAAAGCCAAGGCAGACACAGCCTAGAGCTCCATTTAAACTAGCCCTGGCTCTGTAGTAACTCTAGCCCTAACTCTAGTTCTGTTCTTCTTGTTTGTCCTTTGTTCTCAAAGAGGACAAATGACATCCTGAGGGTGATGCCCGACTTGTGGGGGCATTCTATTTAAGTAAAGCCGAGCTACACAAAGTCTAAACCTAATTCTGAGGCGCCTTAAAGTTTACAAATCATTTTATACACATTATCTCGTTTAAACCTCACAACAACCCTGTGAGATAGATTCTATGTTTGTGTGTTTGTTTTGGACTGGATCTATGATTTGACTGATCTAAGGAATTCCCAGTGAGGATACTGAGAGACTGAGAGTCACCTTGACAGCACTGAGACATTAAATGATTTGCTGAGGTCACTTAACTAGGAGGAGTTAGAGGCTGTGCTTGATCAAGCTGTCTCTCGCTAAGGTAGAATTATTATCTCCATTTTACAGATGATAAAACTGAGACTCGGGGAGTTTCAGTGATTTGCCCGTAATACCGCTGCTGGCTAAATGTACCAGGCAACATTTGAATACAGGTGTCCCCAATCATTGCAACCCTCCATCCACTTCAGCAGGCTGCCTTTATTGTCTTCTAAGGGCAAAATACCAAGTAACTAGGAACAGTACAGAGCAGAAGTTTAGTCTTAGGTCTATCACTGGTCAGTGAGGGCCAGGACAAAAGAAGTTTTCTCCATAGTTATCATCATCATTGACAAAAGACATTTATTTCTTAAATGCCTAACAATGTGACCTTGCTGTTAGAAGAGTAAAACAGACACCTTCTTACCCTCCAAAGTTTATGTTTTAAGATGTGCTGTAGCTGATTGAAGGCTGGCTGGCCTTCGAATCACTGCTTTTAACTCTTGCCTTTAAGGTTGTATTACTGTGAACCAATCACTTAACCCACCAGTGACCCAATACTATAAATTACAGACAAATTGTTAATTTTGCTCCTCTCACCAGGGAGTTCTTCACACCAACAAAACTGAAAATTAGAACCCATTTTCTCTCACTGCCCTCCACCCCCAAAAAGGAAGTTGAATTAATAATTGTCAATGACATAAACTGTCCAAATACTAAAAAATATATAATTAAACCAATAATAAGGGATAAATATTCTGAACTCTGAGGCATGTGGGAAAGTGTAGTGGACCTATCATCTAGAAATGCAGGAGAAATTTCAGCTTCTGGCTGGGTGAGTAACTCATATGTAATCAATTATGATGATTCAGTTATTCTTCTACACATAGAAGGGGATGCTGGTTGAGAAGCCTGCGGGGAAAGAGCCTCTATGAAAACTGAAGCAAAGACCCCGAGGGACCAGGGGATCAGCCTGTCTGATGTCCAAAGCAGATTTCTGACAAAAAGAAGAATTTTCTCTCCTGGCAAATGGCTCCTTACTTCAGGTACAGAGGAGATAATCTCCTGTGACGGTGTTTGTGTGTGTAAGTTAAATAGGTATTGTTTCATAGGGTATTTTTAAAAGTTTTATTGGTGCCTTTTATTTTTATATGTTATTTCCAGTAGGATGCAAACTCCTTGACAGCAAGAATGATTTGTTGTTTTTTCTCTTTATCCACAGAGCTTAGCTAGATGCTTAGTAAGTGCTTAGTGATGGATTACCACATATACCCCTTTCTGCACAGAAGCCACCCCTATACAAAGGAAAATAGTTAAACAAAACCAACCAACATAATGATGGAGCCTGACAATAAATGCCATATAAAAATATCACTAGCACTATGGCACTTTAAAGTTTACAAAACACTTTACAGATAGTATTGCAATTTATTCTTATATCAACCCTGGGTTGTTCAGTTGTGTACAATTCTTTGTAACCCCATAGACCATAGCACACCAATACTATCCAGGGCATTTTCTTGTCAAAGATATTGTAGTGCTTTGCCATTTCCTTCTTCAGTGGATTAAGGCAAACAGAAGGTAGGCAAGTGACTTGCCCAGGGTCACATAGCTAGTGTCTGAGGCTGGATTTGAACTCAGGTCTTCCTGACTCCAGGTCTAGCACTCTACTAAGCCACCTCAGTGTTATTATTATTCCCATTTTATAAGTGAGAAAACTGAGGCAAAGAGAGGGTAAGTGACTTGCCCAGGGTCATCCAATCAGAAAGTGTCTGAGGATGTGTCTTAACCCAGATCTTCCTGATTCCAAATCTCTAGCCTTCTATCCAAAGTCTCACCTACATATTGGCCATTGTAATGAATGAGGATGACTTCCTGGTTTTTGTTTGCTTGCTTGTTTTCACATCATTGCAGTTCTTGCATACATTGTTCTCCCTGTTCTTTCTTCACTCTGAATCAGCTCTTATAAGTCTTCCCATGCTTCTTTGAATTCCTTGAATTATGAAATCTATCATTTCTCATGGCATAATAATACTCCTTTATTTTCATTGACTATAATTTCAGCCATTATCCATTGAATGGGCATCTACTTTTTTCCCAGTTTTCTGCCACTAATGAAAAGGGTTGAAATGTATTTTTTGATATATATGAAACCTTCATTTCTGTCTTTCACCTGTCTGCAGTTTACACCCAGCAGTCATCCCACTAGGTTAAAGGGTAAAACAGTTTGGTGACTTTTCTCCTAATATTATAAACTGTTTTCTAAAATTGTAATTGTTGAACCAATTACTAGTTTATAGTATCATTGTTAATGAAAGGGACAAACTTTGTGACTCTGAAGACTAGCAAACAATAGTCCAAAAGTCAACCTGGTTGTGTGTATGTGTGTGATATTGTTGCTGCCCAGTGGTTTTAGTCATGTCTGACTCTTCATGACCCCATTTGGGGTTTTCTTGGCAAAGATACTGGAGTGGTTTGCCATTTAAACTGGGATCGTGTTAAATGACTTGTCCAGGGTCACACAACTAGTGTCTGAGGCTGAATTTTTGAACTCAGGTCTTCCTGACTCCAGGCCCAGAAGTCTATCCACTGGGCCACCTAGCTACCCTCTCTCTCTCTCTCTCTCTCTCTCTCTCTCTCTGTATATATATATATATATATATATGCTTGGTCTACACATACCTGTGTGTGTGCCTATATCATATCTATATGTATGTGCGTATGTATGTGAGGGCATATAATATATATGTGTGTGTATATATGTATGTGTATGCCTATATATCATATCTATATGTATGTGTATATATGTGTGAGGGCATATAATAGATATGTATGTATATATGTATGTGTGTGTTTGTGTGTGTGCACATATACACACATACCACACACACACATATATGAAATTACATACAGATAGATACAGATATGTTTTCTCCCTTGGGAAGAAAACTAGCATAGTGTCTGATACTTACCTGGGGCTCATTGAATTGATCTCATAGGCTTGTAGTAATAAATGTAATATTTAATTAAATTATTATCCTACATATATGTACAAATAAAATATATAAAAATAAATATAAGCTAGAGAGGCAGCTTTATGTAGTAAAAGGAAAGGGTATGTGTAGAAGCTTGGGTTGAGTTTTTTAGGAGCTCAGGAATTTTTGGATTTGGAAGGGAAGAGGGAATATTTTTTTAGATAGAAGGGACAGCCAGTAAAAAGGCTCAGAGATGGAAGATGCAATGGAAATGGAATGTATGAGCAACAGTAAGAAGACTAGTTTGGCCGAAGCATTAAGGAATAAGTATTACAGCTAGAAGGGCAGATTTTGTGCAAGTTATGAAGGGCTTTAAATGCCAAATAAAGGAGTTTATATGTGATCCTAGAGGTAATAGGAAGTCATGTTTAGAGCCCAAAAGCAGTTAAACAGTGGCTGCCCTGCCCTCACCTCCAATAAATAAACTTTTGAAAAAATGCATAACTAAATACAGAATTTTATGAAAGCCAGGGAAAGAAGGACCTTGGACTCAGAATGGAATGGGCTTGGACAGAATGGGCCTTGGATGAAGGCCTTGACTAAAGGGCCTCTAGATGAGATCTAGAGCAGGGGTAGGGAACCTGTGGCCTCAAGGCCACATGTGGCTCTCTAAGTCTTCAAGTGCAGCCCTCTGACTGAATCCAAACTTCACAGAACAAATCCCCTTAATAAAAGGATTTGTTCTGTAAAACTTAGACTCCGTCAAAAGGCCACACCCAAGGATATTGAGGCCACAGGTTCCCCACCCCTGACCTAGAGTTTGTTCCATAAATTGGACCAAGCTGGGCTCCAACGACCCTATATATCTGTAATTGTCAACCTGTATATACCTGTATGAGGTAGCTAGGTGGCACAGTGGATAGAGTGCTGGACTTGGAGTCAGGAAAACCTGAGTTCAAATCTGGCTTAAGACACTTCTAGTTGTATGATACTGGGCAAGTCACTTAACCCGGTTTGCCTCAGTTTCCTCATCTGTCAAATGAGCTGGAAAAGAAAATGGTGAACTACTCCAGTATCTTTAAGAAAGTCCCAAAATGGGGTCTCAAAGAGTTGGACATGACTGAAAAATAAATATATACAGATATGCATACACATATATATGAATATAAAAAACACTACAGCCCCGAGGGCAGAAAAGGCAGTACAAGAATATGCATAGATGTATGTATGTGTATTCTGTATGTATTCAGGACAAATGGAAGGAGGACATGCTATAGCTGCAACAACTTTACTAGGGTATTTGATGAAGAGGCTATGTTCCTGTGGCCAGAGATACAGGAACAATTTAAGACGGTCTCCAAGTCAGAGAACCCAGTAGCACCACACTGTTTGTTTTGGAAAGGTATAGTTTGTATTTTTACCTGGGTCAGTTCAGCTTCAGAATAGTTAAGTGGTTTCTGTAGCAGTTTCCACGGAAACAAAAGAACAGCTGTTACCCATTCAAGTTATGCTAGAATAGTTAGTCGCTTCTTGGAATTATTTTTGATATTTTTCTCCTCCCAGAGCTGCTGTAGGAAAGAGAGATTGTCATAACTGAATTTCCACCCACCCCCTCTGCACTCTCCCCTCATTTGATCACAAAGAGACAGAGAGACTTGCTTAGGCATTGCTTTCCTAACGCAGGATCCTTCCAGATAACTCAGACTGGAGATCACTTTTAGAAAGATTCTCAGAGATTTTGGAGAGGAGGATTGCAGAGGGGAAGTTAGAGAAGAGTGATCTTTGGGGGAATCCCAGAAACAGGAGGGTAGATCCCCCACTTTGATTCTGATAGAGAATCTTCTAGGAAACAAGTGCTTAAAGCCAGTGCCACAGTTTGAGGTCAGGATTCTTGGGTTCTCATCCAAGATCTGTCACTAACACAGAGGTCGACCTTCAACAGTCAGGCCTTGTCATTCATAGTACACTCAACAATTTTGCAGGAAATGTGAGACAGAAAAAAAGAGAGACTCTCAAAATGTTAGAGTTGGGAGGATCTTTTGAGTTCAATGCCTGGTATAGAATAGACACTTAGTATATGTTTACTGAATGAATTAAATTCAACAAGAATGTGTTAAGCACTTTCTCTGGGCCAGGAACTGTGGTGGTTGTTGGGAATGTAAAGACAAAAACAAAACAATCCCTGCCCTCAACAAGTTTACTGGGGAAATAGTGTATCTATAGACAGACAAATATGAGAGGTATTATGGTATAGGTAGAGGAGCCAAGGGGAGAACTAGCCTGTTTAAATCCTGTTTCTGACACGTACTGGTTGAGTGACCCTAGGTAAGGCATTTCATCTTTGAATATCCCAGCAAAACTCTTAAATTATACTTTGAGAACCGTTGCTAATCTACATCGCTAGATGGAGTTTCCTATCTTACACCTTACCTGATTCGTTACACCAAAGAAATGATGGGTCTGGTAAACTATGCACACATACACACATGTGTGCATGCACACATACACACATGTGTGCATGCACACATACACACATGTGTGCATGTACACACACTACCAAAAAATCCTGCAAAATGTCAGGCACTAACAATTGGGGGGTAAAGAAAGGTCTTTTATAGAGGTAACACTTGAGTTAAGCCTAGAGACATCTAGATGATGTAGCCCAACCTGGAGTGAGGAAGATCTGAGTTCAAATACAGCCACCAACACTTACTAACTGGGTGATCCTGGGCAATTCACTTAACCTCTGTTTGACTCAGTTTCCTCATCTGTAAAATGGGAATAAGTGAGTATCAAATGAAATAAAAATTGTAAAGTACTTACCTGGTACCTGGTAAGTGCTATATAAATGTTAGCTATTATTATAGTGATAAAGAAATTAGAGATAGCAAGAGGCAGAGGTGAAAAGAAGGAGTATTGTAGGCATGAGAGATAAAAAGTCTATGCACAGATACAGGTGGGGAGATAGAATTTCATGTCGTGGTAGACTGCAAGTAGAACAGTTGGACATGACTGAGGTTTTATTATATGAGGAGTTATTCTAAATAACACAAGAAAAAGACATTGGACCGAGATCATAAAGAGTTTTAAATGCCATCTAGCTGGGGCAGTTAGGTGGCACAGTGGATAGAGTTCTGGGCATGGAGTCTAAAGTTTCATCTTTCTGAGTTCAGATGTGACCACAGACACTTTGTGACCCTGGGCAAGTCATTGAACCCTGTTTACCTTAGCTTTCTCATCTCTAAAATGAGCTGGAGAAGGAAATGGCAAACCACTCAAGAAAACCCCAAATGGGGTCACAAAGAGTTGGACATGACTGAAATGAGACTGAACAACAACAAAATACCAAACAGAAAAGTCTGTATTTTATTTAAAGGCAAAAGGAGATTATAGTAGATACTTGAGCAGGAGAGTGACATAATCAAAGATGTTTAAGAACTATCAATTTGGCAGCTGTGTAGAATGTAGATTGGAGGGGGCACAGACCTGATGAAAGTAGACCATTCTGAAGATTATCTAGAACAATAGGTTCAGAAACAGGGACCACTAAATCATACATAAGGATCCCTGCAGGTTGCATATTGACTTAGAATACCATATAAGTTTAGATATTTCTTTTTTTTATGAGCATATTAAAATCAGTAACTAAATTTTAATCTGATTCAGACTGCACTCAAGAGTGTATTTGACACCTCTGATCTAAACTAATGCCTTCCTTCATTTTATAGGTCAAAAAACAGAAAGCTAAAGAAAAAGTTATTTGTCCACAAGTAGAAAAGTCAAGTTTAGAACGCAGGTTTTTTAAAAAAAACTTCTCTTCTAGGACTCTTCTTGTCCCCTTTGACTCCTCACCATCTCTCACTTCCCTACTCTCCCAGTCGTTGTTTGTTGTGTCCAACTCTTCATGACCCCATTTGGGGTTTCCTTGGCAAATATAGCAGAGTGGTTTGCCGTTTCCTTTTCCAGCTCATGTTACAGATGAGGAAATTGAGGCCAATAGGGTTGAATGACTTGCCCAGGGTCACACAGCTAGTAAGTGTCTGAGGCCAGATTTGAACTCAGGAAGATGAGTCTTCCTGACTCTAGGCCCAGTGCTCTATACATTGTGTCACCTAACTGCTCCCTACTCTCCCAGTTAGTTGGCAAAAATTGTCCATTCTAACTCCACAATATAGCTCACTTCCACTCCTTTCTCTCCCATCACACAGCCAAAATCATAGTTTAGGCCCCCATCACTTTTTTTTTTGTTTTTTTAAAGCAGTCGGAGTTAAGTAACTTGCTCAAGGTTACACGGCCAGTTATTTTTGTGTGGGTGCCGAGTATCTGGGGCTGGAACCAATCCCAGTTCTCCCAACGTGGGGGCTGGCACTCTTACTCACTGTGCCACCTGGCCACCCCGTCCCCATCACTTCTTGCCAAGTTTTTTCCTCCTAGTTGCTCTCTTGACCCCAAATTTCTCCCCTTTCCAATCTGTATTCCACACAGATGCCACATTGATAGTCCTAAAAATAGATTTGATTATAATACTACTTGTTTAATAAACTCCAATGGCTCCGTCTTTAGGATCAAATACACACTCATTTGCCATTTAAGAAACCGATTTAATCTACCATGTGTATTCTACACTTCCCTTCACATATTCTGTAGTCTAACCAAACTGACCTTCATACTGTGCCTTTGCACAGTTTTATTCCTATATCTCAAATATTCTTCCTCTCCCCTCCCCAACCCACCTCCACCTCTTAGAACATCTAATTTTCCTCAAAGCTCAGCTCCCACTTTGGGGAGTCTTTTTCTTAATTCCTCTAGCTGGAAGTGTCTCTCTTCCCCTGAAATCACCTTATATGTACTTTGTATATACCAAAATGTTGTTCACTTGATAGATTATAACCTCCTTGAGGGCAGGGTCAAGGTTTGTCTTTGTATCTTCAGCACCTAACACTGTACTGATTTCTGGCAAACCATATTTTTTTTTTTTTGGAGGGGGGAATGCAAGGCAATTAAGTGACTTGCCCAAGGTCACCCAGCTAGTAAGTGTGTTAAGTGTCTGAGGTCAGATTTGAACCCAGGTCCTCCTGACTCCAGGGTGGGTGATCTATTCACTGCGCCACCTAGCTGCCCCCCAAACCATTCTTTCAATATCTAGGCAATATTGGTTTTCTGAGGAAAGACAGAAGAATTCCTCAGGTCAATGTAGATATATGCAGCCTATTCAGAAATGTGAATTGCTGTAGGAACTCAGCCCTGTCAGAGTCCTAAAGGCTGAGGGGTGACCAAAAGGGTCAGGTATCTGAAAGTAAGGAGTGGGATTCAAACCCCACCTTTGATCCTAGTTATATGACCAGTTGATCTCTCCAAGCCTCAGGTTTCCTTATCTATAAGGATAATCTGTAAAAACCTAACTGGTTGTTGTAAGGCTAAAAGAGATAATGTTTGTAAAGTGCTTATACAGGGTGCCCCAGAAATCTTAGTGCAGTCTTAAACTTTGGTAGTTTAAAGTGTAAAAATAATATCATATTATTATTATCAGTTTGCTGAGGGGAAAGATTAAATAGAAAACTTTTTGAGCTGTCATTTTTTCTTGAGTCAAATGAAAACCTCTGAGAGAAAGCAATATAAAAATAAAGACAAAATTCTTGTAAAACAAACAGGGCAGAAGTTTGTTTTAAAGAAACAAGTGGTTTCTTTAGAAAGGAGTGACATTTGGGGGGCAGAGTCAAGATGGCAGAATAGAAACAGGACGTCCGCAGGGCTCAGCTTCTACCGCCTCCAATTCATGTAAAAGGTGACTCTGAAGAAACTTTGGAGCTACAGAACCCACAAAATGACACAGAGAAGCTAACCTCCCGCTGAGGACAGCCCGGCAGGCCGGCAGGAAATGGCCAGCACAGTGCTCTGGGAGCTGACCCCAGCCCTGCTGGAGCCAGAGGTTTTAACCTCAGGGAGGGCCTGACCAGCCACTGGCTGGAGGGACTTCAGATAACCAGCAGCTGTGGTGGTTTCCAGGATTATCAACACATAGATGCTAAGGACAAAGAGAGAGGTCAGTGCAGTGTGGACTTTGGGATCTGGTAGTTTGGGAGTGTGGTAAGCCTTTGCCCCCGGGGCAAGAAGTGGCTGAGGTGCAGCAGCTGTGCAGCTGCAGCCACGTGGCAGCTTCAGCTCCTGGCCTGCAGATTGTAGGGGGACCAAGCGACCAGTCTGAGGGGTAATTGCCCTTGCTTTAACCTGCTTGGATTTGGATTGTGGTCTAGGGTAGAGGTCCTGGGATATGTGACCAGCTTGCCAGAGTGTGTGGAGGCTTCAGAGAGGGCACCCAACTAATACCTTCAGCAGCTGAGAAAAACCCAGCATTTGGGACGAAGCTCTCCTGTCTGGTAGCAGAGATCTACTGTGGCAAAAAGCCCAAAAGTCAAGTAATTGAGTGGCAACATGAGCAAACGAGGGAAGCAAAGCAAGCACAGTAATCCAACTTTGAACTCCTTTTTTGGGGACAAAAAGGATCAAAACATGGAACAGGAGGAAGACAGCAAAGTCAGAACTCCTGCACTAAAAGTTTCCAAGAAAAATATGAGCTGGTTACAGGCCATAAAGGAGCTTAAAAAGGATTTTGAAAACCAAATAAGAGAAGTGGAGGAAAAATTGGGAAGATAAATGAAAATGGTGCAAGAAAATTATGAAATGAGAGTCAACAACCTGACTGAAGAAAATAAAACCTTAAAAAATATACTAACTCAAATGGCACAAGAAGCCCAAAAAGGCAATGACAAGAAGAATGACTTAAAAAGCCCAATTTGCCAGATGGAAAAAGAATCTCAAAAGCTCACTGAAGAGAATCATTGCTTCAGAATTAGATTAGAGCAAATGGAAGCTAGTGACTTTAAGAGAAATCAAGATACTATTAAATAGATCTGAACAAATGAAAAAATAGAAGGCAATGTGAAATATCTCATTGGGAAAACCACTGACTTGGAAAATAGATCCACAAGAAATAAGTTAAAAATTATTGCACTACCTGAAAGCCATGATCCAAAAAAGAGCCTAGAAATCATGCTTCAAGAAATTCTCAAGGAAAATTGCTCTGATGTTTTAGAACCAGAGAGCAAAATAGAGGTTGAAAGAATCCACCAATCACCTCTTGAAAGAGATCCCAAAAAGAAAATTCCTAGGAATATTATAGTCAGGTTCCGGAATTCCCAGACAAAGGAGAAAATATTACAAGCAGCCAGGAAGAAACAATTTGAATACTGTGGAAACACAATCAGGATAACACAGGATCTGGCAGCTTTTACACTGAGGGATTGAAGGGCTTGGAATATGATATTCCAGAGGTCAAAAGAGCTGGGATTAAAACCAAAAATCACCTACCCAGCAAAACTGAGTATTATGTTTCAGGGGAAAATATGGTCATTCAGTGGAATAGAGGACTTTCAAGAATTTTTTTTTCCTTTTTGGAGGGTAATTTGGGCTAAGTAACTTGCCCAAGGTTACATGGCTAGTTTTTTTTTGTGTGGGTGTTAAGTGTCTGAGGCCAGAACTGAACTCAGGTCCTCCTGACTCCAGATGCCTGTGTTTTACTCAGTGTACCACCTATCCACCCCTCTTTCAAGCATTCTTGATGGAAAAAACAAAATTGAATAGAAAATTTGACATTCAAATACAAGAAGCAAGATCAGCATGAGAAGGTAAACAGGGAAAAGAAATCATAAGGAACTTATCAAAGTTGAACTATTTATATCCCTACATGGAAAAACGATAATTGTAGCTTATGAAACTTTTCTCAGTATGAGAATAGTTGAAGGAAATAGAAATGTATATATACATACATACACACATACATACATATATATGTGTATATAGGAGGGTATATAGGCATATGAATACATATGTGAATGTGTGTATATATGTGTACAGGTGAACATAGATAAAGGGCACAGGACCAATTTAATAGGAAGGGATGATATTTAAAAGGTGAAATTAAGAGGTGAGAGAGGAATATAATGAGAGGAGATGGGGAGAGAAAGAATGGGGCAAACTATCTCATATAGAAGAGGTAAGGGAAAATGGTCACAATGGAGGGGAAGAACAGGAAGGCAAAAGGGAATGGGTCAACCTTATTCCCATTGAATTTGGCTTAGGGAGGGAATGACATACACACTAAATAGGGTATCTTACTCTACAGGAGAGTAGGGGGGAAGGGGATGAGAGGGGGGATAATGGAAGGGAGGGTAGGCTTGGGGGGGGAGGGAAGTTGGAAGCACCCACTTTTGAAAAGGGACGGGATCAAAGTAGAGAACAGAACAAGTGGGAGGTGGGATAGGAGGGAGGGAAATATAGTCAGTCTTTTACAATATATCTACTATGGTAATGTTTTGCATAGATACACATGTACAACCTATATTGAATTGAGTATCTTCCCAGTAAGGGTGGGTGACAAAGAGGAAGGGAATGAATGTGGAATTCAAGGCTTTAAAATCAAATGTTAAATATATATATATATATACATATATATATATATACTATTATTAATAGTATTTTACATGTAACTGGGAAATAAGATATACAGACACTGGGACATAGAGATTCACCGTGCCCTACTGGGAAGTCGGAGGGGGTATGGGAGAAGATATGGGAGAGAGCAGATTGGAGGAGGGGATATCCCATAGGATCACTATTTTGGGGTGGTGGATAGGGGAAAAACGGGGAGAAAATTTGTAACTCAAAATCTTGCAGAAATGAATGATATAAACTAGAAGTTAATAAAGCATTTGATTAAAAAAAAGAAAGGAGTGACATTTATATAAAGCTTTAGAATTTACAAAATATTTTTCATAAATTATCTCCACAACAATCCCATGAGGATTATGGTTCCCATTATACAGATGAAAAAAGTGATGTTTAGCCCAATGTTGCCTAGTATTATGTATCTGAGGCAGGATTAAAATCTGTACCTTCCTGATTCCGAGTTCAGTATGGCCTCACTAGGCAATCTGGAAGTAGAGGCTAAGGTTCTTCCTTCCTGAGATTCCGAAGAATTAGTTCTAGACCAATTTGACAATTAATGGGCAGCTAGGTGGTGCAGTGGATCTATTGTGGAACTCTTGTGCTGGTCCTGGAGTCAGGAGGGCTCATCTCCCTAAGTTCAAATCTAGCCTCATGATGCTAGCTATGTAACCCTGGGTGAGCCACTTAACCTGTTTGCCTCAGTTTCCTCCTCTGTAAAATGAACTGGAGAAGGAAATGGCAAACCAGTCAAGTATCTCTGCCAAGAAAACCCCAAAAGGGGTTATGAGGACACAACTGAAATGACTGAACATCAAAACCATTTGCTGTAATGTTATGGTTTTAAGAGGATTATTTTAATGTCATTCCATAGTCAATGTCCTTGCTGGTTGCTAAGGGGAAAGTGGAGTAGGTGTTGAGCAATCAGTGTTCTTTGTCTTAGATGAAAAGTAGGGAGGTTTGGGGAATGTTTGGGGGACCTGTGGATTTTACAGAATCCCATCAAAGCTACCACACTCATGACTCCTCTGGCCTTTTCAGAAAGGGAAATGCTTTCTTACCTAATACACACTTTTTGGAGTGGGGACCTCCATGTCATGGAGCTGGAGAATACCTCAGGGATCAGAGGAATCTCCTATATAGCATTTCAGACATGGTAAACTGTCAACCTGTACACTTCCAGAGACCAGTGGAAACTCACTTTCCACGAAGGCAGTTTTAAGTAACACTCTAATTATTAGCAAGTGATACTTTATTGTAAATCAAAGTCTCTGTTTCCATAACTTCCACTAAATAAAGTTAACTCTGAGCTTTGTAGAAATCTAATCTGTTTTCCTAATAATTCCCAGCTTTTTCAAATCTATTTTTTGGGCAGCTAGACAGCACAGTGAATGTAGTGCAGGATCTGGGGTCAGGAAGACTCATATTGTTGAGTTCAAATCTGGCCTCAGACACTTACTAGCTGTGTGACCCTGGGCAAGTCACTTAACCCTGTTTGCCTCAGTTCACTCATCTGTAAAATAAGTTGGAGAAGCAAATGGCAAACCACTCCAGTATTTTTGCCAAGAAAACTCCAAATAAGGTCACAAAGAGTTGGACATTACTGAAAATGACTGAACAAGAACAAATCTGTTTTCCAGATTTTTAAAAAAATTCTCTTCTCTAGAGCTATTTCACATGTTTCTTATCTGACATAGTTTCCAAAACCCTCTTACCATTCTGGCATCTCTCCCCTGGAAAGAATCTAGTTTGTCAGTGTCCATTTTAAAATGTGGTGCCAAAACTAAATACAGTATTTCAGATGCAGTTTGTCCAGTATAGGACAGAATGGACTGCATTTTTCTCTCATCTCCAAGATCACAGGGATTTGTTTCTCCTCTGGGTTTAGTTAGGTCTTAGCTTAGTTTGGGGGAACTAAGGAATCTCCCAGAATATGTAGAGTAATAGGTTGGCTCGTCCAGAATAGACAGAGTGGAAAACACAAAATGAGCTGAATACCCAGCCAAATTTTCACCTTAAATCAAAGTTGTACCTTTAGAATTTCATGATTGGTGAGTCATAGGTTCAACTCTGGGAATCAAAAGAAAAACGTTGTTTAGGGTGCCAGGGAATGTTAGTTCAATGCAAGGAAAAGGGATAATAATAAAGATGCTATGAATTGCATCTCTTTATCCCTTTTCCTTCTTCCTTCACCCCAAATGAATGAGAGGAAGAGCTGCTCCAAGTGACAAGGTGAAAGATCCAACCCAGGCCTCTAGATTCTGGTCTCTCTTACTCTCAGTTAGCTTCTTAGGCACCAGCCTATCCAGATGATCTTGCCTTTGGCCCTCAGGAGTTCCCATATTTCATTTCTTACTAAACTTCCCTGATCGCTGAATCCCAGTGGGGGAACTGAGTTCTAGTTGCACACCTGGGGCTTCTGGATCAAACTCTTTCGTTTTGCCCTTCCTACCATGTTTCCCCAATAATAAGACACTGTCTTATTAATTTTTTGGACAGAAAAACACCAGAGGGCTTATTTTCAGGGGAGGGCTTATTTTAATGAACATTGACAGCAATTTTAATAAACAGGTAAATGTGAACAAAAAAATGTACCTTTATTCAATAATGAATTCAATAAAGAACAGGATGACGCACTCACTGCTGCAGCTCTGATTGGATGCAGCTCGGAGCGCGGCGTGCGTTTCACCCAGGGGGGGGGACGGTGCATACAGAGGGTACCGTAATGTAGTGTGTAGCGCAGGGGATCACCTTCACTACAGTAGCAATCTCAATAGGGCTTATTTTCTGGGGAGGGCTTATTTTAGAGGAATCTTACACAGTAAGGGGAGGGCTTATTTTCAGGATTGGTCTTATTATCAGGGAAACACGGTAGGTCCTTGAGCCAGTCCAACATCCTGGGTACAGAGGTGCTGTACCCACACCCTAATTACCTGTCCCACACATCTCACTGTCCACTGCCACTATTATTTCTGGATGCTCTGATCATAGCACTCACTTCTGTGTTTTCCTAAACACCATTTCCCCATGTGCTCCCAACCATAAGAGTATACTTTCTGAGCTTTATTTATAAGGGAAAAGAGAAATAATATACCAAGGTAAAGTAATGGGAAGTGTAAATAAAATAAATCTGAGGGACACTAAAGCTTTCTAACCAGGCCGCATTTACCAATTACCAATTACAAGCAATTACCAGACCTCATCCAGTTCTTCCTGATTCTTCTTTGGTCAGAATCATTCTGCCATCTTTCAACCACAAAGGAGAGCAGCACATAATTCCTACAACACACCTTCACTAAGGCTGAGATTCAGAATATATTATGCTTCAGCTAAAGTAAAAAAAGCAGGGGTAGCAATCCTTATGTCAGATAAAGCAAAAGCAAAAATAGATCTAATTAAAAGAGATAAGGAAGGAAACTATATCCTGCTAAAAGGCACCATTAAGAATGAAGCAATATCATTACTTAACATATATGCACCAAGTGGTATAGCATCCAGATTCCTAGAGGAGAAGGTAAGGGAATTAAAGAAAGAAATAGATAGCAAAACTATACTAGTGGGAAAACTCAATCTCCCCCATCTGAACTTGATAAATCTAGCCTCAAAATAAACAAGAAAGAAGTTAAGGAGGCGAATAGAATTTTAGAGAGGGTAGATATGATAGACCTCTGGAGAAAATGAATGGAGATAACAAGGAATATACCTTCTTCTCAGTGGTACATGGCACATATACAAAAATTGACCATGTATTAGGGCATAAAAACCTCACAATTCAGTGTAGAAAGGAAGAAATATTAAATGCATTCTTCTCATACCATGATGCAATAAAAATTATATGCAATAAGGGGCCATGGAAAGACAGACTAAAAACTAATTGGAAACTAAATAATTTAATCCTAAAGAATGAGTCGGTCAAACAAGAAATTATAGAAACAATCAGTCACTTCATTCAAGAGAATGGAAATAATTAGACAACATACCAAAACTCGTGGGAGGCAGCAAAAGCAGTTCTAAGGAAAGATTTATATCCCTGAATGCATACGTGAATAAAATAGAGAAAATGGAGGTCAATAAATTGGGCGTGCAACTGAAAAAGCTAGAAAAAGAACAAATTGAAAATCCCCAATTAAATACTAAATTAGAAAGAATGAAAACCAAAGGAGAGATTTATAAAATTGAAATTAAGAAAACCATTGAATTAATAAATGGAACTGAGATGATTTTATGAAAAAACCTATAAAATTGATAGACCTTTAGTCAATATGATAAAAAAATGAAAGAAGAAAACCAAATGATGAGTATAAAAAAATGAAAAGGGTGAATCTACCTCCAATGAAGAGGAAATTAAAACAATTAGGAATTATTTTACCCAATTGTACACATATAAATTTGACAATGTTAGTGAAATGGATGAATATTAACAAAAATATAAGCTTCCCAGATTAACTGAAGAGGAAGTAAATCACTTAAATAACCCCATTTCAGAAAAATAAATTGAACAAACTATCAATGAACTCCCTAGGAAAAAATCTCCAGGGCCAGATGGTTTTAGAAGCGAATTCAATCAAACATTTAAAGAACAATTGATTCCAAGACTTCACAAACTATTTGGGAAAATTGGAGAAGAAGGAGTCCTACCAAGCTCTTTTTATGACATAAATATGGTACTGATACCTAAATCAGGAAGAGACAAAATGGAGGAAGAAAATTATAGACCAATTTCCCTCATGAATATAGATGCAAAAATTTTAAATAAAATATTAGCAAAAAGACTACAGCAATTTATCATGAGAATAATACACTTTATTCAGGTAGGATTTATTCCAGGAATGCAAGGATAATTCAATATTAGGAAAACTATCAGTATAATTGATCATATCAACTGAGGCTGAGATTCAGCTCCCTGAGTTTCTTGAATCCAGTTTATTGGTCTAGTCCAGAGCTTCTTAAACTGTGAATCACAGAGGTTTACTAATGGAAAAAGTTTAAGAAGCCCTGGTCTAGTTTTCAAATTGCATACTTGTGGTTGGCCAATCAGGAAGCAATCTGACTATTATCAAGTCTGCAGTGCTTCACCTATATACTAACTTTCCCCATGCCCAGCAAGGGGGGAGAAATGCAAAACAGCTACAATGATCCTGCATCCTCAAAGATATCAGAGTTTAACCTGTCAGGTACCTCACTACACCATGCCCTCCCCTCAACATTCCCACTCTTCAGATTGCCAAAGATCACTCCTCTCTTTACAATTGATTGTTAGATTTAAAAGGATCATATGGGGACCTTGGAGATTTGGTTTATAATTGAATGGAATGAGTACAGGGCTTGGAGGTGATAGATGGTTTCTAGTGTTGACCTTATCATGACCTTATATGAATTCTCCCTGGGCCAGGGTCATTTTGCTACCACAGAGGAGAGTTAGGTTTTTGTTTTGACCTTAACATGACGATATTTGTATGAGTTGAAGTAAGTCATTTAACCTATGTCCCAGCTTCCTTGCTTATAAAATGGGGATGGCAATACCTGCCTTACCACCCTTATGTTACCATTGTGAAAATCAAACAAGATACCATTTATTGTTGTTGCAAGGTATCATTTATTATCACTGTCATCATTATTCTTAAACCTCCTCTCTTCCACTGGGCTCCAGGAATTATGCAGCAATCAATGTCACTTGCAAAACACTATGGGAACCCCACCCAGAGACATTGGGGACATCACTGAGAAAGAGCAGTGCAGGAAGCAACTGACTACCAACCAGAAGGTCAGGGAATCCTGGGCAGGGTGGAACATATATTTGTGTAGAGGCTATGTGGGAACTGGGAGCCAAGGAAGGTGGTACACACATGTTTGAGAAGGGTTTTATTACAGGCATTCATAAAGACAAGTTCCTCAAGGACAGCTAAGTAGCACATGCTTTGGTTGAGAAGAACAAAAATAAAACAGCTCTGAGCCTTCTGACATGACCACTGGGAACAAATTTGGGACCCTTGGAAATAACTCATCAAAAAGCAGTATTTTCTCATCACATCAATCCAAACTCTACATAAAGACCATTTACTCCTACAACTTATCCTGAGATGCTTCAGAATTTTATTAGTGGTCCAAATCAAATGAAGGCTGTTCGTTGTTTTGAGAGCAGTGCTCTCAAAGTACATAGTAGGGGCATAATGCATGTTTGTTGAATAAACTTGGATTGGATTAGACTGGATTGGGTGTTAATTCATCAAGAAAGACTGGAATGGATAAAACAATATTACACTTAACATTGGAATTCCGTAGGTAAACACTGACCCACACCAAATGTCATACTGTGGCTAAGAGGTATGGGCCAATATGATTATGCCCTCCCCAGGTGGAGTTACTGGCAACACATTCCTATAACATAAGTATGGTAGGACACAGACAATATTCCCCTCAAAGAGGAAATAGCCTCTAAATAATAGTTCAGCAAAAGAATAACCTGTTGAAATGCTCCCCCATATAATACAGACATTTGCTATGACAGAACCTTTGGACACCATCCAAATGAAAAATATAGGCTAGGGAGCAGATGTGATATCAACTCTGTGCTATAGACATCAAGAAGAAAGCAAAATGAGGGCACTTCAAGAAGAGTTTGTGTTTTCCATCTAGAAAGGTCTAGAGCTGAACAAAGCTATACTTCTTGCTAGGCCCTTATAGTACCTGGGTGATACCTAAACCCAGGAGGAAGGCAGCCCTGTGGAGGTTTGCTTGTTCTAAGGGAAGAATCATGGGAAACTATGAAGTAGACACACAGCCTTTGGCCACCAGCGAGAACCCCTAAGGATACACCTTCCTGGCTCAATATAAGGATGTGGTTGTGGAGGGGGAGGGGATGGAAGAACTCTAGAAGGAGGCCAAGGTATAGGAAAGGGAAGAAGTGGGAGCTTTCTTTTCTCAATCAGAGCTCCCAAGGTTGGCTCTTCTTTATCAGTCCTTCCATAACAGCAGGGCTGGGGTTTCTGCAAGGAGAGAGGTATTATTCATACCATGCAAAGGAGCCACATCTCTTCTAACCCTAAGATAACATCCTCCTTATAAAGACAAATGACCTTTCAGAAGGCACAAGTCACATATGGAGGATGGGGGAAAGTGACTGGTTGGTAGGGGAGCTGGAATGCATATGTTAGTAGTCATTTAAATTCCTTTCAAGAGTGTCTACTAGAGCAGTTGTCTCTAAAGTGGGGTGTGAACCCCCCTCGGGGTTTGTGGCATGATTCCAAAGGAGCTGGTGGCTGGGGCTTGACTTTAAGGAGCCTTTGGCCAACCAATGGAAAGGTGGGAATATGGGTCAAATCCCATCCTCCTTAGGATAGCCAATCATCAGGCTTATCTCCAAAACAACCACACCTACCCTTCACTCTTCACAGTACAAATGTTAGCCCCTCAGAACAGCTATAATTTAACCCTCACCTGGGTACTCATGGTAGTAGCCATATAGGTGCCATTGAAAACTCCTCCCCTTTCCCTAGAATATGTACCATTTTATAAAAAAAGTGGTATTGTTTTTCTTTTTTAAAATTATAAGGATATAAAATAAAAAAAAATTTGGGGACCACTATCCTTAAGATTTCCAGCATAGGTAATAGGGGTTAAGAAATTAAAACCAAGGGGAAATTGTCCAAGCCCTAAAGGAAGAGGCACCAGGAACAGTTTAATGAACTAGCCTTTCAAGTTTTCTTATTAATGGTCTTTTCCAACCCAGAAGAGTCAGGATGGTATTGACGAGGGACAAACTACCTCTAAAGGAAAGGATTTTACCTTTTGTCTAGCTTACCCCCTTCAGAAACTTATCCATCCTTCTGCCTTCTAGGGTTGCCTCTTTATACATTTTAAGCATCCCAATCTTGGAATTTCTTCTATGCAGACCCTGCATTGATAACCCTGGGCTTTTCCCTCATTCTACACCCTTGACCCATCTCCTATGGTGGTAATCCCATTTTTAATCATTTCTTCCCCATACTAGGATTCTTCCACCCCTCCCATCCCATTACCCTACAGACCTTCTGTAGCTTAGGACCCCAGTCAGGAGCCAGATACACCACAGAGGAGTTAGGCCTTCCTATCCCCACATAACAACATCACCCACATGTTCATATACAAACCATCATCCCTCATTGTGGATAAATTAGGCTTGGGGACACTAGGGTCAGGGATGTCTATAGGAATGGGAAATAAGAAAAGGGCAGAGTGCCACCCCAACTCTGCCCAGTCTTTGAGTTTGCCAGTCACAGTCCATAATCCTTACCATCTCCTCTACCAGGAGTAAGGCTAGGAATACGGGTACAACTGCTAGGGGCAGGGAGTCCATGGGCATGCCAGTGCCCCCCTACTTCCCACAGCATGAGCTTTGGAAAAACACTTAACATGGTGGCAATGTTTGCTGATGATCCCAACAAAAACGCTGACAAGATGAAAACAACCCGGCTTGACACTCCCCCACCCTAACCCCATTCCAGCCCCAAAGTCTCATGCAAAAAGGAATGATGAGGTCTCTGGGGCTACCATCATGTGGCTTGCATTAGCTCCCACTGTTGGGCAGGTGAATCCACCTGGCACAGTCCGGTCACCACCTGTGGGGATTGGTTCTCCAAACAGAGGCCACTGACAAAATGTTGGATAAAAGAACCTTTCATCTTCCATTTCTAGTAGGGGGAAGAAAGAGAGAAAAGCAGGTTTTTATTTTAAAAAATAACTATAGCTAGGCATATGACATGGCACCTCTTGTATATGTCTACCACCACACTCTCCTTTCCAGTTTCAGGATCATTTTGTGACCCATATCCAGGGTGTCCCAAAAGTCTGAGTGTTTTTTAAGCTATGAAAGACTTTAAAATGCACTAAGACTCTTGAAAAAACCTGTCTAGCATCCACTTACACAAACAAGATCTCTGCTATGAGAGACAATATGGTAGAAGATCATTCCAGAGCCAAAAAAGACCTCCTACTTTCAAATCCTGCCTCTAACACATACTTACCCTGTTATCACAGGCAAGTTACCCAACTTTTCTGTGCCTTCAGACAATTCTGTAAGACTAATTGGAGATCTACATCACTGGGGAGAATTTCCATATTGGAGTTCCCTACATCAATAAAAATCATAGGTCTGTACCATGCCAGCTTGGGCTAAGAACAGTGTGAAGGAGAGTTGAGTTTCTTTCTTGACCCCCATTATAGATTCATCAGGGACATTTCAAACTACTTCATTCACTTCCTGGTGTCTCAGTTTTCTCCATCCACTAATGAAGGAAAAACAGCTGGAGAACATCTGGAATATGACTTATATAGAAAGCTATGTCATCAGGAACCCAAGAGGAAACTTGGGTCTTTGACCAAGGTTAGAGGGCAGTGTGGTTCAAGGTGGAAGCAGGAATGAATGCTAAGTTCTGTATCGAGTTCTCCTGCCTTACTCCTCAACCAATCAAACATTTTTAGGTATTTTTCACGTGCCAGGCACTGTGCTAGGTGCTGAGGATACAAAGACACAAAAATGAACTCGACTTCTTACCTTAAAGAGTACATTTTATTTGGAGGATAAACATGTACACATTTAAATCTTTGAAAAATATATACAATATAAATATGAGTATTTTGGAGGGAGAGGCACTAGGAGCTGGTGGAGGGGACTAGAGAAGAAAGGGAAGGATATAAGCATTTTTATAGTGCCTACTAAGTGTCAGGTGCTGTGCTAAGTAACTTAAAAAAAAATTGCCATTTGATCCTCGCAAAAACCCTGGGAGGTATGTGCTGATATTATCTCCATTTTGTAGTTGGGGAAATGAAGCAGACATGAAGTGACTTGCCCAGGGTCACACAGTTAATTAAGTGTCTGAGGCAGAATCCTGACTCCAGACCCAGTACTACACTGAGCCATGTAGGAAAGGGGAGTAGTCCCATTTAGACCTGTCTCTTCCCTTCATTTGGCTGAATAAAGTGAAGGAGCAGCTCTACAACTGAGTACAAGTATTCATGCTATAATTATTGCTAGTGAAACAGCCAGGGAAAAAGGTAAGGAAGCAGTGATGATCTATATTAATTGTGAGAGTAAGAGCCAAGTGACTGCGATGTGGAGGTTAGGGAGGAAGGGCTGGGTAGAGGGGAGTATACACTGGGATTTTCATTTAATAAATAAACTTTTGGGAGGAACTGAGGGAAAGACAATTTGCAGAGCCACCCACAACCTTGGATCTGGAAGATCAGGGAATACAAATTTTAGGGAACAATTATTTTTTAATTAAATATTTATTTTCAATTCTAAATCTTCTCTTTCCCCCACACTCCCTTTCTCACCCACTGAGAAAGCAAAAAAATATGATAGGAGACAATTCTTCAGTGGAATTATCTAGGGACTTTTGTATAGGGACATCAGAGAGCAATCAATCAATGGTGAATAGAGTAGATGGTTTGAGAGGAAGTAGCTGGCACCACTTGATGCCCTAGGATATCCTCTGTGTTTTTTCCATCTCCTGACTGGTAGTAAAGAGTCTTGGATTCAAGTCCCAGTTCTGCCACTAACTAGTTATAGGATGAGGGAGAGATCATTTAACCTCTTTGGGCTTCAGTTTCCTCATCTATAAATGAAGGATTGGACTAGATATTCCCTACTAGCCTAAGCAATCTATAAATCTTCCATATGATCTTGAGTCAAAAAAAGTCTCTGTAGAACCCACCACCAATTATTCATTAGCTATAGTATCATACCTTGACCAGACACCAGAAGGCCCACAGGTTTCTCTTAGAGTAGGCATTCTACTAAGCTGAAGGCCCTCAAGGGCAACGGATCTTCTCTCAGCTCATTCAACTTCTCCAGTGACTGACCAATTCCAGGAATCTCAGAAGACAAGTATTGCCTTGAATGTGTGTGACATTTTTTTTTTTGACATTTTCACATCTAAATTTGGTCTCCTAATACCTTTATGAGATACCTTAAAAATAGACTAACTCAAATAGCAAAAGAGGTCCAAAAAGCCAAATAGATTTTCCTACTCTACCATGCTGCCTTTATCTAACTACACTAGTGTACCATTTCTTCTTGGATTTGTGAAATCGGAAAAGCCTGGGAAATGAAGAGTTGAAAGATAAGTGTGAAGGAGAAGGGTCTGTGGTCTTAGGTGGAAAACCTCTGGAGAACTTCTTGGTCCTTCACTCCTAGTAATTCTACCTAGATCAGGACATATGGAAATTTCCTGGCCCAAGAGGTAAGAGAGTACATTGTCGTATGGAGTCTAGCCATAGGTTTCATCTCAACTATTGTGTGTACAGGAACAGGAGCCATGGTAGTGATGGGAGGAAAACCCCAAATTCAATGTATGTGAACTTAAGATAAGAGGAAGAAACTAAATTTTGAAAAAGAGGAAGCATCAACCTCAAAGAAGAGAACCATTGGGGTGACTGGGAAGATTCCTCCATTACTCTGGATGCGATAGAGAGACAGTTAAAATGCAGTGAAAAAAACTGAATGCTTCTTTCATCCACTGAGGGATAGGAATGCCTTTATGTGTTGGACTAGAGCAGAGGAGGGTAGATTGGGATTTAGAAGGAAGGCTCTATAGTAGAAGTGGAAGGAAGGTAGGGGAAGGGTTGGTACAATGAGAGAATGATGAACTGGACAGCAACGAGAGGTAAGTAACCAAGATGGCGAAAGGCCTGAGGATTGGTTGAGGGAAAAGGGGATGTTGAGACTGGAAAAGAGAAGACTTGATGGGGACATGATAGATGTCTTCAAATATTTGAAGGAAGATAGATGAGAATTATTCTGCTTGGACCACAGAAAGGGAGAAGTGGAAAAAATGGGTGGAAATTACAGAGAGGTAGATTTTGGCTAGATGTAAGGGAAAACTTACCAATGATTAGAACTATGCTAAAAGAGGTTGTCTATGGAGGTAGTGGTTTCTCCCTTATTAGAGGTCTTAGAGTAGAGGCTGGATGACCAGTTCTTGATGATGATGTAGGAAATTCTTGTTCAGTTATAAGTTGGATTAGGAGGCTTCTGAGTTCCTTTCAACTCTGAGATGCCATGTGATCCTCTGAGAGAAAGTCCCTAGCCAGGGGTGGAGCCAAGATGGCAGAGTAAAAGCAGGAACTTGCTTAAGCTCCCATACCAACCACCTCCAATACTTATAAAATATGACTTTAAACAAATTTTAGAGCTACAGAACCCACAAAGTGACAGAGAGAAACAAATCTCCCACTGAAGGCAACCTGGAAGGCTGACAGGAAGGGTCTATTGCATAGGGCTGGGAGTTGATCATAGTCCCACATGAGCCACAGAGGCATAGATCTGGGGCAGCCTGACCAGTGGCATAGACTGGCCAGAGCAGACTTCAGGAGAGTGAATCATCCACAGCTGTGGCAGTTTCCAGACTTCTAAACCCATAAACACCAAATAGAAAGTAAAAAGTCAGTAGGGAACTCTGTTGGAACTTGTTGACAGAAGAGTATGGTCCAGCCCCTGCCCCTGGGACAAGAGGTGGTGGAGGCTTGGTGGCTATAGCTGCTGCCAGGTGGCTGCTTCCAGAGCTCCTGGACTGCAGATCATAGGGGGACCAAGTGACCATTCAGAAGGCAATCACTCTTGCTTTGACCTGCTTACATCTGGGTCATAGTCTTAGGTGGTAGTCCTGGGGTGAGGAACATCAGGGTGCCAGAGCTTGTAGAGAGGGCGCCCTCCTCATAGCTCTGACAACATTTACAAAACCCACAGCAATTTGGGACACAGCTCTCTCCACTCTGGAAGCAGAGTTCTACTGTGGCAAGGAGCTCAAAAATCAGGTAATTGGCTGGCAAGATGAGCAAGCAGAGGAAGCACAATTAGACCATGGAATCCTTTTTTTGGGGAAAAAAGGGATCAAAACATGGAAGCAGAAGAAGAAAGCAAAGTCAAAACTCTTGCATCAAAAGCTTCCAAGAAAAATATGAACTGGTTACAGACCATAGAGGAGCTCAAGAATAATTTTGAAAATCAAGAAGTAGAGGAAAAATTGGGAAAAGAAATGAAAATGGTACAAGAAAATCATGAAAAGTGAGTCAACAGCCTGCTAAAGGAGACCCAAAAAATACTGAAGAAAATAACACCTTAAAAATATACTAACTCAAATGGCAAAAGAGGTCCAAAAAACCAATGAGGAGAAGAATGCCTTAAAAAGTCGAATTGGGCATATGGAAAAGGCATTTATAAAACTCACTGAAGAGAATAGTTCCTTCAAAATTATATTGGACTAAATGGAAGCTAATGACTTTATGAGAAATCAAGATACTATTAAACAGATCCAAACAAATGAAAAAATAGAAGGCAAGGTGAAATATCTCATTGGAAAAACCACTGACCTGAAAAATAGATCCATGATGGGGCAGCCAGGTAGCACAGCAAGTAAGAGCACCGGCTCCAGTGTCGGGATGACATGTGGATCGAATCCGGGCTCAGACACTTATTACCCACCCAGAAACACCTGGCCGTGTAACCTTGAGCAAGGTACTTAACCCCGATTGCTTAGGGGCAGCCAGGTGACTCAGCGAGTAAGAGCACCAGCTCCAGTGTCAGGATGACCTGGGGATCAAATCCGGCCTCAGATACTTAGCACCACACCCAGAAATAACTGGCCGTGTAACCTTGAGCAAGTTACTTAACCCCGATTGCTTAAAAAAAAAAAAAGAAAAAGAAAATAGATCCAGGAGAAATAATTTAAAAATTACTGTACTACCTGAAAGCCATGACAAAAAAAAAAAGCCTAGAAATCATCCTTCAAGAAATTCTCAGGGAAAATTGCCCTGATATTCTAGAACCAGAGGGCAAAGTAGAAATGGAAAGAATTCACTGATTGCCTCTTGAAAAAGATCTCCTAGGAATATCATAGCCAAATTCCAGAGTTCCCAGATCAAGAAGAAAATATGACAAGCTGTCAGGAAGGAATAATTTGAGTACTGTGGAAACACAATTAGGATAATACAAGATCTAGCAGCTGCTAAATTAAGGGATCAAAGGGCTTGGAATATGATATTCTGGAGGTCAAAGGAGCTAGAATTAAAACCAAGAATTACCTACCCAGCAATCTGAGTATAATGCTCAGGGGAAAATATGGTCATTCAATGAAATAGAGGATTTTCAAGCATTCTTGATGATAAAACCAGAGCTGAACAGAAAATTTGACTTTCAAATACAAGAAGTAAGTGAAGCATGAGAAGGTAAACAAGAAAAAGAAATCATAAGGAACTTATTAAAGTTGAACTATTCATATCCATGTTCATATGGAAAAAGGATAATTGCAATTCATGAGACTTTTCTCAGTATGAGGATAGTTGAAGGGAGTATATCTGTATATATATATATATACATACATATATATGTATGTATGGAAGGGTATATGTGTGTGTATAAATACATATGTGTTTTTGTATATGTGTATACATGTATATATAGAGGGCACAGGATCAGTTGAATAGGAAGGGAAGATATCTAAGAAATAAAATTAAGAGGTGAGAGAGGAATGTAATATGAGAAGGAGAAAGGGAGAGAGAGATTTGGGGTAAATTATCTCATATAAAAGAGGCAAGACAAAACTGTTACAATGGAGGGGAAGAACAGGCAGGTGAAAGGGAATGGGTCAACCTTACTCTCATTGAATTTGGCTCAAGGAGGGAATGATATACACACTCAATTGGGTATCTTACCCTACAGGAAAGTAGGGGAAAAGGGGATAAGAGGGGGGATTATAGAAGGGAGGGCAGATTGGGGGAGAGGATAGTTAGAAGCAAACACTTTTGAAAAGGGATAGGGTCAAAGGCAAAAATGGAATAGGTGGTGGGGAGGGATAGGATGGAGGGAAATATAGTTAGTCTTTCACAATATAACTACTAAGGAAACATTTTGCGTAACTATCCATGTACAACCTATATTGAATTGCTTGTCTTCCCAGTGGGGGTGGGTGAGGAGGGAAGAAGGAAAAGAATCTGGAAATCAAAGTTTTAAAAACAAATGTTTAAAAAATTGCTTTTTACAGGCAACTGGTAAATAAGATATACTGGCACTGGGGTATAGAAATCCATTTTGCCCTACTAGAAAGTTAGGGGGGAATGGGGGAGGATATAAGAGAAAGCAGATTGGGGAAAGAGGTATTCAGTATGCTTTCTATCTTGGGGTGGGGGATAGGTGGGGAAAAATTTGTAACTCAAAATCTTGTGGAAATGAATGTTGAAAACTAAAAATAAATAAACAAAAGATTAATTTTTTCAAAAGTCCCTAGCCAATTAACCCATGGGCCACTCATTTGTTGCAGCTGCCACAAAGAAGGCTTCAACAAGGCAACTGACCCGGGGCAGCTAGGTGGCCCAATGAATAGCACTGGCCCTGGAGTCAGGAGGACCTGAGTTCAAATCCGGCCTCAGACCCTTGACATACTTACTAGCTGTGTGACCCTGGGCAAGTCACTTAACCCCAATTGCCTTGCCAAAAGAAAAGAAGGCAACTGAAAAACAGCAGGCAGCAGTAGGTAAAGGAACACTGGTCTGGGACAAACCATTTCACCTCTGAGCTTCAGTATCCTTGTCTACAAAATGGGTTAATGATACCTGGCTTAATTTAAAAATATGGGTGCTATGAAGATAATAATACTTAGCATTTATTTAGTGCTTTGAGGTTTGTAAAACACATTGCATATTATCTCATTTGATCCTCACAACAAATCTGTGAAATGGGTGCTATTATTATCCCCCTTTTACAAATGAGGAAACTCAGGCTAAGTTAACCTTTGTTAAGTAATTTGCCTGTGGTCACACAGCAAGTAAGTGAAGCACGGTGTGAACTTCCATCTCTCTGACTCCATGTTCAGTACTCTATCCTCTACAGACACTATCAAGCTGCTTCTAGATAAATTTTAAAGGAGATAATTGAAGCATCGAAACTGGGAGTTATCACTGGCAGAGGTGTGCTGGAGCCAACCTAATGATCCTAGAGAACTGATTGTTAAATTTTCCATGGGAAATTGGCAAATTTAGAAATTAACAAATACTACAAACCAGGGGTTGCTATAGATTTTTGTCATTCACTTGTATCGGTTTTGTCTGACTCTTCATGACCCCCTTTAGGGTTTTCTTGGCAAAGATATTGGAGTAATTTCTCCAGCTAATTTTACAGATGAAGAAATTGAGGCAGAGTTAAGTGACTTGCCCAGGGTCACACAGCTAGCAAGTGTCTGAGGTCAGGTTTGAACTCAGGTCTTCCTGACTCCAGGCCCCATATTCTCTCCACTCTTCTACTTAGCTGTCTACTATACCAACTTAAAGTGTTATTAATACAGAATAAGAGTAAAAACATATCAGGTGCACTTTTTTTTCCTAGAGAGATAGTTGTTAAACATTGCCTATTATACCTTGGGTTGTAAAGGAAACTTCAAGATCAACTAGTCCAAACCCCACATTTTACAGATGAAGAAACTGGGATCTACAGAGATTAAGTGATTTGCCCAAAGTCAATGGTAAGAACCAAGATTAGAAATCAGTCTGCTAATGATGTAAATCAGAAGTTAATAAAGCATTTGAAAAATGGAAAAAAAAAATAAAATGGAAAAAAAAGAAATCAGTCTTCTGACTCCTAGTCAGATTCTCTTCTCAACACATTTTTTGGGGAGGGCAATTGGGGTTAAGTGACTTGCCCAAGGTCACATGGCTAGTTTTTGTGTTAAGTGTCTGAGGCTGGATTTGAACTCAGGTCCTCCTGACTCTGGGACCGGTGCTCTATTCACTGTACCACCTGGCCACTCCGAGATTCTCTTTTCATTACAACATGTTACTTATGCTGAAAGGAAGATAGGGAAAGACCTATCAGCATTAGCTGATCCTCAAGAGAGATTTGGGTGACAATAAGAACTGTAATGTCTGTGAAAGCATTTTTTCAGTGGTTAGGCCAACACAAATGTAAGGTGCTATTATTACCACAATAGAACAAGTCCCTTCCTTTCTCTGAATCTGTTTTCTTATCTTAAAAATAAGGGAAATAGATTTGATGATGCATAAGACCCCTTCCAGCTCAAACATTCAACGGCATAATTCCCTAATCTTCACCTTGGTCTACTCAAAAGAACTCCCAGAGTGAAGTTTCCTCTGACAACAGCCCTGACACAGCACTCTGCCCATTAGGAAGCCTTATTAATTTTATTTCATGTTGTTAATGGTAATAAAAACTTTGTGGCCTGGATAAGGAATGACAGAGTCATCCACAGGAGTAAGAAAAAGGTTAATGTTTACACGCTGCCACATACCTGTCTGCCATCTTTCTGGTTGCAGGCCTCCAGTGTGACTTGGGACCCTGTAGAAAAAGATGTGATGGAGAGACACTTGTCCTGTTGCCGTATAAGAGGATCACTGAATACCCACTCCTAAAAGGTAGGAAAAATAGAAAAAATCTGTTATTAATATTAGGCCTAAGACTCTTTGGGGGGTGCTTATCTTTTATGTTGCTTAGGGTTTGCAACATACTCAACACTTACCATATGTATTCTCCGGCTTCTGTGCTTATAACATTGTAAATATACCATCTGACCAGTGGGACAATCCCATCCAAGCATTTTGCTCTCCTCCCTTGATTTTCCAGGTTCTACCACCCCTGGTAGTTGATTCTGCCCTAATAAGGCTGTTCCACAAGCACAGAATGGATTATGTCCATAAATACCTAGAGCAAAATGCTTGAAAGAACCAAGTTGTCACAGCCTTCAAGAGGACTGTGAGAAATGGAATTCACAATAGCACCAGGTGATTCCACTAAATCAGTCCATTAAGGCTTCCTGTCTGAGGCCTGCCCTTGAATCCTCACTGATGTGAAGGTGACCCTAAAAAAACATATCTTTCTACATTTCTCTATCTTTTTATCCAAGTATCTATCCGTCTCAGGAAAGAGTTCTGTATGTGTGTGCATATACATGCACATATATGTATATACACATAGATACACATATATACATAGATCGATAGATACATTATCTGTTGATCTATTCATAGATCCATTTATTGTTTAGTCATTTCAGTCACATCCAGCTCATTTTGACCCCTTTTTTGGGTTTTCTTGGCAAAGATACTGGAGTGATTTGCCATTTCCTTCTCCAGCTCACTTTACAGATGAGAAACGGAGGCAAACAGAGTTTAAATGACTTGCCCAGGGTCACACAATTAATAAGTGTCTGAGGCCAGATTTGAACTCGTGAAGAGGAGTCTTCCTGATTCCAAGTCCAGTGCTCTATCCACTGTACCACCTACCTGCCCACATAGAGATTACATTATATGTGTATATATACACATATGTGTGTATATACATGTATACACACAGAATATTCTGCAATATTTATAATAAGTGCTTTGGGGATTTCAAGATGTTTGCTCATCAATTCCTACATTAGAAAGAGTTCATGGAAAAACCAGTCCTTCTATTCAGTAACAGCAATATTGAAACAATAATCATCTATGAAAGACTTGGCTACTCAGAGCAATACAATTCCAAAGGATTTGTGATGAAAAATACTATCCACCTCCAGAGAAAGAACTAGCAGACTCTGAATGTAGATTGAAGCATACTTTTTCACTCCCTTTCTTTTCACAATATGACTAATATGGAAATCTGTTTCACAAGACTTTACATGTATAATTCATATCATATTGCTTGCCTTCTCAGTGAATGGGGGAGAGATAGGAGGGAAGGGGAAAATTTGGAACTCTAAAAAAAAGATACTAAAAACCAACAAAGCAATGAACGAATGAATAAAAAGTTAAAGCTATTTAGGGAGGAAGGTGATATGCAGTAGAGCGAGGGAGTTGGGCAGTATAGCAGGACACAAGTTCAGTTCTCGATAGCTCACCAACTTTGAGATTGTACGGGTCCTAGAATATACATATTGTGAAGGATATATGCATTTATTTGGTCCTACTCATACAGACCCTTTTTTTTTTGCCCCCAAGATGAACTCTAATTCATATAAATAGGGTATTAACTGACACCCAGTTAGGAAGGAGATGAGAACAGAGCAGGAAGGGGAAGAAAGTCTAAGTGTGAAGTGTGGTGCTGGTTTTATTGGGGAAATGGATGTGATGGTTACAGATAGAGAGGAAGAGGACTGGATAAAGAACTAGGGTGAGAAGAACACCTTTCCACAGCAATTCTGCTGGTGGAACATCATTCAGAGCTTTTCTCATACTTTCATCCCATTTTGTCTGGTGGATGAGCCCAGAAAGATGGCACCAGCTTGCCAAGCAGCTTACCTGGGTCATGAGAGGATTGTTTGAAGTTCCTTTGCAGCTCCCCATGACAACCAGGTTGTTGCCTGCTGTGTCCTGACCCTGGGACTCCAAGCAACTTGTTCCTTGCTTAATGATCCCAGGAATTAGCTCCTTCTCTGGGATCCTGAGACAAAAGGACATTCAATTGTGTCAATATGAGTGCTACCTTTGGAATTTCCTCCTTACATAATAGAAAGAGCACTGGTTATAGAGTCAAGGAACCTGGATTCAAATTCCATCTTATTAGCTATGTAGTTATGGGCATCCCTTAACCTCTTAGTGCCTCTGTTTCCTTCTCTGCAAAATGGGAATAATAACTTATACTACATATCTCACAGGAGTGTTACAAGGAAACTGATCAGCAAATCTTGAAGTACCATATAAATACAACCAATAATCATAATATGTTATTAATTATTAGCTAATGATTATTTAATTTTTTGGAGGGCAATTGGAGTTAAGTGACTTGCCCAAGGTCACATGGATAGTTTGGTTTTTTGGTATTAAGTGTCTGAGGCCGGAACTGAACCCAGGTCCTCCTGACTCCAGGGCTGGTGCACCACCTAGCTGCCCCTGCTAATGATTATTTAAAACAAAAGTATTAAATTGACTTATTGTTATTATTATTACTACTGCTACCACTAATAGAACCATCTTGCTTAAGGCCCCTCTTCTTATATCCTTCTCTTTTGGGTTCTATTATGTGACGGGAACTATGACTTCTTGCTGGCAGGAATCTTTGACAATGGCACCCTCTTGGGGAGGGTAGTGACTATGGCTACTGCTGACCCCAGACACAACTTTGCATCATAACCCAACTCTGCAAGAGAAAATTTGCTCCAAACTACTATTCATAAGGGTGAAGGCTATCAGAAGAACACATAAAAGTAAGCAAAAAGAACTCAGGACCCCAAACCAACATGACCACTCTCCCTAATCAAACCTGACTCCTCATTCTACCCCCATATGCAATTTGTCTGTGAACTGCAGAATTATTTTGGACATTTTTCTCAAAATACATAAGCTCTATTCACTCTTTCTCTAAATACTTTGGTTACTATGGCCCCAGGAATAAGAGGAAACTGAAGCAACTTGCCCAAGGTCACACAGATAGTGAATAGCAAAACTAAGACTTAATCCAGGTCCCCTGACTTCAAATCTAGTACCCTTTTTGGTTTGGTGAACATACTACCATTCTCTACCATTATACACCTCCACTGAGCCCTTCCTTTCTCACTTCCATCACCTTCCTCTGTAGGAGCCTCTATCCAAATAGTAGACAAGATGAAACTATTGAGGGCAGGTAGGTAGTGGAGTTGTGGAGTTGGAGTCCATAAGACCTGAGTTCAAATCCTGCCTCAGAAACACTTACTAATTGTGTGGCCCTGGGAAAGTCACTTAACTACAGTGTGCCTCAGTTTCCTCAGCCATAAAATGAAGATAATAATATCTACCTTACAATGTTATTATAAGGATTAAATGAGTTAACATTTGTAATGCTCCTTGTAAACATTAAAATTCTCTATAAATACTAGTTATTACTATTATAAAAACAAGGGTCACTTTTAAACAAATACATCATAAGCTATCCATCCAAAAAAAAGTTGTTCCCTTGGAGGAAACATGTGCTACTGCCAACAAGACTGCTCAAAATATTTATGAAATTTTTCTTTTGAAAATGTCTTTAGAGCCAGTTTAAGAACCATACAAGTAAAGAGGCTTTGTTCCCCTTTCAAGGGAGGGTTCAAAAGTGAGGGATTTAGGACATAAACATTGTGTGATAACTGTTGTTTAAAAGTAGAGAGTATCAATAGAACATTTTCCACCCATAGAATGCAAGCTCCTCCGATTTAATTCCATTTGTCAAGCATGAAAGTGTAAAACAGGGGCCTCACACCATGGTAGATGTTGGGGACAAAGACACAAACGAAATAGTCTCTGAACTCAAGGAGCTTACCATCTATTGGGGAGAAATGGCATGGACACAAACAAGTAAATATATTTGTTTTCATACAAATGTATACAAAATAAATACAAATTCATTTTGGAGGGTGGATGGTGTTGGGTACTAACAGTTGGGGAGGATCCTGAAATGCCTCTTGAGGAAGGTAGCATTTAAACTGACCCTTGAACCAAAGTAGAAATTCTAGGAGGTAGAGATGAAGGAGGGCATTCCAGGCTTGTGTACGAGGGCAAAAAAGGTGAGAAATGGAATCTTATGGACTTAAGTAGGCCAATGAAATTAGAACATAGTGTGTGTATGTGTGTGTGTGAATGTGTGTGTAATATGAAATCACTGAGGGCAGGAACTGCACTACATTTGTCTTTATATCCTTAATACCTAGTACAGTATGATGTTGGTGCTTATAAATCTTTGTATAAAGAAGGAATGTGGTGCAGCGCACAGAGTGCTGAGTCTGGAGTCAGGAAGACTCATCTTCCTGAATTAAAATCTGGCCTCAGACACTTGCTAACTGTATGACCTTGGGCAAGTCACTTAACCTTGTTTGTCTCAGTTTCCTCATCTGTACAATGAGCTGGAGAAGGTTAAGGAAAAATATTCTGGTACCTTTGCCAAGTAAACCCCAAATGGAGTCATGAATATTCAGATATGACTGAAATGACTAAACAACAATAAAAAAAAGAAAGAAACAAGGAGAAAAGGAAGAAGAAGTGAGCTGTGAGAAGAAGGGGGGGGGGAAGAGATGAAAGGGAAGAGGGGGAAAACAGAAGGAGTGAACAACAGGCATTGAAGACAATTCCCAAGAAGAACTTCTTGAAATATTTTGTCTCTGAGCAACCCCATTAGTCAAAGATAATTGACTATTCAGGTACCTTCTATGAAGTGGTTCATGTTCCTTTAGATATGGAAGCCTTAGCATGTTTTATTACAAATCCGTCCCATAACTTTTTGTTTCTATTTCTTCTTTTCTTCTATTTCTTACTTTTACATCTCAAATCCTCTGTAGCCTTCACCCCACTTTCCTCTAGTAGGTGGTAAGGGAGCTCAAGACTAACAGCCAAGAGGCCAACCATCTGGAATAATACCTGCGGACACAGGGAGAGCCCAAAGAGGAGGGGAAAAGAAGGATGCCTCCAAGCATTGAATACCTCCTGACTCCTGTGCCCCTTTGCTAGGTTCCCACAAAATGACCAGTCTAGACACTACTCTAGGCAGCACTGACGGTTGTCCTGCCTGCCATCTTTTTACAATAACATCATTAACATCTCATAGTCAAATACGACAGAAGCCTGAGAGATATACTCACTTGAGCTCTGGATAGACATTCTCCAGGTACCACTGGAAGGACTTGCAGTTCATTTTCTTCCTCTGCTCCTCTCGGTCAGCTATACTGAAAAGAGAATTCAGGTCAGTTCAACAAGCACTTATTAGAAGTAAAAAAAACTGGACTGATCTAGGAAGCTGGGGAGGGGCAGGAAAATGTTACTCTGGGGATTAATAGAGACCCCAATAGAGGGGCATCTATATGGTGCAGTGAATAGAGCACTGGCCTTGGAGTCAGGAGGACCTGAGTTCAAATCTGACCTCAGACACTTAACACTAGCCCTGTGATCTTGGGCAAGTCATTAAACCCCAATTTCCCTGCCCACCCCCCTCCAAAAAAAAAAAAAAAAAAAAAAAAATAGAGAGAATTTCTAGGAGAAGCCTAGCAGGTTTTATCTATAGTCAAGCCAAACCACAAGCAGGAATAGGCCTAAGGTCTGGACCTACTCACTCTTGCCTTATAAAATCTGGCCTCAGACACTTATTAGCTGTGTGATGCTGGACAAGTAACAACTTTGTTTGCCTTAGTTTCCTCATCTGTAAAATGAACTGGAGAAAGAAATGGCAAACCACTCCAGTGTCTTTGCCAAGAAAACCCCAAATGGAGTCATGAGGAGCCAGACACAAATGAAACAACTTAACAGAACAATGACAACAAGATCATGGGATTTAGAAATGGAAAGAACCTTAGAGCTTATCTCATCTAACTCCCTATTTGAAAGATGACCACACTAAAGCCCTGAGCAGTTGTCACAAGCTAGTATCAGAGTTCACATTGGAACCCAGGTCTCTGAAAGTTTCTTAACTTGAACAGATTACCAAAATTAGATTGTCTACCTCTTTTTCTTCAAGATGCAGTACAAAAGAATTTAGCTTTCAGGTTTCCATTTTATTATGATTTCCCTGTATATGCAAAGAAGTCTCAACACAGGCCTATTGGGAGAGAAAAATTGAGAAGCCAGAAACTGTGTTTGCAATGTGGAGGATGATGTTTTTGAGTTTTTATTGTACCCAGAGCTTGAAATATGAGCCATTTGTTTGTAAATTTCCCAGAAGGACTGGTACTCTCTTTTTAAAAATTATTTTTATTTATATTTTTAAAATTTATTTGTTTATATTTATTTTTATTTAAATTTATATTAAATATAAAAATATTTCCCAATTGCATGTAAAAAATTTCAACAATCATGTTTTAAAAATTCGAGTTCCAAATTCTCTCCCTCCATTCAGTCCTTCCCCCATTCTTGAAAAGGTAAGCAATTTGATATCAATTATACATGTGAAGTCACACAAAACATATTTCCATATCAGTGATGTTGGCACTGACTATCTTAACTAGGGCCCTTTGATAGCCAAGAGATGCTTTTGTGTGATACTTCCTTGACTCACCTCCTACCATTCATTCTCTGGCCTGGATGGCCTGTCACTCTATTCCTTCAGAACCCAGGTCAAAATTCATCTGCCAGATTTACCCCACACTGATCATCCCTTTCTCTGCTACACTTCATCTTTGAAGTACCTTGTTTTGCTTTCTGTTAAGTCGGCTTTTCTTTCTTTTTTTTTTTTGTTCAGCCATAAATATTTACCACACACACAGATTATGCGAGGCATTATAAAGGATATAGGTGTCTATAAAGAAAGACCCTTGTTGTCAAGGAGAATCCAATCTAATGGTAAAGAGATATAAACAAATAACTACTTTGTAAAGTGACATATGGCCATTGCCATATGAGTGATAGCAGTGAATGCTAGGAGAGAGACCACTGAGTGGTCAAGGAAAGCTTAATGGAGGAGACATATGGCCTTGAAGGATAGGTAGGGTTTTCATAGTCCAAGATAAAAGAGGAAGGTACCTTTGCATTGGCTTTCATTAATGGATGGATAAATCTGCTTTTCTTTGTAGGGAAATTTTGAAAAGTGGCAAGCTTATGGAATCAAAGTTAAATTTTATTGTACTCCATCTTTTTTTTTTAAAGCAATTGGGGTTAAGTAACTTGATCAAGGTTAACACGGCCAGTTATTTCTGGGTGTGGGGCTAAGTATCAGAGCCTGGATTCGATCCCAGGTCATCCCAACTCTGGAGCCGGTGCTCTTACTCACTGTGCTACTTGGTTGCCCCTGTACTCCATCTTGAGAAAAAAGAAGTAGACAACCTGATTTTAGTCTTTTATTCAAATAAGAAACTTTCAGGTACCTCTTTGGGGGGAGGTGTTAATATAGAAGGAGGTTAATCTTCTATACCTGCTCTACCTGCTTCTGTAGTCCTGTACCCTCAGAATTCTGACCATTTTCTCAATATAGCAATGCAGGGATAAGATCTTCAATCATCAAAGAAATCTTCAGTTATGCTTCCTAAACCATACTCCTTTAATATTGAAAATGTTCATGATGTCATGTACAATACAACCCTTCACTGTTTTAAAAGTCAGTTTCATGAGTTGCTTTGGTAGAAAACAATCCTGGGGGGCAGGGAGCAAACTCTCCCCTTATTGGTTGATGAATCTTTCTGAATTAGCTAGGCTGATAGTGAGACAGCAGACACACATTCCACTGGCCGGGTCAATACTCAAAGCCTTCCAGTTTGGTAAGTAGGATCGGCCAGAGCTTGTGTTCCTCCAGCATATGCTTGGATGACTGATGCACAATTATACTCCACACTACTATAAGGGATTAGACAGAGACTCTTTTCTCAATGAAGGTAGAAACAAAAAATATTTTTTTTCCTTTACCTTCAGTGAGCTGTAACATACAAATATTTTCCATATCTTGGCACACAGGTGATGGACTAGAAGTGTGGAAGAAGTAATAAATATATATATATTTTTTCTTTTTGGAGGGGGAAGGCAATTGGAGTTAAGTGACTTGCCCAAGGTCCCACAGCTAGTAAGTGTTGTCTGAGGCTGGATTTGAACCCAGGTCCTCCTGACTCCAGGGCCGGTGCTCTATTCACTGTGCCACCTAGCTGCCCCATAAATAAATTTTTGTATAAAGAAAAAAAGTGTCCCATCTCAGCCTTGAAAAACTTGTAGGTGGTTACAGTATTTACTGTAGGCTCCTTTGTGAGCATTTGTATCTCTTTTTAAAAAAATTATTTATGTTCTATTGATCTAATTTATTTTAACCTTATAGTCATTTCCACTTATACCAAACCTTGCCCTATACCCTGCCCTCTCTCTCTCTCCTCTCTCTCCCTCTCTCTCTTTCTCTTTCTCTCTCTCTCTCTCTCT
>NW_027185809.1:16114252-16134305 GCF_028583685.1 Petaurus breviceps papuanus
TATAGAATCAAAATAGATTATTACGATTATTTAGAACTCTATCATTTTAGTGTCCTTTTCCTATGTTACTGTTGTCACTGTATTTCTGTATTCCTATCTTTTTCATGTGTTGTTTTAGCTCTCTATTTAGAACAAAAACTCTCCCTCTAAGGGGAAGGATCTTATTTTCTGTGTCTTTGATTCACTTCCAGAATTGAATACAATATGTTGCACAACAATGGCGGCCCTATAGTTACTATTTTGCAACTTTGTAATCTTTCCTGTCTTTCAAATCTCAAATCTACTAGGTGGAGGAATGGATAGAGAGCAGGACCCAGAATCAGGAAGATGGGAGTTCAAATCCAGCATCAGATTCTTAATAGCTGAGTGACCTTGGACAAGTCACTTAACTATAAAATGGGGGTCATAATAGCATCTACCTTCGAGGGTTATTGTGAGGGTCACATGAGATAATATTTGTAAAGTGCTTAGCTCAACACCTGGCACATAGCAGACACTTAATAAATGCTTGTTCCCTCTCCCCTCTTCTCCCAGAGCTCTATTTGCTGAGTCAAAGATCTTACCTTTGTCACTTGTAGTTGAGAAGAGCTGCATTTTAGCCATTTAAAATGATTAACGTTTTCCTGGATTGTTATTATTGGGGGTACCTGAATAGGTAGAGTCAGATCAGCTGGTTGTTTGTTCAGTTATTTTCAGTCATGTACAATTCTTTGTGACCCCATTTTGGGGAATTTTCTTTCCTTTTTTTGGAGGGGGAAGGCAAGGCAATTGGGATTTTGCCCAAAGTCACACAGCTAGTTAAGTGTCAAGTGTCTAATTTGAAATCAGATCCTCCTGACTCCAGGGCCAGTGCTGTATTCACTGCACCACCTAACTGCCCCTTTGGGAGTTTTCTTAGCAAAGATACTGGAGTTTACCATTTCCTTCTCCAGGTCATTTGACAGATGAGGAAATGGAAGCAGAGTTAAGTGACTTGCCCAGGGTCACACAGCTAGTAAGTGTCAGAGGTCAGATTTGAACTCAGAAAGATGAATCCTCTTGATTCCAGGCCTAGAATTCTATCCACTGTGCAACCCAACTGCCATGTTGGTTGTTACAGTAAGGATATTACCCTCCCCCAACCTCTTCCACAGAGGTCCCTTGAAGAACAATGAGTGGCCACACCACCAGGGCTTACCTGCCAAAGGATTTTCCAATGGCAGATGGCCGGGCTTCATAGTAATATTGTTTGTACTCATCCATCCAAACTTCTGCAGTGCGCTTCGTATTCCTGAAAAGGCCAGAGAGATGGGTGAGGGAAAGGCAGAAGTAAGGCTCAGAAGCAAGGTGCAAAAAGCTGTTTGAAGGTCAGCATTATAAGACTTTCAAAAATGAGTGGGATGTATAAACCTGTTTCTCTGTCATATCTTGGGACTTGTTATTATGGGCTGGATATGGCAGGGGAAATAAAATTCTTTAAAAAATCAGGTTTAGATAATTTTGTACTTTTGTTAAAACACACATCTAGGCAGACTGATTTAATTTATGAAATATTTTGGATAAACTAATATTTTCTTTATAAAGTTGTTTTTCATATATGTTACTAACACTACTGACTAACAATCATTAATGGCATAAGCATAGAGATGTTTTTCTGGAATGAGGGTAAGTTTGTATGATCTGTCCAAACTATCATGCTCATTTCTTTTGTAACCAAGACTTGGGCCAAAACAAAGCAGAGCAGCAGAGGTAGGGATCGAACCTCTGAGCAGCATGTATTTAAGCATCAGACTTTAAGGATTTTTAATTTGGGTTCAATAGACACTCCCCCCCCACACACAAATATACACACAGGGGTCTAGGGATAGATTTCAGGGGATCCCAGAACTTGGATGAGAAAAATTCATCTTTATTTTAATATTATTGGTTTTCTTTGTAATCTCATGTATTTAGTTATATGCATTCAAACACATTACTCTAAGAAGGGGTCCATCGACTTCACCAGACCACCAAAAGGGCCCTTGATTCCAATAAAAGCTAAGAACCCTGCTCTAGACAAAGGAAGTATCTATAAATGACTGGTTGTTTCTGAATCACTTTGTGGGAAAAGGTCTGGGGAAAGAGGAGAAATGAGGACCAAATGTATTATCGAGTCAATGTGATAGTTATGCAGGAGTGATAGATTTAGTGAGATGCATGTGGAGAAGGTAGAGGGATCTCACTGTTAATCTCCTAAGTTAAAGGACAGAGCAGGGAGCATTGTAGGGTGTGCCGGTAGACAACAATGCTGGTGACATCTCCTGCTGTATGGAGTAGTGGACTGTTTGTTCCTTGTAGCACCAGGGCTGAGGGAAACAGCTGAATTGAATAGCAACTGATTCCACTGGGCACTCAAGGGGTAGGGGTCTCCTGTATGTTGGATTGAACCAGTCTATAAATGCTGGAATATAGTTAGAGTCAGAATAACAGAGGGAATGTTTGGGGTTGGGAGGTATTTAGATCCGTGATTTTTTTCTTATCTCATGTCTCTTGAGGTGAGTTAACAGGTTCTCTGTTGGTGTAGGGTCTCATGACTCATGTTGCCCCAGAGACCATGCAAGAACTGGAAAAGTAAGTGGTGATGAAAGTTCTGGGCAGGTCCATATTAGGTCTCTGAATTGTACCAATTGAGCTTTACTTCTAATTTCCCATCCCTAGAAAAGAGTGGTCAATGACAGGCATAAATAACATCTACCATCCTCCTTGCCCCATCCCTATCTGCCTGCTGATTGGAATGGAATAGTAGCTCTGAATCCAATTCCTGCTCTATGAGCCAGGTATTACAAGAACTTATTTTTGGAAGTTGATCAGACAATCACTTGTGTCTATCAAGTCTTCCAAGCAAAATGGGAAGAGAGAAATTAGAGGAAACACTGCTAGGTTCCCTCCCCATACCCCATCCCTCAGACCCTCTAGGCCCTTGCCAGGGTACCTACTTTATGTATGTGAGGGCATTACCCTCTGGAAAGTCATATGGGTGTCGTTTCCTGAAGACGTGGCCCACTCGACTGCAGGGGACAATCTCTAAGCTACCGCCACACATCCACACCCGGAAGGAGAGCTCTGTAAGAGACCGGTCAGAGGGTGATACCTAGGACTTGGGGAGAGTCCCTTCTGGCATTATCCCTCATGAGAAAAAAAGGTAAGTATGCTTGATTCCCCTCCCTTCCCAACTCCTATGATGTGCCCATATTATAAATGAAACGTCCTAGATCTGTTAAGTCCCCCATTCGAATGTAAGCTTCTTGAGAGTAAAAATGATCTTTTTTTTCTACTTTTCCCCATTGTTTAACACCAGAGTTAGCACTTAATAAATCTTTTTCACTCAGTCATGTTGGATATACACCTTGTGCACATGTTCAGATCACCCAGATATATACAAACACATATGAATTGCACACACAGGCAGAATGAATACCCTGAGCAGTAACAAGGTAAGTGATGAGGAACAGGAAGGACTGTTAGTAAAAGGGGAACATTTAACCACATAGGAAAACTTTGCCTCTGCATCATTTCCAGTGTCTGTCTAGAAGGCATTTTCTAGACATGATCTAAGGTGGAACAAATCGTTCCAGTTGGTCAGTTCCTGAGACACACAAAGTCTGACGGACTGGGGAGAGCTGCCCAAGCCACGGTTCTATTCCCAATCCACTTGGCATCTCTTTGGCTGGTTCTAGATTTCCCACTCCTCTGAGGTGTTTTCCTATCCACTGGCTGCCTCTTTTATCAAAGCTCTGTATCACATCCCCTCTCATTCTTGAAATGGTCTCCTTTGGGGCTTTTCTAGCAGCTCTCACCCTCAGAAACGCTCTGCTTCTCCTCCTCACACTCATTTCTAAATGCTTTTCCACTTGGTTTTCATCTTCATTCAAGACTGCTCCAAAGTAACTAGTGATTTCTTAGCGGACGGATCTCGTGGTCTTTCCCAGGTCCTCACCCACTTTGAGCTCTTTCCTTCACTCGGCACTGATCACTAGCGCCTCATGCTTGATACACTTTTCTTCCTGGTTTTTAAAGCATTGCTCTCTCTTGGTTCTCTTCCTGGCTGTGTGACCATCCCTTCTCAGTCTCCTTTGCTAAACTACTGTCTATATCACGCTCCTTAACTGTGGGTGTGCCACGAGGTTTTGTCTTGGGACCTCCCCAAAAGCCTCTCGCTTTGTGATCTTATCGGTCCCCGTGGGTTTTGTTGTAATCATTCTCCAGTCATTTCAGTTATGTCTGACTCTGTGACCGCATTTGGGTTTTCTTGGCAAAGATACTACTGGACTGGTTTGCCATTTTCTTCTCCACATCATTTTACAGATGAGACAAACAGGGTTAAGTGACTTGACCAGGTTCACACAGCTAATAAGTGTCTGAGGCCAGATTTGAACTCAGAAAGATGAGTCTTCCTGACTCTAGGCCAAGCACTTTATCCATGGTGCCACCTACCTGGCTCTATAAGTGCTTTGTCTCATTATTAAAATGAAATTATTATCAAAATTAAAATTAATATCTCTGAAGAACTTTGGGATGGACTGTGAGACATAGGAGACACTGGCACAGCGCCATCCAGAATGGCTTGCCTGCATTAAAGAAAATGCTATGTTCTATGAGCAAAGCGGAATTGCAATAGCTCAAAAGAAATGTGAGATGCACAAATTTAGAGACATCTCCACTCCAAATGTTCATATGGGCTATTTATGTCCAGCCTGTGGTAGAACCTTCTGAGACTGTGTTGGTCTGATCAGCCACAGTCAGACCTGTTGTGCCTTGACCCCAACACAGTGATATCTTTTTGTTCCTCCTGTAGCATGAAGAACAACAATCAACCAAATCAAAATGTAAACTCCTCAGAGAGAGAGCCTGTCTCACTTTTGTATTTGTATTCTTGGTCTTTAGCATAGCATCTGGCCCAGAAGAATACTTAATAACTGGTCTTTTTATTCATTCATTGCAAACCTTAAAATGCTATATAAATGTTAGCTGTTCTAATTATTATTGCTATCAACAGTGTCAGTGTGGCAGAAGCCATTTTTGGACTCACCAAAGTTTTCCCCGCCCCAGATGTCCATCTGAGTGTCATATTTTCCCAGGTGGTTAAACCAGGCCTTGTCAATCACAAAGATCCCTCCGGCTATGACGGGTGTTCTGGGAATGAAAGGGGAAAAGAATCCACAAATAAGGTCTATGAGGATGCCTATAAAACAGGAGCACTCTTTTGCTACCCACTACCCGACAATGATCTTTCTTACAGTATTCCCCAAATGCCAACGATCACAGTATGCCAAGGAGAAGGATTACGAATGCATTTAGCAGCTCTTTTGTCTCCACATGCTAAAAACTCATGTTACCTGTTTATTGTCTATTCCCAGCATCTCAACCTAACTTGGATCTAGATCATTTGAAAAAAGAGCATTGGAACCATGCCTTGGAGGAGCTAAGAAACTCAGCCTTGAATTTTCTGGGACTAATGTGTCCTCATCTTCATCCTGGCTGTTTTTCCATACTGCTGTCACTGCTATTGCTACCCCTTCTAAACCAATTCTCCACACACCATGCCCTAACGGAGTTAATGTATATATATATATATATATATATATATATATATATATATATATATATTTGTTGTTGTTGTTGTTACAAAATATAGGAGTTTTATTCTTTTTTAAAAAATTAATTTGTTTGTTTCCTTTTAGTTTACAGGATTCAATTCCACAATTCCTTGAGTTTCACATTTTGTCCCCCTCCCTCTCCTCCCCAACATGGCGGCATATAGTCAACTATAGGATCTGTAAATACTTTCACATTATACGTTAGTCAGGTTATAAAGATGGATTGTATCAGATGGAATGAAAAATGGTAAAGAGTACATAAAACCAAACAAGAAAAGGAAAAAAGATCAGGTATTTTGCTTCCATCTGCATATAAACTCAGTCCTTTCTAGTTCTTTCTCTGGATGCACACATTTCTCTCCATCATGAGTCTTTTGGGATTGACTTGTATCACTGCATTGCTGAGAAGAGTCCAGTCTATCAAAGCTGGTCATCAAACATACGTTGTGTCTGTAATTGTGTACAAATTTCTCCTGGTTCTACTCTTTTCAGTGAGCATCAGTTCGTATAAGCCTCTCCAGGTAAATATGAAGTCCATCTGCTCCTTGTTTCTTATAGCCACAATAGTATTCCATAACACACATATACCACAACTTGTTCAGCCATTCCCCAAGTGATAGGCACCCCCTTAATTTCCAATTCTTTGCTACCACAAAAAGAGCTGCTATAAACATTTTTGTCCATATGGTCTTCCTCCCACTTCTATAATCTCTTTGGGATATAACCCTAGGAGTGGTATTGCTGGGTCAAAGGATATGAAAGTATTTATAGCCCTTTGGGCATAATTCCAGATTGCTCTCCAGAAAGGCTGGATCAGTTCACAACTCCACCAGCAATGCATTAGTGTTCCAATTTGTCCACATCCTCTCCAGCGTTTGTCATTTTCCTGTTTTGTCATCATAGCCAATCTGACTGGTGAGATGTGGTACCTCAGAGTTGTTTTGATTTGCATTACTGTAATCAATAGTGATTTAGAGCATTTCATCATGTGCTTATAGATAGCTTTAATTTCTTTCTCTGAAAACTGCCTGTTCATATCCTTTGACCATTTATCAATTGGGGAATGACTTGTATTATTATAAATTTGACTCAATTCCCTGTATATTTTAGAAATGAGTCCTTTGTCAGAGACATAGGTTGTAAAGATTCTTTCCCAATTTCCCACCTCCCTCTTAATCTTGGTTACATTGGCTTTGTTTGTACAGAAGCTTTTTAATTTCATGTAGTCAAAATTATCCATTTTACATTTTATAATGTTCTCTAATTCTTGTTTAGTCATAAAGTCTTTCCCTCTCCACAAATCTGATAGGTACACTATTCCTTGTTTTAGGAGACTGCTTACAGTATCAACCTTTATACCTAGATCATGCACCCATTTAGACTTGATTTTGGTATACGGTGTTAGATAATGGTCTATGCCCAGTTTCTGCCATACTATATTCCAGTTTTCCCAGCAGTTTTTGTCAAATAGTGAGTTCTTTTCCCAAAAACTAGGGTCTTGGGGTTTATCAAACAATAGATTACTGTGGTGGTTGACTTCTGAATCTCGTGTGCCTAATCTATTCCATTGATCCACTCCTCTATTCCTCAGCCAGTACCAAGTAGTTTTGATGACTGCTGCTTTATAATACAGATTGAAATCTGGTATAGCTAGTCCACCTTCCCTAGCATTTCTTTTCATTAATTCCCTTTATATTCTGGACCATTTATTCTTCCAAATGAATATTGCTATTTTTCTAGCTCTATAAAGTAGTTTTTTGGTAAATTAATTGGTATGGAACTAAATATATAATTTAATTTAGGTAAAATTGTCATTTTTATTATATTAGCTCAACCCAGCCACGAGCAATTGATATTTTTCCAATTAGTTAGATCTGACTTTATTTGTGTGAAAAGTGTTTTGTAGTTGTAGTCATATAGGTCCTGGGTTTGTTCTGGCAGGTAGATTCCCAAATATTTTATAATGCCTACAGTAACTTTAAATGGGATTTCTCTTTCTATCGCTTGCTGTTGAATTTCATTGCAAATATATAGGAATGCTGAGGATTTATTTGGGTTTATTTTATATCCTGCAACTTTGCCAAACTTAATTATTGTCTCAAGTAGTTTTTTACTTGATTCTCTAGAATTCTCTAAGCATATCATCATATAATCTGCAAACAGTGATAGCTTGGTGTCTTCTTTGCCTAATTTGATTCCTTTGATTTCTTTTTCTTCTCTAATTGCTACTGCTAACATTTCTAGTACCAGATTGAATAAGAGGGGTGATAGTGAACACCCTTGTTTCACCCCTGATCTTATGGGAAATACTTCTAGCTTCTCCCCATTACATATGATACTTGCTGATGGCTTTAAATAGATGCTACCTATTATTTTAAAGAAGGCTCCATTTATTCCTATACTTTCTAATGTTTTTAATAGGAATGGATGTTGTATTTTGTCAAAAGCCTTTTCTGCATCTATTGAGATGATCATGTGGTTTCTGCTAGTTTTGTTGTTGATATGATCAATTATACTGATGGTTTTCTTTTTTTTTAAACTTTAATTTATTAATTTGTTTGTTTCCTTTTAGTTTACAGGATTCAATTCCACAATTCCTTGAATTTCACATTTTGTCCCCGTCTCTCCCCTCCCCCCCATGGCGGCTTATTATCAAGTATAGGATCTGTAAATACTTTCACATTATACAATGGTCAGGTTATAAGGATGGATTGTACCAGCTGGAATGAAAAATGGTAAAGAGGACATAAAATCAAATAAGAGAACGAAAAAGATCAGGTATTTTGCTTCCACCTGGATATAAATTTAGTTCTTTCTAGTTCTTTCTCTGGATGCACGTTTTTCTCTCCATAATGTGTCTTTTGGGATTGACTTACATCCCTGTTTTGTTGAGAAGAGTCCAGTCTATCAACGTTGGTCATCACACATACGTTGTGTCTGTAATTGTGTACAAATTCCTCCTGGTTCTACTCTTCTCACTCAGCATCAGTTCATTTAAGCCTCTCCAGGTAAATATGAAGACCGCCTGCTCCCCATTTCTTATGGCGCAATAGTATTCCATAATATGCATATACCACAACTTGTTCAGCCATTCCCCAATTGATGGGTACCCCCTTAATTTCCAATTCTTTGCCACAACAAAAAGAGCTGCTATAAACATTTTTGTACATATGGGTCTTTCTCCCATTTCTATAATCTCTTTGGGATATAACCCTAGGAGTGGTATTGCTGGATCAAAGGGTATGAAAGTATTTATAACCCTTTGGTCATAATTCCAGATTGCTCTCCAGAAAGGCTGGATCAGTTCACAACTCCACCAACAATGCATTAGTGTTCCAGTTTGCCCACATCCTCTCCAGCATTTGTCATTTTCCTGTTTTGTCATCTTAGCCAATCTGACTGGTGAGATGTGGTACCTCAGAGTTGTTTTGATTTGCATTTCTCTAATCAATAGTGAATTAGAGCATTTCTTCATGTGCTTATAGATAGCTTTAATTTCTTTCTCTGAAAACTGCCTGTTCATATCCTTTGACCATTTATCAATTGGGGAATGACTTGTATTCTTATACATTTGACTCAATTCTCTGTATATTTTAGAGATGAGTCCTTTGTCAGAGACATAGGTTGTAAAGATTCTTTCCCAATTTCCCACCTCCCTCTTAATCTTGGTTACATTGGCTTTATTTGTACAGAAATTTTTCAATTTCATGTAGTCAAAATTATCCATTTTACATTTTATAATGTTCTCTAATTCCTGTTTCATCATAAAGTCATTCCCTCTCCACAAGTCTGATAGGTAAACCATTCCTTGTTTTAGCAGACAGCTTACAGTATCAACCTTTATACCTAGATCATGAACCCATTTAGACTTGATTTTGGTATATGGTGTTAGAAAATGGTCTATGTCCATTTTCTGCCATACTATATTCCAGTTTTCCCAGCAGTTTTTGTCAAACAGTGAGTTCTTATCCCAAAAACCAGGGTCTGGGGGTTTATCAAACAATACATTAATGTAGTCATTGACTTCTGAATCTCGTGTGCCTAATCTATTCCATTGATCCACTTCTCTATTTCTAAGCCAGTACCAGGTAGTTTTGATGACTGCTGCTTTATAGTACAGATTGAAATATGGTAAAGCTAGTCCACCTTCCCTAGCATTTTTTTTTCAATAATTCCCTTGATATTCTGGACCGTTTATTCTTCCAGATGAATTTTGTTACTATTTTTTCTAACTCTATAAAGTAGTTTTTTGGTAAATTAATTGGTATGGCACTAAATATATAATTTAGTTTAGGTAAAATTGTCATTTTTATTATATTAGCTCGACCCAGCCATGAGCAATTGATATTTTTCCAATTAGTTAGATCTGACTTTATTTGTGTGAAAAGTGTTTTGTAGTTATGATCATACAGGTCCTGGGTTTGTTTTGGCAGGTAGATTCCCAAATATTTTATAATGTCTACAGTAACTTTAAATGGGATTTCTCTTTCTACTTCTTGCTGTTGAATTTCATTGGAAATATATAGGAATGCCGAGGATTTATGTGGGTTTATTTTATATCCTGCAACTTTGCCAAATTTATTTATTGTCTCAAGCAGTTTTTTACTTGATTCTCTAGGATTCTCTAAGTATATCATCATATCATCTGCGAAGAGTGATAGCTTGGTCTCTTCTTTGCCTAACTTGATTCCTTTGATTTCTTTTTCTCTCTAATTGCTACTGCTAACATTTCTAGTACCAGATTGAATAAGAGGGGTGATAGTGGACACCCTTGTTTCACCCCTGATCTTATGGGAAATGCTTCCAGCTTCTCCCCATTACATATAATACTTGCTGATGGCTTTAAATAGATGCTACCTATTATTTTAAGGAAGGCTCCATTTATTCCTATACTTTCTAATGTTTTTAATAGGAATGGATGTTGTATTTTGTCAAAAGCCTTTTCTGCATCTATTGAGATGATCATGTGGTTTCTGCTAGTTTTATTGTTGATATGATCAATTATACTGATGGTTTTCTTAATATTAAACCATCCTTGCATTCCTGGAATGAATCCTACCTGATAAAAATGTATTATTCTTGTGATAAGTTGCTGTAGTCTTTTTGCTAGTATTTTATTTAGAATTTTTGCATCTATATTCATGAGAGAGATTGGTCTGTAATTTTCTTTCTCTGTTTTATCTCATCCTGATTTAGGTATCAGTACCATTATTTGTGTCATAAAAAAGAATTTGGTAGGACTCCTTCTTCACTAATTTTCCCAAATAGTTTGTAGAGTATTAGAATCAATTGTTCTTTAAATGTTTGATAGGATTCACTAGTAAATCCATCTGGCCCTGGAGATATTTTCTTAGGGAGTTGACTGATGGCTTGTTCAATTTCTTTTTCTGAGATGGGGTTATTTAAGTAATTTACTTCCTCTTCAGTTAATCTGGGCAACTTGTAATTTTGTAAATATTCTTCCATTTCCCTAAGATTGTCAAATTTATGTGCATACAATTGTGCAAAATAATTCCTAATTATTGTTTTGATTTCCTCTTCATTGGAAGTAGATTCACCCTTTTCATTTTTGATACTCATAATTTGGTTTTTTCTTTCTTTTTTTTATCATATTGACTAAGGGTCTATCAATTTTGTCGTTTTTTTTTTCATAAAACCAGCTCTTAGTTTATCTAATAATTCAATAGTTTTCTTAATTTCAACTTTATTAATCTGTCCTTTGGTTTTCAGTATTTCTAATATAGTATTTAATTGGGGATTTTCAATTTGTTCTTTTTCTAGGTTTTTCAATTGCATGCCCAATTTGTTGATCTCCCTTTTCTCTAATTTAATCATGTATGTACTCAGGGATATAAAACTTCCCCTAAGAACTACCTTTAATGTATCTCACAAATTTTGGCATGTTGTCTCATTATTATCATTCTCTTGAATGAAATTACTGATTGTTTCTATAATTTCTTGTTTGACCCACTCATTCTTTAGGATTAAATTGTTTAATTTCCAATAGTTTTTAGTCTGTCTTTCCATGGCCCTTTATTGCATATAATTTTTTATTGCATCATGATCTGAAAAGGATGCATTTAATATTTCTGCCTTACTGCATAGAATTTGAGGTTTTTATGCCCTAGAATGTGGTCAATTTTTGAACACGAATCTCTAAGAAGAAAGCATATTCCTTTTTATCCCCATTCAGTTTTCTCCTGAGATCTATCATACCTATCCTCTCTAAAATCCTGTTCACCTCCTTAACTTCTTTCTTGTTTATTTGGGGGTTAGATTTATCAAGGTCAGAGAGGGGGAGATTGAGGTCTCCCACTAGTATAGTTTTGCTATCTATTTCTTCCTCTAATTCCTTCACCTTCTCCTCTAGGAATTTGGATGCTATACCACTTGGTACATATACGTTAATTAATGATATTGCTTCATTCACGATGGTGCCTTTTAACAGGATATAGTTTCCTTCCTTATCTCTTTTAATTAGGTCAATTTTTGCTTTTGCTTTATCTGAGATAAGGATCACTACCCCTGCTTTTTTTACTTAGCTGAGGTATGATATATTTTACTCCAGGCTTTTACCTTTACCCTGTGTGTATTCCTCTGTTTCAGATGTGTTTTTTGTAAACAGCATACTGTAGGATTATGATTTCTAATCCATTCTGCTATCCATCTCCTTTTTATGGGAGAGTTCACTCCATTCACATTTACAGTTATGATTGTTATCTGTTTCTTTCCCTCCATCCTATTCCCGCCCCTATTAATGTTCATATTTTCTCCCCTTCTCCCTTCCCCCCCTTAATAGTTTTCCTTTTGACCACCGCCTCCCTCAGTATTCTCTTATCAGCCCCCTTCCCTTTTCTTCCCCTTTCCCCTTACTTCTTCCCTCCCTACTAACCACCACCCCCCTTTCATAGCCCTTTCCTCCTCCTACTGCCTGTAGGATATTTTTATACTTAATGAAGTATGTTATTTCTTCCTCAAACCAAGAGTGAAGAAATCTCATGCGAAGCTCCTTTCCCTCCCCTCTTTCCCTCTAAAATGATATTTTTTGCATTTCTTCTCCATAGAGTCCTATGTTTAACTGGTTGTTATTCCCTACTTGCACCAGAACCAATGAGGGAAAAACTCATATGATTCCCATCTCCCTCCCTTCTTTTCCTCTGCTATATATTTTTTATGCCTCTTTGTGTGGCATAATTAACCCTTTTCCACTTCATTCCCTTTCTTCCATTGCAGTCCCTTTGTAGCCCTTAATAAGATTTTTTAAAATAGTCATTTTGTGTATTTTATACTCATACCCTCTACTTGTCCATAACCAGTTTGCTCTTATTAAATAACAGGGTATGTGTGTGTGTGTTTTCCTTGTTTACCTTTCTACATCACTGTTGCATCTTGTAATTGGAGGTTGAATTTTCCATTGAGTTCTGGCTTTTTTTATCAAGAAGGTCTGGAACTCTGTTATATCATTGAATGACCATCTCCTTGCCTGGAAGAATATGCTCAGTCTCGCTGGGTATGTGATCCTTGGTTGTAACCCAAGTTCTTTTGCCTTCTGGAAAATTGTATTCCACTGCCTCTGATCTTTCAGTGTAGAGGCTGCCAAACCCTGTGCGATCCTCACTGCAGACCCTCGATATTTGAATTGTTTCTTTCTGGCTGCTTGAAGTATTTACTCTTTTATCTGGTAGTTCTGGAGTTTGGCCACAACATTTCGAGAACTTTTCATTTTGGTATCTCTTTCATCAGGTGTCCGGTGGATTCTCTCAATTTCTATTTTACACTCAGGTTCCAGTATCTCAGGGCAGTTTTCCTTAATGAGCTCTTGGAGAATGTTGTCCAGACTAATTTTTTCTTCATGATTTTCTGGTAGTGTTTCTGTGATTCTCCGATTATTTCTCTTGGATCTGTTTTCCAGGTCAGTTATTTTTTCTTTGAGGTATTTTACCTGTTTTTCTAATTTTTCATTCTTGTTGTTTTGTTTGACTAATTCTTGGTTCCCCATAGAGTTATTTGTTTCAATTTGGTTGATTCTAGTTTTTAGCAAATCATCCTTGCTTAATTTTTGGAGCTCCTTTTCCATATACACTTTTCTTTTTAAAGAGATATTTCCTTCATTATAATGTTTTTCTAATTCTGCTATTTTGGTTTTGAGAGAATTATTCATTTTGTCTTCTATCTCTCTCATTTGGTTTTCAAAGTTCCTTTTGATCTCATCTAGGAGAGCTTTCTGTGCTTGGGACTCATTCCCTATTTATGTTTCAGCTGTGGGTGTGGAGTCCACATTGTCTCTCTCTAAGTTTGGTTCCTCCCTCTGAGGATAGTAGGACTCCAGAGTCTTTGTTTTTGTAGTCTGCTTTCTACCCATTTTGAGGCAGGGCCCTAGCCACGCCCTTCCTCTAGGGATCCCAAGCCTTTACTGTAGAGGGTTTTCCCTGAGGCAATACTTACTATGTTTTCTGGGTTAGAGGGGGGTTAGTTGGAGCAGGTGAGGTTCTGTGATAGTAATGGAATATAAAGATCCCCCTGTATTGGCTTGGTTTTCAAATTGATTGTGTTAAAACCCAGAGCTTGTTAATCCCACCTGTGGGACGGACTTGTTGACGTGAAAAGAGAGTCCTGAACTGGGAGGAGCTGGTGATGTAGATTTGGAGAGACAGGAGAGAGGCAGAAGAACTTTTTGGAAGCAGCAACCTCATGGAGGCAGAGAGAGACTGAGAAGATTGCTGAGGGCTACTTTGAATTGCCCTGGACTTTTGAGACCTGCCCCCAGAGCTGCCAAGGACTGAGGAGACATGGCTGTTTTGCTGGTACTTTGTCTGTCTGTTTTGATGTTGTTTTGCCAGATTTGTCCACTGGTGAAAGACAGTCCTATTGAAAAAGTCCTGGAACCTGGCTGTTGGCTAAGAGCTCCTGAGACTGTCCTGCAGACAGAGAGTGAATACTGTCCACTGGTGAAGGACAGTGCTGTTGTTGCAGGGGTCTGGGAACCTTTCTGTTGGTTCAGAGCTCCTGAGACTGTCCTGCAGACAGAGAGTGAATACTGTCCACTGGTGAAGGACAGTGCTGTTGTTGCAGAAGCTTGGAACCTTGCTGTTGGTTCAGAAGCCCTGAAGAAGGATTTTCTTGTTGTATGTTTACAGAAATCCTGGGAGAGGGTTTTGCTAATGTTTTCAGGGGTTCTAGGACTGTTCTGCAGACAGAGGATGAATTAATGAAGAGACTGGCAATGTATCTTGTGGCCTTGCTAAGCCTTGTCTCCCCAGGAACAAAGATTGCTGGGAACTTGCCTCTTGTCAAGATGAAGAAAAGAACTCCATTTGGGTATTAGGTGCTGTGCTTAAACTTGAGGTAACTCTGGGGCAGATTCAGTTGTGATCCAGGGGTGGGGAACTTTTGACCATTTTGTGTTCTATGAATGAACAAATGAATGTACTTTACTTAGATTGGAAACTAATCTCCATTTGAGAAGAGGGGCTTTGTGATGTACTAAATGAAGGTACAGCCTAGGGGTGGAGTAGTATTTAGAACAGGGGCTTTGTAATTGATTGAATGAATGAAAGTTCCTGGGGTGGGGTAGTACTTGGAGATTATTTAATCACACTTAGTAAATGCTATATTTTTAATGATGTCATATTTTGACCTTCTCTGTTCTTAATTTGTCCCTGAATAAAATGGAGAGCACCTATGCTGGTATTTTGAACCTTGGGAAGTTGCCTTTCCTTGGCATTGCAGTACAGGTTCACTCTGTCATCCTGGTCTTTGGAGGTCCTGATAGGGGCTTTTTTTTTTTTTAATTTCTGGGCTATGGAGTGGTAGTCCCAGGAGTATTTGCTGTCCAGGACAGGGTCCCCTGTATTTGCTTCTTACCTTGCTCTTTCCAGTCCCAGCCCTTTGGTGATAGGCCTGGTAGCAGCCCTTGTGGTTGGTGGGACGACTTGCCCTCAACTTGATCAGGCCCCTTCCAGGCCTGCCTCTGCATCTGCCAGCCAGGCCTTAGGAGTTAAGATATTTGCCCCTGAACTTTCTGAGTTCATGCCTCTATCTTCATTCTGGCCATTTTCTGCTCTGTCTGCCTCAGACCCACTCCTCATTTCCTACTTTCCATCTCTTGCTTCGAGAGCTTTAATCAAATCACTACTACCATTGCCTCTAGAAAAGGAACATCGGTTAATGGGTCTATTGCTACACTCAAAATCCTGGCGACATTCCAGACCAAAACAACTCTCCCTGGCCACCACTCCATTGTCCTATATGTAGTATTTCCCTTTATAAAATCCTTTGGGAAAGGACTACATCTCACTTTTGCTTCTCTAATGCCAGTGCTTAGCACATAGTAAGTTAGTATTTAACAAGCTTAGCTAGATAAATGCTTTCTTATTTATTCACTCTTTTTCTTCCTTCCTTCCTTCTTCTTTTTTTTTTTTTAAAGCAGTTGGGGTTAAGTAACTTGCTCAAGGTTACAGGCCAGTTATCTCTGGGTGTGGTGCTGAGTATCTGAGCCCAGGATTCGATCTCCAGGTCATCCCAACACTGGAGCCGGTGCTCTTACTCACTGAGCCACCTGGCCGCCCCTAAGAAATTGGGGTTAAGTAACTTGCTCAAGGTTACACGGCCAGGTGTTTCTGGGTGGGTGCTAAGTGTCTGAGCCCAGGATTCGATCTCCAGGTCTTCTCAACACTGGGGCTGGTGCTCTTACTCGCTGTGCTACCTGGCCGCCCCCCTTCCTTCCTTCTTTCCTTTCCTTTTCTTCCCTTCCCTCCCTCTCTCCCTTCTTTCCTTTCTTCTGGAAAAGTCAGTTACTAACACAATAGCTGGAGAGGGAGGGAGATCCTTGTGTCACCCTTGAGATGTGCAGCCCAGGAACAATAGAGAAGTCACCTACCGAATTGGCTGGGTGGGGTCTGTCCGGGACATCTTCTGCTCTATGGGTATTTGTTCCCATTTGAAATGAAGACTCCAGTCAAATCCTGAGGGGTGAACAAGTTGTTAAAGAGGAAAAACACAATAAAGCAGACACCAGATTATACACCCCTGGACTCTATTCATCTCAGTTTCTCTCTTGCATTAGGAACACTAGCTAACCAAAGAATTATTGAGGTCATCAAAGAAGTTAAGGTAACGGGTGGGGCTGGGGAGAGCAGGGTACTGAGGAAATTGATAAGATTTGTAAAACATGGCCCTTTTCTTCATGGTGTTTACAATCTGTAAATGTACTTTGTAAAGTATATTTAACTTTACTTTCTAAAGTTAAAAGTGCCACAAAAGTCATCATCATTTTTATAATAATTACTAGAAATAAGAAGGATAAAAATAACTTTCCCTCTTCCCCAGCTTCTTGACATCTAATTACCTCAGTATATAGAGACCACAGCTTTTATCTTGGGCAGTCCTTGTCAAAAACTCAGTTCTAACCAGGTCTTCAAAAATACCATAGTTTCCCTTCATTTAGTCCTTATAATGGCTATTATTGCAACATGGATGAAGAAGTGATTTGGAGAATCACTGGAAGGCCATAAAATCAGAGACTTCTAATTTCTAAGACTGTGAGTTTCTCCCAGGAAAGCTGTACTCACCTCCCCGAAGGTCAGCAGATGCTGCCAGGTATGCAAAATTATCCAGGCTGATGACATCAATGATGGGGCTGACCACCCGTGTGTAGTCCTGAAGAAAATCAGAAGTGGACTAAGGAACTAAGTAAAAGGGATGGCTACTGGGGAAATAGAGGCTGGACACCAATGAAAGAGGATGGCTGCTGGGGAAACAGAGGCTATATACCAAGGAAAAAAGATGGCTGTGTGTGTGTGTGTCTGTGTGTGTGTGTGGGGGGGGGGGAACTGCACAACCCATGTACCACACAAAGGCTTAAGCTGCTTATCATGGAAAGAGAAACCCTTCGGGGATTAGGAGTATAAAGTCTCAAGTAAAAACTCTTCAGCACATACTACACAAACCCTGGAAAGCTCATGCAAATCACCCTGGGCTCCCTTTCTTTTTTGGTATGGTCATTCCCAATCCTACTGGGAAACATGACTTTTTCTGATTGCTCACCTGCTCATTCTCTCACAATCTCTCTCTTACTAGCCCACTCCATACCACTTCCCCCATCTATACAAATACGGCTTGTCTTTCAGGACCAAAGGTGTATAACTAGGAACCCCATCAGCTTCAGTCAGGCCAGGTAAACCTGGGAAGAGGCAGGGGGTCCAGTGGTAGAGGCAGGTCCCCATGAGAGGGGAAGGACCTCATAAGCTCCACCTCCACCCTGGGTGTTGGCCCCCCTGAGAAAAATCTTTAGTTATAGCTTTGTTCAAGACCAAGATCAAGTTCCATCTCTTCCATGAAGCCTTCCCTGATCAGTCCTCTGCCTCCTCTGATCTTTTCCCATAGACATGGTAGCCTTTAGGGAAGGGGAAGGAGGAAGGGAGAAGGGAACAAGTATTTATTAAGCTCCTACTATGTGTCAGGCACTATGCTAAGCACTTTGCAAAAATTATCTCATTTGATCCTCATAACAACCTTGGGAGGTAGGTGTTATTTTTATCACCCCCATTTTACAGATGAGAAAACTGAGGGAAATAGAGACTAAGTGACTTCCCCAGGGTCACACAACCAGTAAGCATCAGAGGCTGGATTTGAATTTGTGTCTTTCCCATACTCTGTACCCTCCGGCTGCTTTTACAACTCATGGGGCAAATAGTCATGTATTGTCTTGGGTCATCTCTCCCATCATGCAGGTACACTCACCTCCTTCACTCTCTGGAGCATGGGCTGAAGCCACTCACTGTTCACCTCACAGTGGCTATCCAAGAAGGTAAGGATATCTGCTATCGCCGCCTCTGCCCCTCGAACACGGGAACGGATCAACCCTGCAATTGAGGAAAGGAGGGATAGTGAGAGTGAGAGCAGCTGCTAACCTTAGAACTTCTCAAGTTCCTTAGAAAAGAAGACTTCTAAACCCAAAGATTTAGATGTGTTCCAGTCAGGGAGTAAGATAAAAGTTTCCTTTTTTTCAGAAGGAAACACTAAGGCACAGGACTTGACAAAGGTTATACTATAAATTCATGGCAGAACCAGGCAGTAGAACACAGTTCCTGCCCTAACTCTGAAGTCACTGACTCTGGGTTAAAGGTTTTATTATTTATTATATACTTGAGCATCAAAGATGGCCATTGAAATTATGACCAGGAACTGGATGCCAGAACCGGCAACATATCCCTAGAAACTAGCTAGAGTTTGGCTCACTTCAATTTCACCATGTCCCTACAGGTTTATTGCTGGCAAGATAGGATGTTGTCTACCCACTGACCCACACAGTCCAAAGGACAGTAACCACTTTAGGATTTTTGCTTCGTTCAACTTTTGGCTTCTCCTAAATCAGATGAGACAGGAGCCCCAAATGATTTGCAAGTGACACAATTGAGTGTGAGTGCCAGACAGTGCATGCAGCACCCACTACTGGGTTAAGATAGGTTCAAGTCCTTTGGGGCTCAAGCCCAAGGAGGGTTCCGGAGATCTCAGCTGAGAGTAGACAGGCTTGTCAAATCAGAGCACAGGGAACCAGGATCAAGAGGTAAGTACAAGGACAGATGGAGAAACAGAAGGAGGAAGAGCCTGCAGGACTCACCTTCACGCCGATCATTGCGGAGACATTTGACTTTAGGGATCCTGGTCAAGAGCAGGCAGTCTTCAGCTATAAAGGAATTCCAAGTGAGAACAACATAGCCATACAATGTCAGGGTATGAGCAGTAAAGACAAAGTTTTGAATATTCTGGGAGCTATTACCTAGCTTCTTGTCAGAACTGGGGAAGTAGGGCAAGGGGTAGGAAACTCTGCTTCCATTTCAACATCAACTAGCCACATGGCTATCCCTGCCAGGCTCTTCTGATCTTCTGGATGATCATTTCCCCTCTGCCTATGAAGCCCTTTCCTAGCAGGCGTTAAAGAGCAGAGCATGGCAATGAAAATCTCTAGTGAAGGTTGGTCTCTGGCAGGGTTAACACTGAAAATATGGCAGTCTCCACACTTCCTATTCTGGAAGATATTAATAATTTACTGATGTTCCTTTAATAAAAACCAGACGTCAGATCACTGGTGTCTCTTACATCCTTTCCACTCTTTCTGGGAAGGAAGTTTTGCAGCAGCCAGTAGAACTGGGTACAGAAAGTAAGTGAAGGAGTTTTTCTCTTCAAATCATGATCAGATGAGATATTATGTGTAAAAGTGATGGGGTGCTTGGGATCTATATTTGTAACATCAGTTTGTAATATCAATTTGTAACATCAGGAATGATGGGGTGCTTGGGATCTATATTTGTAACATCAATTTATAATACCACTTTGTAACATCAGTCTGTAAAACAAGTTTGTAAAATCACACTACCCCCCCCCTCAGTCTCAGAGCATTAACTCTGCCCAGCAACAACTCATGAATTGTTTATTTC
>NW_027185809.1:16134315-16135921 GCF_028583685.1 Petaurus breviceps papuanus
CTTAGATAAGATCAGAGTTCCTGCTGAACCTATTGGGAGCCATCCCTCATCAAAAGGTACTACAAAAACCTTAAAGGGCTCTGTAATTTTACTTAACCAGCGTGGATTGGCAGCATCTTTGCAATTTATAAGCTACTGGAAGCAGTCAGAGGTTAAGCAACTTGCTGAAAGTCACACAGCCAATGTGAATGAATGAAAATAACACTTAAGAACTTATTTATGTCCAGGCACCTTACTAAGCTATGGGGATGCAAATACAACCAAACAGTGTGGTCCCTGACCTCAAGGAACTTTATCCCTGATAAGGGATGACAACACGTTTAGGGGAACAGTGGCCATGTTTTGGACCAGGAAGTCAGAGTGAATGATGATTGGAGTCACAGAGCAAATTAATTGACATATCCTTTCCAGGAATGTCAGTGTTGATTTGATTATTATTCCCATAGCTACAATTGGTAAGGGGGTGTATACATACAAAGGCATTGGTGTGGAGATGACCAGGAAGTGACTCCATGGAATTGCAAAATGATATCTAATTAGGGCTCAGTATCTCCACATATGTCAGAGGTGGGGTTGGCATGGTAAATAAAATGTTGGATTTGCAATCACAAAGACCTGAGTTTGAACCCCAGCTCAGACCCTTGACTAGCGATATCACTCTGGACAGTCACTTACCTTTTCTCAGTCTCCGTTTCCTCATCTGTAAAATGGGGATAATAAAGCACCTACCTCACAGGATTGTGGTGAGGCTCAAACCTTAAAGTACTATATAAATGGTAGCTGCTATTATTATTTGAGTCCAGGGCTCCTTGAATCCAAGGCCAACTCTCTAACCACTATCCTATGCTGTTTTTCTCATATTGTCTCTCAAAAAAGACAGTGGATTTTTTTAAAGATAAGAAAATTTGAATACCATTCCCAATGTTTTTAAATACTGTTGGGAAGGAGACGTGAGAGAAGGGGGAAGCTCTATAAATACTTATTATTATTATTAATGTTAACAATAATGAATATCCTTGAGAATTGAGTAAATAAACTATTGAAATTGGAGCACCATCACAGACAAGACTTCTCAGATGCGGCAATGATCCACAAAAATTGAAGAATAATGTTTTTAATAGGTGTCTCTATACCAAATACCCATAATCTTCAGACTACTTGGAATGAAAAGCCCAGTGAAAAAATCTCAAGTCATATAGGGAGAGGAAAAGGAGGAACAAATCCTGGTCATTCTTTCTACCAATAGAGGGGTCCTCCAGATGCTATCAGGGACTTTATAGACAATGAGTTTATATCACCAACTCTTATTCAATTACAAAAAGCAATCATTTTATCTACTTGTGCATTAAATATAAAATTAAATATAAAATACAGAACATTAAATAGAAAATTATACTAACAAGATAGAGACTTATTCATAGACTGTTTCGATCCAAAAAAGGCGAGAGGTTTCCTTGACAAAGGTACTGAAGTGGTTTGCCATTTCCTTCTCCAGCTCATTTTTACAAATGAGGAAAATGAGGCTAAAAGGGTCAAGTGACTTGCCCAGGGTCACATAGCTACTACTACTACTACTACTACTACTACTACTACTACTACTACTACT
>NW_027185809.1:16135931-16170299 GCF_028583685.1 Petaurus breviceps papuanus
CTACTACTACTACTACTACTACTACTACTACTACTACTACTACTACTACCACTACTACTACTATTACTACTAGTAATGTTGTCCACACAGGTAAAAAGCTTAAGAATTCCTGTTTGGAGGCTTCCGAGGTGAATTAAGAATTCTTTAGTTTAACCTTTCCACAGAGAGTGGAGGAATGCTGGACATAAATTTTTGGTGTCTTTCCAAACTCTGATATAGCCAACTGTGCCAGGTCTCCTTTTTCAGGTGCCTAGATATAACTGTACTGGCAAAGGGTTGGGGAGATTTCCCCTCCCTGGAATAAATAGAGAGGGCTCATGAAAAAGGAATTGGGTACTTACGATCAGAACTAAAGTCATCCACTAAAATGATCTCCTGGATCAGGTTGGCAGGGGTACGATTCAGAACACTACAGAAAGGAGGAAGCAGAAGGGAAGGTCATTAGGCATGGCAACTCTGCTCAAGAGCTGAAGATCCTATTGTGATACTTGTGTCCAATTTTACTTTCAGCCTTCCTTTCTACCAGGCTCATCTGTCGGATCACCCTGTTGCTGCTTTGCCTGCCATATGTGGGCAACTGAGATGCCATTTGTCCCTTCAACACTTCTTAGTGACTATCTTGTTTTTCCTAACTAACCCTCCTGCCAATAGGCAGCAATGATCTTCGTACAGCCTCCACATTCAAGACTAACTACCAAAAACATCTGCTACAAGTATAATAAATAAAGAAAAAAAAGGAAAGAGAAAAAAGATTTTTAGAAAGTCCAGGCCTGTAATTGTCTTTTAGGAAGCAAGAGGATCTAATAATAGAAATCAATCAAAATCTGGGTGGCTAGGTGGTGCGCCGGCCCTGGAGTCAGGAGGACCCGAGTTCAAATCTGTCCTCAGCCACTTAACACAAAAACTAGCCATGTGACCTTGGGCAAGTCACTTAACCCCAATTGCCCTACCTTCCCCCCTCCAAAAAAAATCAATCAAAATAAAGTTTTTCTCTTTATGGTCCCTCTTCCCTTCTTCCGTTCCTTCTCCAATAAGCCTTTAAACTTCCCTAACCTCATGGAATATATGTGAAGCATCATGAAGAATTCCAATCCTGTGGGAGATGGAAGGCTACCTGTGTTGGTTATCCTGGAGACTGCTGAGGTATCTTGGTTGGAGCCCCGCAAGGAAGCTCACAATTTAAACTAGAAGAATTTAACCTTTGTATCTGGACCTGGTTTTTGTGCAGTTGATTCTCAGATCTAATTATCCAGCCCTAACTCTATTCTGATCTTCAGCTTACATCTTATATGTTTAACTGTTGATTGGACATCTCAAACTAGATGTCTTATAGACATCTTTAATTTAACATGTTCAGAAGTGAACTAATTTTCTTTCTCCAAAAATCTTCCTAATATTCTTACTACTGATGAGGGCAGCACCATCTTCCTACTCGCCTAGGCTTAGAACCTAGGCATCATCCTCACTCTCACTCCCCATATCCAATCTGTTGTCAAGTCTTGTTGATTCTACCTTAGTAAAAACTGTATCTTTCCCTATTCTCTCATTACCTCACATCTTGGCAATTCCAATAGCCTGCTTGATTGATCTGCCTATCACAAGTTTTTCCTTTCTCTAATCCAACCCACTGCTACCAAATGATCTTCCTAAAATTTAAAATGAACTTCATAATGTTTGGCTACCTTTCTATTCAATAAACTCCAATGGCTCCCTCTTGTCTCCAGGTCAAATATTAAACCTTCTGTTTGGCTTTGAATACTTTTTATAACCTGGCCCCTTCTTACCTTTCCATTCTTTTTATACCTTACTGCCCTACACAGACATGATGATTCAGTGACATTGGTCTCCTTATACACGACACTCTATCTCCTGACTTTATGGTTTTTCAATGCCTGTCCCTCTTGCCTGGAATATTCTCCCTCCTCATTTTAGCCTCTTGGGTTCCCTGGCTTCCTTTAAGTTCTACAAGCTTTTCCTGATCCCTTTCAATCCCTTCCCTCTGCTAATTATTCCAATGTATATATTATCTATTTATGTATTTCTAATATCTATCTATCTATCTATCTATCTATCTATCTATCTATCTATCTATCTATCTATCTATCTATCTATCTATCTATATCTTGATTGTACCTAGTTGAATTATGAGCTCCTTGAGGGAAAGGACTGTTATTTGCCTTTCTTTGAATCCCCATTGCTTATCATAGTACCTGGTACATAATAGGTGCTTAATAAATGCTTGTTAATCACCAGTGCTTAAAGATCTCCAAATGCTTTCCTGAGTGTTAGAGCATCTGTCTATCCCAATGTAACAGGAAACGGGCCAATGAAACTCCAGCTCCCTGAGCATGTTCAGTGGACTCTGTCTTTTGTGAACCCATATGTTAGAGACTAGGAAGCTTACTTCTGGAACAGCATTTCAATATATAATAGAACGGTCCAGTTTCCTGTACCCCTATTACATAAATTCATGATTTTACCAGTAGTACATTATCTCAACCCCTAGCATGTCCTCATATCCTGACTCCTGTACCCTGGCAACCTGACCTTGATCCCCACTTAATGGTTTTCCTTTTGTGTTCTTAACCTTTGACTGTGCCTTGACTCTTAGAAGGAAGGGTCTTACTATTGATACTTCAGGACACCACCCCGCCTCCCCCATGTCCCCCCTACCTCTTCACTGTTCGAAGAAGGGTGGATCGGGCTTCATTGTGGAAAGTAATAACAATGCTGGTAGCTGGCAGATCTGAGGCATAGTGCACAGATGTGCATCTGCAAAGGGAATAAATTGAAAGTGCAGGATAAAGTTTATGGTAACAAATCACACAGAAGTAGACATGGCAATACAGGAATCTAGGCTATAACCCCAATGTATTTAGATGTACCACTCAGCACAAACAATGAAAAACAGACACAGATACACAGACCAGGATTCCTTCCTTCTTTCTGTGAGTGATAATCTGCAGTGAAGTTTCCCCATTCTGAAAAATCAAATCTAGAGTGGCTTCAGTATCCAGTAGGCCCAAGTTTAGAGGTCACCTGACCTTACAGGAATCTGGGACTTAGAGCAATGGAGACCCTCCCCAGCACCACCCCAAGATATGCCAAATAAGGATAAAACTGCCTTCCTGGACTTGCATTGGACACCCACATGTTTTCGTGTCCTTTGTCTCCAAGATAGATTCCTGAGCTTAGGTTGTGGGCCAGCCTCCCTCCCAATGAGAGTGAAGGCCAGTTGGGGGTTTGGGTTTCTGCATTAGAAGGTTATATAACCATGGGCTTGCTTCTGCCTGTTACCCTCTCCCTGGCAGATGCCATTTGAGCGACAGGGGCAGAGGGCCCTTTCTATTGAGAAAGGATAAATAAACTTTTCTCTACTTTCCTAAGCAGTCTCCGAACTCATTTACTGTGCTGTTGCACACCCTTCCTTCTTTCCTTCCTTCTCTGTCTCTGTCTCTCTTTCTCTATTCCTTTCTTTTGCTCTCCTGTCTCACTAGAGCTGGGAGTACAGAGGTTCTTCACAACATAATCCTTATCTTATTGCCGAGGGATCTTTGACATGCTCTGTTTTCCCACCTGACTCACTTGATCCCTTCTGGTGCGTCACCACCCCAAAGGCCACCATAATAATGCCAGACTTCCTGGGAATATCTTTATTGGCTTTGCCCACAGCAGTTCTGAGCTCAACTAATCCTCCAGCTTCAGCCTCTTTGTAACTAGGATTACAGGCATTCCCTACCACACCTAACTACAAACTGGAAATCCTTAAAGGGGCCAAGCATGAGGCAACAACGGGGTATACTGAATGTCCCCCTAGAGTCTTTTGTGCTTTTCCATTAGACAATGAGCTCTTCCAGAGCAGGCATCATCTTTTGCCTGTCTTTAAACAGCTTAACTCAGTGCCTGGTACATAGTAGGCACTTCATAAATGCTTACTGACTGACTTCACAAAAGACTTGCAAACAACAAAAAGCTTTATACCCTTTTTCTTATTTCTCTACCCTCACACTCATTGAAAGATGGTGGTGCGGGGAGGAGCTCTGATTGGATACTTGTACATCTGCTTTACACTCCCCTTTACGAATTAACTATGGCCTTCTTTCTATACTTCGGTGCCATATTAAGTTAGGCTTAGCTTAGCAATTGGAGCTGAAATATGTTTTAAAGTGTTCCCAGCACTTTATATATATATTTTCTCATTCGAATCTTATAACTATTGTTTGATAATTACCATCGGTAGTATTATCTCCATTCTATAGAAGACAAAACCAAAGATCAGTTTAAGTTACTTGCCCATGGTCACATAGCTAGTAAATTTGAACCCAGGCCTTCCTGGCTTCAGGCTCTGCACACCATACTGCCTCTCAGTGTTAGGATGAGTGAGACAGAGGGTTAACACACCCAAGTACATAGTGCTCCTGAATATACTTCTCTCAGAGCTCTGCTCTATCCCGAGTCCTACCCAGAAAGCTTCCGCCATGGACAGTCTAGAAAACCCGCCCTTCCCACGCCATTCCTCCCCCTCACATCGTAACCCACCTGTGCTGCCTATAGGTCCCCGATTTTTACACCTCCTTATTGACAAGGAGAACAAAAACGATTCAGTCTTTTCTGGTCCTCACTGCAGTCTTTTTGTTTTTTTAGTAGCTGCGTTTACTCTCTCATTAGATCAATGAGGCAACATTGCCTACATTTTTATGGCCCTTTTTAAAAAAAAAAAAAATTACAATTGCTTTATGAGTATTCAGAGCACTATTTTTTCTTTACAGCATTTATTAAAGTGGCAGAAGCTTATCATAACAATTTTTGAGCTCATTTTCTATCATGAAAAAAGCCTGAGTCAGAAAGGCAGGAGTGCCCCTCCAGCATGTTAGCCCCATAGGAGAAATCCTGAGTCACTTTAAAATAATTCTCCTCCACCTTCCCCTTCTCCTTTGCAGAGATATGTGTGTGGTGTGTCCTACAGTTACAAAATAGTGTATATAATGTCATGTTTTTCCTACATATTGAGCAGTTTTGCTGATTCCTTTCTCTTCTTCCTTTTCCTTTTCTTTTTCTCTATAAGATTCTTTTGAGAAAATTCTTTTATGACCCAGATTCCTGAGTTATAAATTCTTTTGTTATAAGCAAAAGTTCTTAACCTTCTTTGTGTCATGAACCCCTTTTGGGCAGTCTGGGGAAGCCTATGGACTCCTTCTCAGAAGGATGTTTTTAAATGCATAAAGTAAAATATATATGGGATTACAGAGGAAATCAATCACATTGGAATGCAATTATCAATATATTTTAAATAACAAGTTCATGGACCCTGAGGTAAGAGCCCTTGCTTATGAAGGATGGCTCTCTGGAAGGGGGGAAGGAGAGTGATATGGGAAGAAACTTGGGTAATATAAAAACAAAATCTATCAATAATATATTTTCAAAAATAATTATCTGAAGGGATGAAGGATAATTAGCAGCAGCGGGGGAAAACTTTGGATGATGTTTGTGCCAAGAACACAGCAACTCATGAATTGTGATGCGGTGGAAAAATTCAGTGTGAACCCAACTAACAACACTTTCCAAATATCCTTCTATCAGCTAGGGAGAAGATATAAGAAGGAAAAAGCAGAGAAGGACAAGTAATGATTTAACAAAGGAGAAGCATTGTTTGGAGCGAAGACTCCAAAGTTTTTAGTCTACTGATTATCTTCACAGAGTTCACTCATCTCTCTGCACTATCGTCCTATCATCTGGTCGCCAAGATGGGAAAATACTGAAAGAGTGGCCCATTTTCTTTCAAGTTCCATCCTTGAAGGTTCTGACTCTCCCTTTGATATGTCTCTTAGTCTTATGTGGGTATAGAACAATTAAAGATCCCCCACATCATCTTCTCCCTGAATTTCTTTTGAGGTGCAACTATCTTTTAGGACAGATGTTCACCCTGGAACTCTAAACCTAAACACTTTCTCAATTCCCAACATCCTGGGGAAATGGCCAAGTGTTGTATTTTCCCTCATTCACTTGGGTTAAAATCTCCATTCTACAAGAGGTAGTTAACTTTGGGCAAATCACATAACCGCTCTAGGCCTCAGTTTCTTCACTTATAAAACGAAGGGGTTGTGCTAGATTATTCAAAGTACCCTTCCACTTTTCAATCTATGATCCTATCCAATCATCCTGATTATCAGCTAAGGATTATCAGAGTAAGGGTTAGAGGATAGGCAGACGAGAACAAGAATGGAGGTTAGGAGGGGTTCTAAGTGTATGGGGAAAATATTCAGGACCATGGGAGAGGAAATGGAAATGGATATCGTGGTTGCTGATCATTTGTTTCAGTCGTGTCAGACTCTTGGTGAACCCATTTGGGGTTTTCTTGGCAAACATAATGGAATGGTTTTCCATTTCCTTCTCCAGTTCATTTTACAGATGAGGAAACTGAGGCAAACAAGGTTAAGTGACTTGCCCAGGGTCACATAGCTAGTAAATATCTGAATTAGGATTTGAAATCAGGGAAATAAGTATTCCAAATTTCAGGCCTGGCACTTTATCTACTGCACCACTTAGCTGCCTAAGGTATATGAGGGAGGGCAGCTGATTCACAGCTTTGCCCAGCACCAGGTTGTATCACACAAAAATCGTCTCATTTGGCATAGGCTGCCAACTTTTCTCCAAGAGAAAACCCAGTCAAATATGCAGCCAGGAATGATACCTGCTCTAACACACTCATTTCTTTTGCTTTCAGTAGGGTTCTGTTTCACAGTGAGTGCACCTATTCTGGTTTCTCTATGGGCTGTGTCCCAGGTTAAAGGGAGGCATATAGGGATGATTGGGTGCCTGGCATTTCCCACCCTTCCTTGCCTGACTCTGAACTAACATGGCTCTGGTGATGACGGACAGCCTTTAGCCACTTGGCCCCTTGCTCAGGTGGAATAGTTCGGCTATGGGAGTGAAATGAAATGGAATATAAGAGCACTGGATTGGGAAATAGGCGAGCTGAGCCTACCTCTACTTCATCATGTGCCCTTAGTCAAATCACGTCACTTGCCTGGGTCTTATCTTCCTCCTCTATAAAATGAGAAGGTCAAGAAGTTGAATTCTGAGTAAATGAAAAAACAGTGAAAGTCCTGGAAGAGAGATAATGGAATATCTTCTTCACAGCAGAGAGGTAGAATGCTGCATGTATGGACAGATAAGCTTTCTGTATTAGATGTCTTTCTTTTGTCACCAAAAGGCGTTCAATCTGGAGATGGGTGGAAAATGATTGCAATGTAAAGACAAAAGGCATGAAAAACTTTTAAAAATAAAATGAACAAGGTAAAATTAGCAATTTTTAAGCCCTTTTTTAGTCCTAACATGCTATGGCATGACAGTATTTATCACAGAGAGTGGCCTGGTCTATAAAGTGGTTGCATTATGTATTAATAAATAAAAGTCACACAAGAAATATTTTTTAACCAATTGGGGTTAAGTAACTTGCTCAAGGTTACACGGCCAGGTGTTTCTGGGTGGGTGCTAAGTGTCTGAGGCCGGATTCGATCCCCAAGTCATCCTGACACTGGGGCCGGTGCTCTTACTCGCTGTGCTACCTGGCCACCCTTTACACAAGAAATTTTAATAAGGGCTTCTTAACAATTTAGTTGAAAGGGAGGGAGAGGGAATGAAATTTTCTTAAAATAAGAGTTATAAAAAGAAAAGGAAGTAAGCAGAGCCTGATAGCCTTACCTAGACCCTTGGGCTAGACTTCTAATCCTATCTCTTTCAGACATCTTTCTCCAAATCTAAAAACTGCTCAGTGGTAGAATATCACCTTACCCAAACCACTCTTCCCAAATAGAAAATTAAGGGCCAAAAGCATAAGTGTATAGGGTGACGGCTAGTGGACTTGGTGGGAAAAAGGAGGAGGACCCGCTGATACCTGTAATGGCGAGTGTCCCGGATGGGGCGGTCACTGCTTAGTTTGTCGCTCTCCAACTGGTTGAAGGCGTGTTGCCTGTAGGGATCTTCTCCTGCCTTTAACAGCTTGGAGGCCAGGTATGCTTTCTCATCAAAGCCTCTTGTAGGGATTTTGGTGACCTGAAAGGAAATTGGGGAGGGGCAGCGGTAGACACATGGATATATATGGAGGAAGTGATACCTGCAACAAGGTGCTAGACACAAACTCTAAGGGACAGAGATGGGACACTACCATGTTTCCCTGATAATAAGACACTGTCTTATTAAATTTTTTGGACAGAAAAACACCAGAGGGCTTATTTTCAGGGGAGGGCCTATTTTAATGAACATTGACAGCAATTTTAATAAACAGGTAAATGTGAACAAAAAAATGTACCAGCAAGCAAATCACTGGGGAAGAACAGGATGACGCGCTCACTGCTGCAGCTCTGATTGGATGCAGCTCGGAGCGCGGCGTGCATTTCACGGGGGGGCAGTGCATACAGAGGGTACCGTAATGTAGCATGTAGCACAGGGGATCGCCTTCACTACAGTAGTAATCTCAATAGGGCTTATTTTCGGGGGAGGGCTTATTTTAGAGGAATCTTACACAGTAAGGGGAGGGCTTATTTTCGGGATAGGTCTTATTATCAGGGAAACACGGTATGTGGAAGCCAGAGAGAGGAAATTTGGGAGTGTTCCTACATCATGGCATACATAGTAGTAGATGCCTAACACAGTGCTCAGCCCACACTTGTTACTTAAGATGGATTTGATCCATCAGTAGGCTATGGGTAAAGCGGGAGGAGCTTGTCCACATCTGAGCTGCATCTGAGTACAAATGAATGCTTATAGGTTTGATGTCAGAGCTGCCTGGCCCTCAGGACAAAGAAGAGGTTGTGTCTTCCCTTGTATACTTTCTTGCTTTTGAAATGGTACCTTGTCAAAGCTGTTGGGTTATACAGCATGAAGTTTTATAAAACCAACAAGGAATAGACCAACAAGCATAGCTTTCCTACTCATTTTCTCACAACAACCAACATTTATTAAGTGCATGCTACGTGCCAGATAATGTTCTAAGCATCAACAACCACCCTCTTTCTCTTCCCTTCTGTCTCAAAGAAAGAAGTAACCTCAAACCTCGCAAAAGGCTTAAGCCCTTTACCGGGTCCCTTGATCCCTCCAGAAGCTTTCTTCAGCAGTCTTCTCAATCTCATGCATGTTTTCCTTTCTACCAACTTTTCTCCATCTACCTGGACTTGAGTTTTGTTCTTCCCAGGTCTAAAATATTCTTCCCTTGAATACATTTAGTATGTATTCAAGAAAGTGTCCCTCCTGGACACTTTCTTCTCTTTTTGCATCAGAGATACCACAATACTTTTAATTTAATCTTATCCGTTTCCTCCTCAGAATAGAAAAACTTCTGGAAAAAAAATTTCTCTACACTTTCTCATGGGCAAGTAAGTGGTGCAGTAGATAGAATGCTGGGCCTGGAATGAGGAACACTCATCTTGCTGTGTTCAAATCTGGTGTCAGACACTTACTAGCTGTGTGACCCTATTCGAGTCACTTAATCTTGTTTGCCTCAGTTTCTTCATCTGTAAAATGAGCTGGAGAATGAAACAGCAGGCTACTTCAGTATCTTTGCCAAGAAAACCCCAAATGGAGTCATGAAGAATCAGACAAGACTGAAAAATGACTCAGAAACAACAATAAAAACACTTCCTCACTGTCTTTTCTGTATGTGATAATCTACCAAAAATGATCTTTAATGACCCTTTGTTTGCTAAATCCACAGCCTTTTTTTATGTCCTCATTCTCCTTGATCTTTCTGCAGCATTTGATACCATTGGACACTCCCTCCTGGACACTTTCTTCTCTTTTTGCATCAGAGATACCACAATACTTTTAATTCTTTATACATTCTTTCTCTAGTCTCTTTGCTGGTTTCTCTTCCAAAACTCATAAGGTAGATAGTCTCCGGAATGCCCCTTCTCTTGTCTCACTAATACTGTCTCCGTAGATAATGGAGAACTATCATCTCTATGCAGAAGAGTCCCAGATTTATATTTCTAGCACTAATCTTTGCTCTGAGCTCCCAGCTAACATCCCCATCTGTCAACAAGACTTCTCTACAAGGATGTCCCACCAGTATCTCATATTCCAGGGGTTAGAAACAAAGCTTATTTTCTTTCCTCATAAACAACTATGTAGATACAAAATATATTCAGAGTAGACAGAAAGAATTCTGAAAGAGAAAGGAAAGCATTAGCAATTGGTAGAAGGGAGAACTGGGAAAGATCTCCTGGAGTAGGTGGGATTTGTGCTGAGCCTTGAAAGAAATTAGAGAAACTAAGAGATGGAGGTGAGAAAGTAAAGCATTCCATGTGGCGGACAGCAAGGGCAAAAGCATGGAGGTGGGAGATGGGGTGTCACGTTCAAGGAACTGAAAGGGGTCCAATACGTCTAGAACACAGAATGTATCGAGTATAAGAAGACTGGAAAGTTGGAAATGGCCCAGATTGTGAAGCACCTTAAATGTAAAAAAAGAATTTATATTTGATTCTACAGATATTAGGGAGCCACTGAATTCCATTGTGCCAGGGAGGTGACATAATCAGACCTATGTCATAAATCACCTTGACAACTCTTTGAATGGAGAATAGATTAGAGTGGGGAGAGACTCGAGGCAAGGAGACCAATCAGAAGGCTATTGTGACAGGCATTAGGTGATGAGGATCTGAACTAGGTTTGTGGTTAAAGGAGTGGAGAGAAGGGAACGTATACAAGAGATGGTATGAAGTTATAAAAATTAGATTTAGCAATGAATTGAATAAGTAGGATGAGAGTGAGTGAGGAATAGGGGATGATGCTGGTGTTAGAGACTTGGGTAACCAGGATGATGGTGCCCTGATGCTCATAAGGAAGTTGGGTAGAGTAGAGGGTTTGGGGTGAAAGATGAGTTATGTTTTGGCCATGTTGCGTTTGAGTTGCCCAGAGGACATACAATTTGAGAAGTTCAAAAAGCATTTGGTGATGTGGGAATGGAGCTCAGGAGAGACTAGGGCTAGATATATAATAACAGCACTACTAGCTACCATTTTATAGCAATTTCAGGTTTGCAAAGCACTTTACAAATATTATTTTATGTTATTCTCACAACGACCCTAGGAATAAGGTACTATTATTTCCATTTTACAGATGAGGAAAATGAAGTAGACAGAAGCTAAATTGTTCATGGTCACTCAGCCAGTAAGTACAGGCAGTTCTGCTATCGTACAACATATCTATTTCCCAAAAGAACCTCCCTATGAGAAACTGAATAATAAAAACCCACAAATCTTAAAGGGAAAATGGAACTGGGTCACAATGCTAAAAAAAAAAAACCTTTATAAATGACACATTTAAAAAGATAGGAACCTAATAAAAATGGTAGCATGGTCTTATACATGATAAATGCTTAAGAAATATATAAAGAGGGGTTGCTAGGTGGCACACTGAACAGTGCACCAGCTCTGGAATCAGGAGGACCTGAGTTCAAATACGGTCTCAGACAATTAACACTAGCCATGTGACCTTGGGCAGGTCACTTAACCCCAATTGCCCTGCCCTCCCCCCTCCAAAAAGAAAAGAAATAAGAACAAAGAAATATATAAAGACTACAATAAATAGTGACCTTAGACTGCTACTCAGCCTGTACCCCAGGCTACAAGAGCAAGTTGAACAGCTGTGTTTGTTTTTTTGTTTGTTTGCTTGCTTTTTGGAGGGGGAAGGGCAGGGCAATTGGGGTTAAGTGACTTGACCAAGGTCACATGGCTAGTAAGTGTTAAGTGTCTGAGGTCGGATTTGAACTCAGGTCCTCCCGACTCCAGGGCCAGTGCTCTATTCACTGTGCCACCTAGCCACTGCCCGAACAGCTGTATTTTACCTAGAGGTCAGAGCTTCCAGGCCAGGGTGGTACTGACCAACCCTTCTCACCTGAAAGCTCCTACTGTACCAGATGTACAGTAAATATGGACACTTTTCTTTTACAAAGACCTAAAGTTTGCTCATGGAAGTGAGCATCTGAAGGGTTGTAGCCTGTAAGTTATTGTGAAATGGTACAGTTTTCTGCATTCTCTGTTCCTTGAAGAAATCTTGCAGAAGCAAACTCAAAGTTTGACTTATGTTCAGAATGTTCCCAAATTTACAATCACATTGGAACAATTTGACATTTTTGGGAATAAACTGACTCTATCTGAGGCCTGATCTGAATTCAGATCACTCTGACTCTAGATCCAATACTTGATACACTGCTCCAGGTAGCTGCCTTATAAGGAATCATCCTCTGGCTCGTCATTGAACCCAGAGGATTTGATAAGTTCACCAAGTGAGATGGTGTAGAAAGAAAAGAGAAGAGGGAGCCATGGGGGATACCCAGGGTTAGTTGTTTGGCATTTGCAAAGATCCAGCAGAGGATATTGAGAACTTAAGTCAAATAGGAGAAGAACCAGGAGAAAGCAGGGTCATGAAAACCTAGCAAGGAGAGACTATCCAGAAGGAGATCAGCAGTGTCAAATTCTATAATACTATATACCTCGTTCTTTCTCACAGGCATGCTTTGGTTCATGCAGTTCCTGGCACATCCTCCCCTTCCCCTTCACCCAAACCACCTCATCCTCCCTGTCCCAGTCAATGCCTACTAGCCCTTTAAAATCTCATCAATTGCCACTTCTTTTATGAGTAAATTTTGGAGGTGATATGGAAAGACAAGAATACTAAGGCATTGTTGGTAGAGCTATGAATTAGTACAATCATCCTGGAAAGCAGTTTGGAATTATGCAAAGAAAATGGTTAAAATATTCACACCCTTTGACCCAGAGATTGCAAGCATGTATCCCAAGAAAGTGATTAACAAAAAGGTGCCATACTGCGCTAAAATATTTATAGCAGCACATTTTGTGGTAATAAAGAACTAAAAATAAAATAGATGCCCATTGATTAGGGAATAGCAAAACAAAATGTGGTACACGAATATAAAGCTTCTTATTCTGTAAGAAACAACAAATATGATCAATATAGTGAAGTAGGAAAAGACTTATATGAACTGATATAATAATTCAATATAAGTAAAACTAAAGAAACAATATACATAGTGATTACCACAATACAAATGAAAAGAACAACCATGAAATAATTGAAAGTGAATGGTGTGAAATTATAAAAAAACGACCCTGGCCCCAAAGAAGAGATATAAGAAATCACCATCTCCTAACTCTTTGCAGAGGTGAGGAGCCCACCCATGGGTGTGGTATGAAAAGTTACATATAACATCAAATCTTTCCATGTATTGATTGATTTTGCTGATTGTTTTTGGACTTTTCGGGTCTTTTTCTTAAAAAAAATCTTTGCTAAAAGATATAGCTCTCTGAATAGGGGACAGGGAGGGCTGTTGGGGAAACTAAAGTGATGTAAAAAAAAAGATAAATAAAAATCTATTTTTAAAACCTTAATCAAATGCTACTTTTTATATAAAGACTTCCCTTACCTTTTTTCAGTCAGTAACAAATAGTACCCCTATAAACCTCATATCCAAATGAGCTCCTTGAGGGCAGGAACTATATTTTTTAACTACTTTGCATCCTCAGGGCTTAATAAATGATTGTTGACTGTCACAGTGCAGGTACTGATACCTTTTTGTGAATTTACCAGATATTATTCTATGCTACACTTATTTGTGTATTGATCATTTCCTTCCTTACTGTAAGTCAATGTGAATAGTTACTGGGCTTCATATAAACTTTGTATATATGCAAATTATATATATATATATATATATATATATATACATATATATATATACACATATAAACACAGTTCCTAACTCAGGGCATTGTAAGTAGTAGGCATTTAATAAATGTTTGAACATGTATGACCTGCTCAGTAAAACAGATGAAAGTCTTTGCCCTCAAAGTACTTTATAATACATTTGGAGAGGTAAGACTAACAACATACATGATACTGAACGTAAAACAGAATATGAATACCCTGGTGTCTCTGGACATGAGTCCAAGATTTTCTGAGACAGTCTTGGTTCCGAGTACTCTGTCCTGTTCCCCCAAACCATGGAAATATCATAGACATGCCAACATTTTGGAAAATAGTATTGGAATGTGTGATGTCAGTAAATGTTATAATAAAAATACACCTAAGCCACAGAAGAATGTGAACTCCGAAAGGAACATCACAGGAGGAAGGAAAATTGCGGTTTGGGAGGGGTTTGGGAGCAGACCTGTGACACGATCAGCATTGTCTGCAACTCTCTGTGACCAGGTGGACCACACTCTCTTTGGAGTTTTCTTCTCAAAGATAAGGTAGTGGTTTGTCATTTCCTTCTCCCTCTCTAAAGGGGCAGATATGGGGGGAGGGACTCTAAAGGAAGTATTAAAGGGAGATTCTAAGGAAGAGCACTGCCTCTAAGAGGGTACTGAGAGGTTAATTACTTGCCCAGGGTCATTTGACAGTATGTATCAGAGGGAGCTTTGCATTTGGGTCTTCCTGACTCTAAGGCAAGTTTTATTCTATGCTAACTCTCTTACTTTAATTATATATTATATATATAAATAATTACCTTAACATTGTGATTATCCACCTAAGCATTCATGTCAGTAAATATGATGCATGTTTATAGTTATGTAGTATGTCTATATGGAGTACATAGTGGCATACATATGGTATGGGTGCCACCATACTGGTTATGACTGACCTCAACTTTTCCGGTTATGATCAATCAATTCAACTCTATAATGTGCCAGCTACTGTGTTAGGGATACTAAATGAGGAAAAAGGTAGTTTCCCCTCAAGGAGCTTACAATCTAATAGGAGAGACAATATGCAAACAATATCTATGTAGCAAGCTATATATATACTGGATAAATAGGAAATAATATTTTTTTTTGCTTTTTGTAGGTGAAAGGCAGGGCAGTTGGGGTTAAGTGACTTGCCTAAGGTCACACAGCTATGAAGTGTGTCGAGTGTCTGTATCAGCAATGCCATATTCACAATGCCTATAGAGATTACAAATATGCTGATATAATTATCCATCACAAAATACGTCAGGTTTGCCATTTGGGGAAATAAACTAGAAAATTTATTAAGATACCAAAAGACTGAGTCCCAAAACCAGAAAGTGAAAGCCATCAGAGTAGTTATGATATTGGCACAGGTAGATAAAGTAGAAAGCACCCACATTTTCAAGCCTTTAAAACAGAACAGGCTACCTCAGGCAAAGGTCCTCCTCTCCCCACTCACAGCAACCACCCAGTGTCCTGGAAGTGTGCTCCCAGCAGCTCCGGCCCCTGGCAGTCCTCAGCAGGAGTCCCAACTCAAAAAAAAAAAAAAAGGCAACTGCCGCCAACTGCCAACCACAGGACCGTTAGCTCGGCTTTTCACTTTCTCTTGCTCTGCTATGTCAGCACGTCCATGGGGCATGGGAGATCTTTAAATCCCATAACCCTTACAGTGTCTGAGGCCGGATTTGAACTCAGGTCCTCCTGACTCAGGGCTGGTGCTCTATTCACTGCACCACTTAGCTGCCCTAAATAGGAAATAATTAACATTTTTAATTTAAAAAATTTTAATTAAAAAATTAAAAAAAATTAAATAAAAAAAGGGAAGGTTGTATGCATACATACAAAAAGTTTCACTATTTTGACAGCAAGGCAAAATTGTTTGGCCATGTGTTCCAGTTCGGGGTTAAGCAAAGTTCACTGTATTTCTAGACTTAACCTAACTCTTCTTCCCACTCTCTCTCCTACCCTTGCTTCTGCCATATACTTTTGACCAAGGGTGGAATTTTTGTGCCAGTCCTTCTGATGAATAATAAGAAAGTTCTTCAAAAATAAACAACTCAAATAATTAACAAAGATAACAATAGCAAGATGGAGGTGAGTATCTCTCATTCCAAGGAACCAACCTGGATTCCTGGCAAATTGCCCAAGTGACATGTGGTTAGGGCCTTGATCTTCCTATGGGCTATGTCTAGGTTTTTTGCAAAGGTTTTTTTTTAATTAAATTATTTATTTTTAATTTTCAATATTGTAAGGGCAAGCAAAGTAATACTTTGCTGCTTGTTTCAGCTATTCAAGTCCCCTTGCGCCTCACCTTTGATTCTATCAAGAGTCTCTGTTAGAAACAGCATACACTGTATTTCCCTTACTAGGCCTAAGGGAATTTGAAGACCTTCCCTGCCCCTAACAGGCTAACATAATGACATGGAGCTCACGATAGGAGGAGCTTGCCAAAAGAGCAGAACAGGAAGGGTAGAACAGGAAGGAACAGAGCAGAGAAAACCTCAAGCAGAGCTGGGAATGAGCAGAGCTAAGAGAGAGAATGTTTGTGATGTCAGTACTTTGTTGTTTTGTCTGTGCTGCTGTTCCTTTGTCAGACAAAAGCATTCGGTCTGTTGAAAGAAGACTTTACTGCCGTTACAGAAGTCCTAAAAGAGGACTTTACTGTTGATTTATGTTTGATTTCTCAGACAGAAGCCTTGTCTGTTGATTTGTGTTACTTTGTCAGACAGAAAGTGAATTCAGATGATAGTGCCAGTAATGTGTATAAATATTGTTGTAGCTCTCTTAAGCTTAATGTGTGTAAATATTGTTGTAGCTCTGTTAAGTTTTGTCTTCCTAGAAACAGAAACTTTAAGGGCTTGGAGTGGAGCAATCACTGTGAGCTGAGATATAGAATGGGAGCAGAGAGATGCTTATATGTGAATCCAGGTAAGAGTTAGGCAAACCTAGGCAAGAGCTGGGAACAGTCAGCCTATGGAAGAAGAACCGAGGGGTTTGGAAACCAGCCTCAAGTCAAAATGAAAGAAGACTTTACTTGGGTACTCTGTATTGACTGATGAGATTGTGACTTACTGTGATCTAGGGGTGGATGGTGTTTTTACTTTCTGCTACCCCTTAGGGATGATTGACTTAAGGATTGTTGGAAACCAGTCTCTAGTCAAGATGAAAGAAGACTTTACTTGGATACTGTGTATTGATGGAGGAGATTATAACTTATTGAATGATATGTTTTGTTTAAGGCTATGTGGTCACCTTGGTAATGAATTATGTTATATTGTTATGAGTGTTGTGCTTTAGTTTCTTGAATATTTTGCTTTAGTTTATTGCTGAATAAATAGAGAGTTCACTATACTATGCAATTAGATCCTCAAAGTTATTCACAGCAGCAGTCCTCAGGTGAGCTGTTTGTGATTGGCTTTACAAACATTCACTTCCACAAATTTTAAATTTTCTGCCCCTTCTTCTCCCCTCCCTCCCCAAGATGGCTTGCAATCTGATATGAGCTCTATGCATACATTCCTCTTAAACACATTTTCATATTAGTCATGTTGCATAGAAGAATTATAACAAATGGGAAAAAACGAGAAAGAAAAAAACCAAAATAAAATGAAACAAAAAAGAAAATAGTCCGCTTCATTTTGCATTCTGACTACATAGTTCTTTCTCTGGATGTGTCTGGCATTTTCTATCATGTGTTCTTTGGAATTGTGTTAGGTCCTTGCATTGCTGAGAAGGGCTAAGTCTATCAAAATCAGTCCTCCCACACTGTAGCTGTTACTGTGTACAATGTTCTCCTGGTTCTGCTCCCTTCACCAGTTCATATAAGTCTTTCCAGGTTTCTCTGAAGTCTGCCTGTTCGTCATTTCTTACAGCACAATAATTTGGTTACATTCATATACCACAACTTGTTTAGCCATTCCTGAATGGATGGGCATTCCCTTGATTTCCAGTTTTTGGCCACTACAAAAAGAGCTGCTATAAATATTTTTGAACATATGGGTCCTTTTCCCATTTTTATGATCTCTTTGGGATACAGACCTAGAAGTAGTATTGCTGGGTCAAAGGGTATGCACATTTTTATAGCCCTTTGGGCATAGTTCCAAATTGCTCTCCAGAATGGTTGGATCAGCTCACAACTCCACCAACAATGAATTAGTGTTCCAACTTTCCCACATCTTTTATCATTTTCCTGTTTTTCAATGTTAGCCAATCTGATATGTGGGATGTGGTACCTTAAAGTTGTTTTGATTAACATATTTCTAATCAGTAGTGATATACAGCATTTTTTCATATGACTATAGATAGCTTTAATTTTTTCCTCTGAAAACTGCCTGTTCATATCCTTTGACCATTTATCAATTGGGGAATGATTGGTATTCTTGTAAATTTGACTCAATTCTCTATATATTTTAGAAATGAGGCCTTTTGGGGCAGCTAGGTGGCACAGTGAATAGAGCACCAACCTTGGAATCAGGAGGACCTGAGTTCAAATCCAGTTTCAGACACTCAACACACTGTGTGCGACCTTAGACAAGTCACTTAACCCCAATTGCCTTGCCGTCCCCCCTAAAAAAAAAAAGAAATGAGGCCTTTATCAGAGATATTAGTTGTAAAAATTCTTTCCCAGTTTTCTGCTTTACTCCTAATCTTGGTTGCATTGGCTTTGTTTGTGAAAAAAAACTTTTCAACTTAAAGTAATTAAAATTATCCATTTTGCATTTCATAATGTTCTCTCTCTTGTTTGGTCATAAATTCCTCCATTCCCCATAAATCTGACAGATAAACTATTCCTTACTCCCCTAATTTGTTTATAGTATCAGCCTTTATACCTGGATCATGTACCCATTTAGACTTGATTCTGGTATATGGTGTCAGACGTTGGTCTATGCCCAATTTCTGCCATACTATTTTCCAGTTTTCCTAGCAGTTTTTGTCAAAAAGTGAGTTCTTATCCCAGAAGATGGAGTCTTTGGGTTTATCAAATAGTAGATTGCTACTACCGTGTCTTGTGTAGATCTACTCCTCTGTTTCTTAGCCAATACCAAGTGGTTTTGATTATTTGCAAAGGGTTTTTATAAATGTCAAAGTTGGAAGGGACCTCAGAGTGATTCATATCTATCTGTCATTGAACAATAATCTCTTGCACAACATCATTGGCCAGTAATTATACAGCCTCTTCTTAAAGACTTCCAGCAACGAGCAATTCACCACTTACTGAGGCAACTCACTCCACTCATGGTCAGCCCTAATTGTTAATACTGGCTCATTAAAAGGTGCCAGCCTGATAGTGTCTTTAAGAACAACATTAGCTACAATAAAGGGACATAGACTCTTGGTTAGGGACAAAGAGTGCCTGGTCCTCAGCTTCTTCATTTGTAAAATGACTAGATGACCTTTAAGTTAAATTCAATTCAACAAGCAATTATTAAGCACTCAGTCTATGGGCAAGGCACTGTGCTAGGTGCTAAGGATATAGAGGCAAAAACAAAACAGCCTTCACCCTCAAGTAGTTTACATTCTGTAAGGGAAAACAGCAAGTCAGCCTTAATGCCTTTGAGTCTCTGATTGTTCAAGGCAGACATATGAAACGTCTCATATCCATCAGTTTCACACAAAGGACTCTCGTCTCTCAAATCAGGCAGCCCCTTCCCAGTCTTTCAGGGCAACATCAAAGTCAGAACTTTGGTGATCAACAGGATCTATCACATCTGGAGTGTTATAAGCTAACATAATGACTTTGCTCTATAAAAGATGAAATATATACTTTCATATTGAATGGTATAAATTTTGATTTATCACCTGGAATGCATTCACATGTGAAACTCCATCTCCTGTCTCCAAACCTTTCATTGACTCTCTCCCACAGTTCTCTTTCCTCACCTTCACCTCTTAGAATTCCTACTTTTCCTCATAACTTAGCTCGGGTGCCATCTTCTGCATGAAGTTCCTCCTGGTACCCACAGTTGCTATATCCTTCCCATACCTTCTGGTTCTTTACTTAACTGACTCTTCATCCATGTCATGCTCACCAACTGTGAGTGTGCCTCAAGGTTCTATCCTGCGCCCTCTTCTCTTTTCTTCTATAATCTTTCCTGTGGTGACCACTTTGCTATACAAATCTTTACATCCAGTCCTAGACTCTTTCCTGAGCTCTAGGCACACATCATCGACCTATTTAGGGTAGTTTGTTGGCATCTCAAATTCAACAAGCCCAAAGTAGTACTTTTCAGTCGATTAAAAGATTCTTTGAGCAGTTTTAGCTATGTTCCTGGTGACCCTTTAAGAAGCAAGAGGCTGGGTGTGAGTTGAAGCAGGAATAGCTCTGAGGAAGAGCTCTGTGGGCTCTGGAAATTGAAAGAGGAAGAGCTATGGAAGGAGAACCCAGTTCTTGAAAAGATAACACTTCTTACATCCTAGAGAGGAATTTCTCTGCCTTCTCCAGTAGCCATGGTGTCTTGCAGAATAACTTTTTGCCCAAGAGGAGAAACTGTGCCTGGCAGGAAGTAAACACAGGGAGACCATAAGAGCCACCAGTCCAGTAGAGATGCCGTGCCCAGGGAGGGCAACAGTATGAGAAAATAAAGGCCATTTGGATCCCAAAGGGTAGGAGAGAAAAGTTACTTTGGCCATACGTGTTTTCCAAGTGTGAACCTCTCTGCTAGTTTGTGTGCCCACTTTTCTCACTGATATTGCATGGTTGTTTCTTTTAGAAGAATGTGTCTCAGGTTTATGGAGGAGATGTTTTATATCTGCTGTTCTTATGATAACATCAGAAAATGCCTTTGCTTTGAGCTAATTGTCTGCTGGCTGACTATTAAAGATAAATGTACAGTAAGGGTCCATGAATTATAATTTTAGAAGTAGGGATCCCCAAAGTATCTTGATCTCCTAGAACTTGCTTCCTACTGGGCACAGTCATCTCGTGGGGACCCAACCTGAGAGTTCAATTTGGAGGGTGGTTCCTAGAAGTTGTACACATACACACATATAAATATAAATACATATATATGTGTTTATATATATATATATACACACACACTAATATGTATGTATATGTTTGTGTGTACTTACAGTAAGACAAGCACATCACCCATGTAGTCTTGAGAAGTAAAAAAAAAGTCATCAAAAAGATGAGCAATGATATAGGACAAGTATTCAGCCCTGTTCTCATAGCATCATATTCTGGATACTCTTGAAGCTAGGTTCATGGTCTCTCTGTCTTGTACTTAGCTGGGAATTCTTGGAAAGCTCTGTGCTCATTCTGGGCTCCAACTATTTTGGAAGGTCAGTCGACTTTGGATCAGTTAAGCTTCAAGGACAAGCAATGATCTCTGGCTAAACAATTCTACCAGACTGCTGTGAAGCTTTGTTCTTACAATTTTCTGTGTGGGGGGGGAGGGCGGGGGGGGAGGCATGGCAAAAATCTAGTTGGTACTTCCAAACATTACATTTTATCCATTTGTTGACAAAGTTCATACAGGACATCTGTATTAGGGCAACACTGGTGAGTCAGCTGAATGAGCTTCAGGTTGTGAGCTCATGGCAAGTGGAGATCAATCTAGGTGCAATTTTCCACCCCTCCCCCAGGCAAATTGTTTAAATGTTGCAAACACTATAGCAATAAGAAATATAAAAAGTATTGAGTATACTACAGATGCAGTTTACCTACCTAATATACTTAGACTTCCATTTCAATTCTTTTTTTTTTCTTTTTGGAGGGCAATTGGGGTTAAGTAACTTGCTCAAGGTCACACGGCTAGTTTGTGTGTGTGTGTGTGTGTGTGTGTGTGTCTGTGTGTGTCTGTGTTAAGTGTCTGAGGCCGGATCCCAACTCAGGTCCTCCTGACTCCAGGGCCAGCACTCTACTCCCTGAGCCACCTAGCTGCCCCTCCATTTCAATTCTAATTGGACAGGAGAGAAGCTCCAGACCTCTAGAATAGAATCCTCAAGGCAAGCCTGACCCAGAAAAAGTCCCGGGATAGAGGAGAATTAGGGACCCTCGAAGTCCAGATGCTATGCCCTGGGTATGCATGAATTATAAATACATCTCATTCATTTCCAGCCATGCTGCCTACATTCCAACCATCACCTTGGACTCCAATATCAAGCCCATACCCTTGGGACCTCAGGCTTTTGATTGGTAATCCTTTACCTTATCTTGCCCAGACATATACTCCCCAGGCCATTTTCTGTCATTTTCACCATTGTTCATATATCCTATGTCCTTTTCCCTCTCTTTCCAGAAATGGCATATCTTTCCCGCCCCCCACCCGCATCCCACCCCAAGGCAATGCTACTACAATCCAAGGACAATAGAATAAATATGGAAATTTTAGTTTCTTTATACTACCTTAATGAGACAGAAAACTGCTGGGTGTAGGCTTGCTTGGCACCCCAGTACAGAACAAGACCCTCATACCCACCCTACTATAATAAAATTGAGCCCCTCCAGCTTTAGACCAAACAAAATCAACATTACCATTCCTGGGAATGGCAAGTCAATCAATGACTCCATTCACCATTTCCTCTGACTTCCTATCCAAAACTGCTCCCTTATATTTGTTGTCTTCCACATTAGAAAGTAAGTGTCTTAAAGGCAGGGACTGTTTTGCTTACATGTCTTTGTATCCTTAGTCCTTAGAACAGTGCCTGGTACATTGTAAGTACTTAATAAATGCATTTTCATTCATTCATTAAATCTCTCACTCATCCATTAATGTAACACCAACCTGCCCCACAAAATATCTTTGGAGCTTTGCCATCAGGCGTTTCAGGGACCAGGAGGGAAGCAGAAATCTTACATTCCCCTCCAAGTCAGAGCTGCTGCAGCTCAGGGACATAAAATAAAGATGGAAATTTGCATTTCATGTTCACTTAATGAGACAGTAAACTGCTGGTTGTAGGCTCACTTGGTACCCCACTGCAGAACAAGACCCTCATCCCCATCCCACTGTAATGAAATTGAATCCCACCAGCTTTCAACCAAAGCAAGTTAATGCTTCAGACTCTGCACAGAGAAAAAGGAGCAAGCTTTCAATCTGGTCTCCAAATTCAGCATCATTCCTTGGCTCAAGAATGATCTCATTTCATAGCTCAATTGGGAATTTTCCTGATGCTGTCATATTTTGGACTGAGAGTGAGCTTGGAAAGACTGCTAACCTCGTTACTCCAAAGAACATGAAAGTGGGTGGGGTTGGGTAAAAACAAAAAAACCCCAACCCAACCAATAGTGAAAATCCAGTTTAAGATATTCAGTCCTGGTAAACAATATCCAAACAGAATGTTTGGGAGAGAGGAGCATGTCATCCACTTAACCCCAATGCAACAATTAAATAGAAGACCCAGTTAGGGTTGGGATACTCAGTCTATCTTCTTGGTCATGCTAACCCCCAAAACATCCTGGCCAATCTCTTTAGCAAGCAGAGGCAACATCCAGCCTTCAATAATGAAAGGAGGGAATAACTGGGTCATTTTCTTCTTTAGAGTGTATACATTTATCCCGAGGTATAGGATGGCTCTTCGATTTAGAGCTGAAAGTGCCCTTGCATGTTATGTAATCCAGGTCTCTCGTTTTACAGATGAGGAAACAGACCCAGAGAGATTTAAGTGCTCTGTTTCAAACCACACAAGTAGTAAGTGGCAAAGTCAGGAGGCTGCGGCATGATGGAATGAAAAAAAGACTGGATCTGGAATTAGAAGTCCTAGGGTCAAATTCTACACCTGATGTTGACTACTTATGCCACTGTCATTGAACATTCTGAAAGCTCATCTATAAAATGAGGAGGTTGGACTAGATGGACACTGAGGCCCTCTTAGACTCTGTGCTTTGACAACTGCAGAGTTTTTACTCCATAATCCAGGTCTCTTTCCACTACCCATAATGTTTAATATAATAACTAGACAGTGCTGGACCTGGAGTCAGGAAGAGCTGAGTTCAAATCCTCGAATGCTTACATCTGAGTTATAGTGAGATTTAAGTTTAAAATAAAGGCTTTTGCAAATCTTAAAGCACTATACAAATGCTAGGTATCCTTACTGTGATTTATTGTTGTTCTTACTGCTAACAAAAAGTGCTCGATGGCCCTGGGTATCCCAAAGATGGTACAATCCCCTTCTCAGAAACACTCACATTTTCATAATTTCTACATGAAGTCTGGTTAAACGGAATACCAAGAAAAATGTGGAAAGAGAAAGCAATCACAAAAGAGCAGCCTGGAGAAAGAGGTGGGGTGGGGTGGAGGGACATAAGATGAGAAGGAGAAAGTCACAGAATTGTAAGATGTAGGGCTGAATGGGACCTTATCCAAATGGGACCTTATCCAAATGGGACCAAATCCAACTCCTTCATTTTAAAGTGGATTAAACTGAAGTGTAGACATTAATCTCTGTGACTTGCCCAAGGTTAAACAGGTAATAAATATCAAGCCAAAATTTGAATTCAGGACCTCAGATTCCAAGTTGAGTTTCCCTTCCACTTTATAACACTTTATATCCTTCCCAGTACCTAAGAAATTGGAGAAGCCAGGTGGTGAAGAGGATAGAGTGCTGAGCCTAAAGTCAGGAAGACTCATCTTGTGAGTTCAAATCTGGCCTCAGCCACTTACTAGCTGTGTGACCCTGGGCAAGTCACTCAACCCTGTTTGTTTGACTCAAACTATAAAATGAGCTGGAGGAGAAAATGACAAACCACTCCAGTATGTCTGTCAAGAAAACCCCAAATGGGGTCATGACTCAACAACAACAACAAACATAAGAAATGTTGCCTTGGCATAAGTAGGGGATTGCTGTGGGCTGATTGGCTCTGGAAATTGGCTCACCAAGAGAGACAGATGATTGGCTCCAGTCCTGGCAGTCAATGCAACTGCACCAGCCTCAGCAATAGGAGAGCCTACATTATTTTTGCCACTACCACAGCTAAGTGTGGAGAAGTGGAGAGTCAAGATGACTGAGGGGACCCTGCATTCAGGCCCTTGGTAACTGTATTTCCTTAGGCAAAGAACCTTAACCTCTCTGAACCTCATCTTTCTTATATGTAAAATGGCGATAATAATGGCATCACCTCATGGAGTGGTTGTGAGGTTCAAGTGAGATAATGTATGAAAGTACTTTACCAACTGTAATGTAATGCCAAGCAAAGGCAACTTCCCAAGGTTCAAAATACTAGCATAGGTGCTCTCCATTTTAGTCAGTGACAAACCAAGAACAGAGAAGATCAAATATGACATCATTCAAAATACAGCATTAACTAAGTGTGATTCAATAATCTCCAAGTACTACCCCCAAGTGTGATTTAATCAAGTACCAACCCACCCCTGGACATTACATTCATTTAATCAATCACAAAGCCCCTGTTCTCAAATGGAGATTAGTTTCCAATCATAAGTAAAGTACATTCATTTGTTCAATCACAGAGCACAAAAAAGTCAAAAGTTCCCCACCCTTGGATCACAATTGAATCTACCCCAGAGTTACAACAAGCTTAAACACAGCACTTAATACCCAAATGGAGGTCTTTTCTTCATCTTGACAAGAGGCAAGTTCTCAGCAATCTTTGTTCCTGGGGAGACAAAGCTTAGCAAGGCCACAAGATACATTGCCAGTCTCTTCATTAATTCATTCTCTGTCTGCAGAACAGTCCTAGGACCCCTGAAAACATTAGCAAAAGCCTCTTCCAGGATTTCTGTAAACATACAACAAGAAAATCCTTCTTCAGGGCTTCTGAACCAACAGCAAGGTTCCAAGCTTCTGCAACAACAGCACTGTCCTTCACCAGTGGACAGAATTCACTCTCTGTCTGCAGAACAGTCTCTGGAGCTCTGAACCAACAGCAAGGTTCCAAAACTTCTGCAACAACAGGACTGTCTTTCACCAGTGGACAAATCTGGCAAAACAACATCAAAACATCAATACCAGCATCACAGCCATGTTTCCTCAGTCCTTGGCAGCTCTGGGTGGCAGCTCTCAAAAGTCCTGGGCAATTCAAAGTGGCCCTCAGCAATCCTCTCCGTCTCTCTCTGCCTCCAAGGTGCTGCTTCCAAAAAGCTCTTCTACCTCTCTCTTTTCTTGTGTCTCTCTAAATTTACTTCACCAGCTCCTCCCAGTTCAGCCCTCTCTTTTCACGTCAACAAATCCATCCCACAAGTGGGATTAACAAGATCTGGGTTTTAATACAATCAAACCAAAAACCAAGCCAATTCAGGGGGATCTTTAAATTACATTACTATTACACCAACCTTCAAGAGCTGTGCACATATTAGCTATTGCTGTTGTTTATCTGTGGGGCTTCCTGACAATGGGTTCTGATTTTTTCCCCAAATGTCTGTAGTTCCAAGGGTGGACTTGGGCCCTGTGAAGTACATCTACTGCTGCTCATGTCTTGCTGGGTAGGAACTGTCACAGTCTTGGTTTCTATACCATCATTTCCCTCAACCCCTCTCACCCCATCTTTCATTCTTCTGCCTTCATGAGGAGATGCATAATTAGGGCAGTTACTCTAGCATACCTCCCCCAATGTGAGTCACCTCCTAACCTGGAAAGGAAGTACTTTTGTGACCCCCCCTCACCAAAGATATTTGTTCTGATAAGAGTGGCAGTTCTAATATTCCATACTTTTCCAATACCAAAGTCAATTTTTCCCCATAAGAATCCTTTCAACTGCCTTATTGTCTGAATGATTCTACATATACCACATTTACACAGATGATCCACACATTCACACCATTGGCCCTATTGGTTACTGGACACTAGTATCCCAGGATTCAGTAGTATCAAGTCCCATTCTGACCCACTAATGAACTTTAAAATCCTTCATTTAACAAGATTAAACCAGAGATGTAAATTAGATTGCATTATTTCGGATTACTTCCTTTACACAATCTAAGATCAGACCAAGAGGTCAGATAGGTGGTATAGTGGATAGAAAGCTGAGCCTCAAGTCAGAGAGTCATCTTGCTGAGTTCAAATATGTCCTCAGACATTTACTAGCTATGTGACTCTGGGCAAGTCACTTAACCCTTGTTGGTCTTAGTTTCCTCATCTGTAAAATAAGCTGGAGAAGGAAATGGCAAACCTCTCCAATATCTTGGTCAAGAAAACCCCAAAAGGAGCCATGAAGAGTCAAACCCAACATAAACAACTGGACAACAACAAAGGCCAGACCAAACTGGACTTCTTACTCTTCTTCATACAAAATACTCCCCATGTCCCATCTCTGTGACTTTATATTTGTTGTTTGCCATGCTTGGAGTATTCTTCATCCTCACCTCTCACTCTTAAAATCAGTTTCCTCCAAGATTCAGCTCAAGTACCACCTTCTGCATATGAAACCTTTCCTGATCCCCTTAGTGGCTAAGTCCTATTTCCCTCTAAATTAGCATGTATATATAATGTATATATCATATATGTATCTATAATACACTTCTTTAAACAGCTTAGGCTTGAATTATTTCAACTGTATGCTATATGTTTTTCTCATTATTCTTTCTTATTGCTTTTTATTCATTCTGATCTTAGCTCTGATGAATCAATTTAACTCAAAGATGAGTTGGGGGGGGGGATCCTGGCACTTAAATCCTTTTTTTATGGGACAGTTGACTGGAATTTGGAAACAGGTGGTCATTTTTTTCTCCCAACAAAAATAGAAACACAAATTGATAGCTTTGGGTGTGCATTCTAAACTGCTAAGGGTTGATCTCAGCCACTTCCTGGAATAGTGTTGGAGACACACACTCAAGGCAAGAATAGGACTGCTGAGCATTTTTGCCAGCTTGTAGGCTTTTCTGCAGTATTTTAGGGCCAATACAATCAATATAATATCATCTTCAAAGAGGAATCTCTGTAGTCAGGCAGCCAATAAACATTTATTAAGTGCCTACAATGTACCAAGCACTGTGCTAAGTGCTAGGGATACAAAGATGAAAAAGAAAGACAGTCCCTGCCCTCATGAGGAGATTACAATCTAATGGAGGAAGACAGCACACAAAAGGAAGCTGAAAGAAGGGGGGGGAAGTACCTAGATACTTTCATGTAGACTTGACTGGCCATAACCTGACAGGTTGCCTCACAAAAATCCTGACGAAAAGAGGGTACAGTTTCACTATCACAAGGGACATTGTGACATCAAGGAGAAGATGTGCTATGTTGACCTCAAGCGGGAGATGGCCACTGCTGCTTCATCGTCTTCCCTTGAAGAAGGGTCAGGTAATCACCATTGGCAATGAGAGGTTCAGATATCCAGAGGTCCTCTTACAGTCATCATTCCCAGGTATGGAATCCTGTGGCATTCATGAGACCACTTTCAATTCTATCATGAAATGTTATGTTGATATCTGAAGGATCTCCGTGCCAATACACTATTGTCTGGTGATACTACCATGTACCCTGGTATTGCTGACAGAATACAAAAGAAATCATAGCCCCGAGACTTAGCACAATGAAAGTGAAGATGATTGTTCTCCCTGAACATAAGTATTCCACCTGGATTGGTGACTGTATTCAGGCTTCTCTCTACCTCCCAGCAGATGTGGATCAGTAAGCAGAAATATGATGTATCTGACCCATCCATAGTCCATCACAAATGCTTCTTAATAGACTGCTAGCGGGGGGTGGCTAGGTGGTGCAGTGAGTAAAGCACTGGCCCTGGAGTCAGGAGGACCCAAGTTCGGTTCTAGCCTCAGACACTTAACACACACACACACACACACACACAAACTAGCCGTGTAACCTTGGGCAAGTTACTTACCCCAATTGCCCTCCAAAAGGGAAAAAAAAATAGACTGCTAGCAGATGTAGAGCATTTGTTGCAAGGGTATTCACAGAGTATAAATTTGTCCTGGCAAATATACACCTCATGTTAGCCTCATGAAACTGAAATAAGCATTCTTTGAAAAGAAACTTGTCCTTGGGGAAGTTGGTATCCAATATTAGACAAACATCAGTACTTTTTAGATTGTTGAACTGATTTGACCTCATATACAAGTTATCAGTAGTTCCCTTGCTGTACATTTTAGCACACCTTGTACATATATTTGATCTAAATTCTAATACAGGTCATTTCATGTGATAGTTAAGGTTAAGAGTTAACTTCTATAGAGAACTGACCTGATAGTATGGCATATTATTTCTATGGCCTCCTATGTCTTGAAATCTTGCATGATGCCCATCCCCCCAAATACTTTGTAAACCTTTAAAGCACTATATAATTATCAGTTGTTATAACTATTTTTAATAATCTATCTGATAGGGGCGGCTAGGTGGCACAGTGAGTAAAGCGCTGGCCCTGGAGTCAGGAGGACCCTAGTTCGGTTCCGGCCTGAGACACTTAGCACCCACACAAAAATACTAGCCGTGTAAGCTTGGGCAAGTTACTTAACCCCAATTGCCCTCCAAAAGGCAAAAAAAAAAATAATGTATCTGATGGGTTGACACTCATCAGCGGTACAGCTTAATTCTATAAAGCATCAGACCTGTTGTGTTGTTTCGGTTTTCACCTGTGTCCACCTCTTCATGACCCCATTTGGGGTTTTCTTGGCAAAGATCCTGGAGTGGTTTGCCATTTCCCTCTCCAGCTCCTTTTGTAGATGAGGAAATTGAAGCAAACGGGGTTGTGACTTGCCCAGAGTCACACAATTAGTGAGTGTCTGAGGCCAGATTTGAACTCAGCAAGATGACTGTTTCTGACTCCAGGGCCAGCACTGTATCCATTGCACCACCAATCTGTATCAGCGCTCTGTAGGGTATCTAAAGGTCAGATTTCCAGCACCTAAAAGAGTTGACTTGCAGAATTACTCTCCTAAGATTGGCAAGAGTTTATTAACTGTATGTTACATCTTTCTATTATCTTAGTACTATTGCATCCAATGCTAGCATATTGAAGCCTTAAGAACCAGTGTTTTTTTTTCTTAACCCACTGTTTTTCCCCAATGTCATGAGGCTGTTATTTAACCTTGAGTTACAAGAATGTTTGCATTTACAATCTGTAAATTTGTGCATCTAGCTCATTTGTGTAAGATTTTTATAAATTGCCTTAATGTTCTCAAATGACAGTAAGAATGCCAAAATTTGTAAATAATTCTAAGAGTTGAGAATTTTAATGCCCAACATGACATCATGTAAGAAAAAATAAAAGTGTTCAAGTAAACTGAAAAAAAAGTGGGGTCATGTAGAATCTCACTATTGATTAGAGACCTCTTCTTTTTTTTTTGCTTTTTTTGGGAGGGCAGTGACTTGCACAAGGTCACACAGCTAGTTTTGTGTTAAATGTCTGAGGCTGGATCCGAACCCAGGTCCTCCTGACTGCAGGGCCAGTGCTCTATTCACTGCGCCACCTAGCCACCCCGAGACCTCTCCTTCTATTTGGACTTCAAACAGTATGTGCCCTATGACACTTACAAACACCTTTGGGTAAGTATGTATTTCCCTATTTTATGCCTCAGTTATTGATACTAAGAAGACTATTAAATAATAGTGGCCTGTGGCCTCCTTTGTCTTAAAATTTTATATGGTACTCATCTCCCAAAGCATTTTGTAAACCTTAAAGTACTATATAAATGTCAATTGTTATTACTATTACTGTATAACCTATTGTCAATCTTTTCTTCACATTTGTGTGGGAGGTACTTTGTTTAAGGAGAATCTTTAACATGTGTTTTTTTGTAATCAAGGAATAATAGACACAATTCTCTAGCACTCAGTCAATGAAAATGTTGTTTGATGCAGAAAATTGTCTGTAAAGACTGCCAGTAAATAGGTTGTTTGTTGTTCCTGGATCTTCTCTATGAGAACCATGAGTACTCAAAAAAAAAAAAAAAAGGTCAGCCTGGCCATCCAAAGAAGAAAAACAAAGTGGATGAAGAATGTCTAGTGCCCAAATTCTATTATGGAGTTGAATATTGAATTAGCCCATTGGCCTACATATATCGGGGGTTTCTACTTATGGACAAGGAACTGGGCACGAAATTGAATAGGAGGAGGAGGAGGAAGAAGAAGAGAAAGAGGATGGGCTTGGTCCCATTTGGGAAACTGTATAGTACTTTCAGTGATCCCAAGAAGTTCTCCAGATAAAAACCTATCATTTAAATATGAGTCTTTTCCCAGGGATGTCACAAAGTTGGAAATCACAATACACCACAAGGTTGGAAAGATTACAATTGCAGGTAATACAGATGCCGGTAGAGATCTATATGAAAGATATAAATAGGCTGGAGAATATTACCAAAGATAGTATGCATGCAAGAAAGCAGCATGAAAGACATCAAGGACATAGTCTTAGAGCAAGAAGGAGGGAGAACAGATAGGCAGCCTACTTTTTACACAGTTATATCAGTGTATTAAGGACTTGTGATAACATCAGGGTGGAAATTCCCTCCAATAAGACAGAACAAAACCCACATACAACTTTTAATTTAGAGAGTTACATGAGGCTCCATAGTTATACAGCTAATATGTGTCAGAGTCAGGATTGGAACTCAAGACTCCCTGACTCAATGCCCAGCATTGTATCTCCTTTTCCATACTGCATTGATATCCATGAAATATTAAAAGAAGTAAAAGAAGGCTTCCAGTGTGCTGGGTCAATCCTCTATGTACTATTTACAGAAAAACATGAGCAAGAACTGTACAGGATGAGATGGTATCCTTGGGCTGTGACTTACAGTAGAAGGAAAAGTCAAACTAATAAGATCACAGATTTACTGAAGGATAAGGATGTTTTTTTCTAATGGCTCTTCAAAGCTCCACTCAGCCTTAGCTGAGTGCTTGACATGGTTATACTCTAAGTAACGAGCAAAGAATGATCCAGAGAACTGCTTCCCCACTGCTTGTAATACCTGCTCAGTCCAATACCTTGGCCTTTATTCTACATTCTACTTGAGTAACTTAGGTGACATAGTACATAGTGTTGGACATGACGTCAGGAAGACCTGAGTTCAAATTCTCTGTCGCCAAGCCTTATCAATTTTACCTTCATAGCATCTCTCATATATGCCTTTTCTTTTTTTCTGCCATCACCTAGTACAAGCCTTCATCACTCACATCCGGACTATTACAGTCACCTTTTGGCTGGTCTCTCTGACTCAAACCTGTCTCCACTCCAATCTATCCTCCACTCAAAGAGTTATCAAAGTGATTTATGTAAAGGATCGTCTGGTGTGGGGAGAGACTTGATCTTCCTAAGGCTCAGGTCTGGCACCTATTCAAAAAACACTTCAGTGGTCGCCCATCACTTCCAGGATCATATGTAGAATGTCCTGTTTGGAATTCATAACCGGAGCCTCCCCTACCTTTCCAGCCTCCTTCCATTTTGCTCTCCTACCCCCCCCTAATGCACATACTCCATGATGTAGTGATGCTGCTCTCCTTGCTTCTGTTCACCTCCTAGCAGCTGCTCTGCTTGTTTTGACTCCTTGAACAGCAAGCATGCTTTTTCCTAGGACAAGCCTGTTGCCAGAAATCTCATTATCATGGGGATTGCTTCATCTTGGACACTCAGCACCTCCTCAGTGCCCTTAGTTGACTCTCAAAACGCCCCCCAAAGTCTCCCTTTATTTAAAACTCAGAATTTCCAATTCTTCATTTCTCATCAGCTGCTCTGCTTAGTTTTGACCCCATGAAAATCACACCCCGACTTGGGGTGCCGCCTGCTGCTCCCCTACCTTTTTAGTTTCCTTTTGTACATTGTCTTTCCGCATTAGATTGTAAGCTCCGTGAGAGCAGGGTTTATCTTGCTTTTTCTTAATCAGTATCCCCAGTGCTTACTTAGCACAGTGCCTGGCACATAATAGGTGCCTAATAAATGTCTATTTACGATTGATTATTACTGTTTCTTACACAAGACACTTTATCTCCTGACTCTAAGCATTTTCATTGGCTGTACCCGGAATATACCCTACACTTCAATGCTCTTCCTCATCTCTGCTTCCTGGCTTCCTTCAAGTCGTAGCTAAAAATCATACCTACAAAAAGTCTTTTTTTTTTTAAAAGCAATTGGCGTTAAGTAGCTTGCTCAGGGTTACACGGCCAGTTCTTTTTGTGTGGGTGCGAAGTATCTGAAGCCGGAACCAATCCCGGGTCTCCCATCGGGCGCTCTTACTGTGCCACCTGGCCAACCCAAAAAAGTCTTTTTTGATTCCCCCTTAATGTTAGCGCCTTTTTTGGTTAATTATCTCCATTTTATCCTGAAAATATCATATTTGTACATGGATGTTTGCATGTTGTCTTCTCATTAGAATGCAAGCTTCTTGAGAGCAGGGACTTTTTTCCCCTTTTTGTATCCTCAGCAAATAACACATCGCCTGACATGAAATAAGTACTTAATAAATGCTTGTGGACTGACTTCTGGGGATGTGGAATGGGGAAGAGAGAAAATAAATGTTTGTTAATTGAAAAAAATTTAAATAAAGCCATTTACACTAGGTACATCTACTGCTCCTCTCAATCTCTTTGAAACCCTATGCAGTCTAGCTTCCAGATGAAACTCGCTTCCTCCAAAGTTACCACTAATCTACTAATTGCCGAAACTAAGGGAATTTTTTCCCTTAATTCTCATCTTTCTTGACCTCTCAGCAGCCTTCCTCCTACATACCTTTTCTTAGGTTATCATGCCACAGATCTCACCTGGTTCTTCTGTTTGCCTGACTGCTTCTGTCTCCTTTTCCAGATCTTCATCCAGGTTGTGCACATTAATTTTTGGAGTGTTCCACCGCTCAATCCTATACCATCTTCTTTTCTCCTTCTATAGTTAACATTTCCCATGAGTTCAATTATGATGTCTATGCAGATGATTTCTATATTTATATAACCAATTCTATCCTGAGCTCTAGTTATATAACACCATTTCAAACTGGATGTCCTATATGCCAGTCCTGAATGTCAAACTCAGTATTTTCAAAACAGGAGCCATTATCTTTCCTCCAAACTGTCCCCCTTTCCCAACTTCCCTATTACTATTTAGGATACCACCATTTGCCTAGTCACCCCTAGACTACAACTTTGGTATCATCTTCAACTCATTAATCTCAATTCACCCCATTTTCAATCGATTGCCAAATCTTGTCAGTGCTCCTTTCACATCTCCTATTGTTTATGTCACCTTTTCTGCCTTTACCCAGCCACCACCTTTCAATCCTTCATCACTTTTCACCTGGGCTATTGCAATAGCTTTCTGGTCAGTCTTTCTGCTTCAATCTCTCCTTATTCCAAGATATTTTACACTTAGCTGCCAAAGCAATTTTCCTAAAATCTAGATTTGACCATGTCACTCTGCTACTCAATAAACTCCAGTAGCTCCCCTGTTACCTCCAGGAACAAATATAACGTCTTCTGTTTGGCATTTAAAACTCTTCACAGCCTGGCCTATTCCTACCTGTTTGTTCACTATACTTCACTCCATGAACTCTACTAGCTTACTTGCTGCTTCTCGCACACCATACTCCATTTCCCATCTCTATTTTTGCACTATCCATCTCTCAAGCTTATAATGCTCTACTTATTTTCCCAGACTCCCTTTAAGTCTCAGTTTACATCCTGTCTTTCTCAAAATACCTTTTCTACTGAAATATCCTCTCATCTACTAGATAGATGATAGATAGATAGATAGATAGATAGATAGATAGATAGATAGATAGAT
>NW_027185809.1:16170309-16243744 GCF_028583685.1 Petaurus breviceps papuanus
GATAGATAGATAGATAGATAGATAGATAGATAGATAGATAGATAGATAGATGGTTAGATAGATACCACAGTTTCAAGTTTCTGGAGGTCTGCATTCAGAGAGATGTCTATCTTGTATGTAGTTACATATTTAAGCATTGTTTCTGTCTATCTTCTATATTGATTTATGAGAGACATGTCTCTCATTGATCAAAGTTTAGAAATTAAATAATCAGATTGATTCTATATCATCTTTTAATTGGTCCTATTTACAATGAATTGATTTTGTCCTGTAACTGCCTAAGTCATGGTCCTTTGACTTTGAGTTTAGTTCAGAAATCCAGTTGGCCTGGAATAAGTCAAAGTTTAGAAATCCAGTTTTCCTGATAATCACTGTTCTATTCTTGCCTCAAGGAAATCTGCTATACTTGTATATATATATATATATATGTATATATACATATGTATGTATATATACATATATATGTATATATATATACACACATATATATATACACTCATATATATATATGAGTGGACACCAGGGATTCTGGTCTAGTATCTTTATACCACCAAGTTATTCCTCATGTTTGGTTTGTTATCCACTGAAGTCCACTAGCTCTAATTTTGCAGATGAATTCAAACAACGAACGTTTCTTAATCATATGAAGGAAGGAGAGCATTGTTGCTAACCCCTAATTCCCAATTTCCAACGAATTGTTTTGTCCCCCACACCTCAGTTCTGTAACTAATCACATTGATTTCACCATTCATGATGTCAATTTCTTTTAAACAATCATAACTTGTTCCCCATCTATGAAGTCCCATTCTATGTTCTGTATTCCTCAAAACTATTAAAGAAAGCCATCTCTCTCATTTGGGATCTTGGCTTAAGTGATGTGGGAAACAAAGTAATTCTATTTCCACAAGATCAAAGCTCCTTCCAGCTTTGAGTGATAGCAGAATGTAAGTCAGAGGTGACTGGTTCTAATCAAAGAGTAGAACCAGGCTTCTGATTAGGTAAAAGGTCACGCTTAAGGAGCATGCTTAAGATGCTGTTTGAGGGACACATGAAGTGGGAGGTTCAGAAGGTTGCATCTAGCCAATGGAGAGCAAGGTGGGGAAATTCAAATTGGGAACAGCATAAAAAGTGTTGCACTTGTGTGAGCAAATGTACTCTTCATTCAGGAGGGACCCATTCACCAGGAATGTAGAATAATTGACTAAAATAAAATGAGACCTTTCCTGACTTCACAACAAGTATTGTTTTTTGCTTAGAGTGAACATGTTTCTCACAATATGGGGGTGGGGGGTAGGGGAGGCCTGAGTTCTTTTCATGAGAATGTTTCTATCACATGGATTGTCCTCAGGGCTTGAAACCAGGGAATCAGTGGGCTGTGGCAGCATGTCCAGGCTTACTCCCTGACCTTGGCTGGGAAATCCTGTGATTCCCACAAGTGTGTTTCTCACAATGAGGAAGCGGAAATCCTATTTATTGGTAAAATTCATGCTTTGTTAATAAATTGTGCTCAGAAGTTTGTGCTTCAATTTACCATATTTTGGCCATAAGATATGTGTGTATATATACATATATGTCTATCTATCTATCTATCTATCTATCTGTCTGTCTGTCTGTCTGTCTGTCTGTCTGTCTATCTATCTATCTATCTAATCTTGAGAGAGTGAGTGGGTATGGGTGTGTACATATATCTTTATATCTTGTGAGGTGGCTAGATGGTGTAGTGGCTAGAGTGCTGTGCCTGGAGTTAGGAAGATTCATTTTGCTGATTTCAAATCTGGCCTCAAATAGACACTAGCTGTGTGACCCTGGGCAAGTTACTTAACCCTGTTTGCCTCAGTTTCCTCATCTTTGAAATGATCTGGAGAAAGAAATAGCAAACTGTTCCATTATCTTGGCTAAGAAAACCTTAAATGGGATCAGGAAGAATTAAATATGACTAAAATGACCAAATACTATAAAATATATATATCTTGTATAGACTTACATATTTACACATTGTCTCTCCCAGTGGAATATGAACTTCTTGAAGTCAAGGACTGTTTCCCCCCTTTTTTTTGTATCCTCAGACTTAGCCCAGTGTAGGACACATAATAAACACTTATTATCTGCTTTCTGATACATTGTCAGTGTGTGTTACACAGATGTAGATAAGGAAAGGAGAGAGAAGGTGTTAGGTAGCTGGGTTTCAATTTTGGCCTGTCTTACATATACCACTTAGGAGAGATGAGTGTTCTTCCTCTCTATTTACAATTCTCCTCTCCTCAGTCAGTACACGTGACTCCACAAAGCCTTCTTTCCAGCTACAGATCAGTTGAATCACTTTGCAAGATCAGGATGGAAAGGGGTCAGGAACAAGGGGCAGGGTAGAAAATTTTCTACCCTAGGGTTCCATCTTAACTAGTATTGTCTCCACATGTGTTCCCGACATGTGTCCATACTTCTTACTGATGGTGTGTCTACCTATGGGAACATGAGTCTCAGGTTTATGGGGGAAATTTTATACCGCTACTTTTCTTACTGTGCTCTGTCATTAAATGCCTTTGCTTTGAACTAATAGAACAACAGACATGTCTGGGGAGTTCATGATACATGGTTTTGAATGGATATGGACCACCACAGTAGCTTGAAATTGATAGCCTTGTTTGGGGGACCCACTATGTGAGTTGTGGGGAATATCCCAAGAGCTATATAAAAAGAAACAAATTTGCCTTGAATCTTGAATGGTGACATTGCCTCCCCCTGTTTTCTTTTATTCCCCCAGACAAACACCATCCAATAACTTCAATCTTCAAACTCAAGCGTTAAGAATCAAATGGTCACCTTGGCATGGTAAGCCTCTAATCAAAGGGCAGCTTATACGTGTTCTTTTTTTTTTTTTGGAGGGGGGAAGGCAAAGTAATTGGGGTTAACTGACTTTCCAAGGTCACACAGCTAGCTAGTAAGCATGTCAAGTGTGTGAGGTCAAATTTGAACTCAGGTCCTCCTGACTCCAGGGCCTGGAGGACTCCTCCAGGGCTCTATTCACTGTGCCACCTAGCTGCCCCCACCATGTGTTCTTAGTAGCACTACCTCCACTTTTCTTTCTCATGGCCTTTACAGGAAATGTGAACAGGATTCCTGACCTATACAAGTCTTATTCTTTGGCATGGCAAGCATAACCCAGAAGAGAACCTGGTCGAGAGCAAAATCTTCCCTCCAGGACTGGGAATTTGAATGCAGGAGAAAAGGAAATGGAGACGCCACAAGGTCCTCAAAACTTCTTTGATGAATAAGCAATCGCTTCTAAATCATCTCTCTAGCCCTCTGAGCATTAATGCCTTTGCATGAGTACAAAGGTACAAAGCCTGTCAAGTTATGTAGTCACTGAAAGCTGCTGACAAGACCTTCCCACCTGAGATTTTGTTACTTTAATTCAGTTTAACAGTCATCCATAGTGACACCTGAATGGAGAGGTTTTCTGGTCTAATTCTTTATATTTAGGCCTGAAATGGGAATGTTATTCTTTATTCTTTCTTCCCCTGCTTCCCCCAGTTTTCAAGGGCTATCAGTTTTCTGAAGCAATTTACCATTTGGGAGGAGATTAAATTCTTTTTAAATTTTTTTTTTTTGCTTTTTGGAGGGGGGAAGATAGGGAAATTGGGGTTAAGTGACTTGCCTAAGGTCATACCCAAGTGTCTGAGGCCGGATTTGAACTCAGGTCTTCCTGACTCCAGGGCCAGTGCTCTATTCACTGTGTCACCTAGCTGCCCCGAGATTTAATTGTTAATTCAGAGGTAAAAATTACAGATGATTTCCCTGCATACCTGAGGATAGGAAGATAACTCTCTCTAACCAGCCACTCTCTTGATGTGGACTTTGCAATTAAATTTTTGGATATTGTCTTGGGGTCAGCAAAGAATCTTGGCATTATTGCTGCTTTTTTCATTTTCCTGTGTTTTAAAACAGCCCATGGGAAAAACAAAGGGGAAAAATCTGCTTCAACATGATGTCTGGGCTCCTATTTTATAGATACAAGGTCAGACAATGCAAGGAGTGGATGCCTGCAGAAACAGTTACAGCCTCTGGGAATGGGTTCTCAAGTCTAGCAAAGTCTGAATTGCTTCCTCTTCCTTCAGACTTCCTATTTGCTGACAGTACTATATAAAATACTGACTCTTTGAGGGAAGAGATTCTGTCTTTTCTGTGCTATACAGAATGATTATTTCAATACGATATAAAGTTTCAAGATTTTGTTTTGGTCTGAACTCATGATTTCATTGGTTTAAGAAACTTCTAGTTTGGAAACTCTCTCTAGCAAGGCAGACCAGTGACTGTTCTGAAACTTAAGATAATTGAAGCATAGATTTAGAACTGGAAGGGACCTCAGAGGTCATCTAGTCCAATTCTCTCATTTTTAGATGACAAAACTGAGGCCCAGAGAGATCATGATTTGCCTAAGGATACAAATCTGGGTTCTGGGATCTAAGATTGTCCCTCTAGCTAATACACCACATGGATGCTCAGCATATACCAACAAAGACCATGGTGGTAATGTTGATGTTGCTCTCTCCACTACAGTATCTTGTCTTCCAACTTATCTTTGAGAGACGTTTGAGGAACAGAGAGGTTAAGTGATTTATCCGAGCTCACACAGCCAGTAGGAAAGTCCTTCAAAGGAAGGTCTTGAACTCAGGCCTTCATGACTCCACGGCTATGACTCTACTAACTACATCATCCTGACTCTATAAGTTTAACCTGGGCTTCAAGCCTTAGCATGATGGCAAAAGACACTCCTTTTTAGTGGAAAAATTGTAACTTAATGCTGGGTGGAAGCAGAGTTGGCTAGAGAGATTTGGAGAGGAGAAACATTCTTCATTCCTGCTTCAAAAAACACACATGGTTCCAGACTCTTTTCATCAAAAGAAAGAGCAGATTTTGGAAGGCAGACATGTAGGAGAAAACTGGATCCTCAGCATGTTCCTGATTTCCACTTTTTTTCCCTAGAGACTTTGGGTAATGGGTAAGATGGGCTCTCTCTCTCTCTCTCTCTCTCTCCCTCTATATATATGTGTCTGGGTGTGTGTGTGTGTGTGTGTGTGTGTGTGTGTGTGTATCTTTCTCTCTCTCTCTCCCCTCTTCTCCCTTCCCCTCCCCTCTCCTCTTCTCTTCTCTCTCTCACATTGCTCACAACCAGAGAGTTCATTGTCTCATTCTAATTCTATTTCTACTTGCTATCTCTGTGGCTAAATAAGTGAACTTGCTACTCACCATGATGTTTTTTTGTGTATATACGGTAGCATTTAGTGGGAAGGAGTCAAGCCTGCATATAAAAAACTCGGAGCGTCCCTTTCCCTTTAAAGGATAGCAACCAGAAGAGAACCTTGAACCTAAAAAGTCATCCCCCTAAATCAACACTATTTAGGAGGGCTGATAAACATAATTCTCGTCTGTACGTCCTCTCTAAAGACAGCACAGTGTCCAGTCTTGTGGCCCTTTCTCCTGCTACCTCCAGGCAGGAATCAAAGTCCACCTTGGAAAAGACTGGGAAAGATTCCAGAGATATCTATGCATGCTTCCCTGTGAACCACATTAGACCACGCATGGGGTCACACCCATAAACTAAATGGGCAGCACACACCTTACATAAATATGAATACTCAATACATATCAATAAAGATAATGGTAGCAATGTATTTTTAAAGCCCCACTTACCCAGGAGGGCTCAGTTGCTTGGCCTCTATGACCACCAAAGCCTGCCAAAATGTTTCAGATGACTTCTGCAAGCCCTCCGCTAAAAGAACTAGAAGTCCTTCCCACTGATTCTTCAGGGCTGGAGTCAAGACTATCTTTTGCCGCAAGTGCTCTTGGAGGAGAAGGTGAACAAAAGGAGGGAGAAAGCGGAAAAATGAGGGCAGGCAAGGAGATATGGGTAAAGTATCAGGGAGGTGAGAATAGGGAAGGAAATGGTGGAATTACAAACAACTGCTTCACGATTATACTCGGACACCGAGAGTGTTAATCTCTGCTGATGAGGTAGTAACAGAGTGGGCTGCTGAAATACGTGGATGTGGCACATGAAGAGAACTATCCAGGAAAACAGGATATTAGACACACCAGGTCATGGTGCACTGAGAATCACATCAATGCTTATTCTCTCTATTTTGTTGCTGGCTTTCAACCAGGCTTAGAATCACAGAATCTCTGAGCTGGATTTCAGACAAAACTTAACCCAAATCCTTGCCTGACAAATGAATGAATACCCTCTAGAACATCCAGACAGGGATTTTCTGGCCTGCTTAAATACCTCTGATGGAGAGGAGCTCATTCTTTTTTTCAGGTAGCTAAACCCATTTGTTAGAAAGTAGATTCTTCTACTGAGTCAAACTCAACCTCCCTGTACCTTCCACTCTTTGGTTTTAGTTCTGCCCCCTAGGACTAAATAAGTCTAATCCTTCTTCCAGATGATAGCTTTTCAAACATTTTGGAGACTGTAATCATGACTCCCTTAGGCCTTCTCTTCTTCTGACTAAACATCAATAGTTCCTTCAACCAGTTTTGTGTCATATGACATTCCCTCATTATTCTGATTGCCCTGTTACAGATGTGCTCTAGTTTGTCAATGTCACTTTTTTTTTGTTTTTTGCTTTTTTTTTTGGAGAGCAATTGGGGTTAAGTAACTTGCCCAAGGTCACATGGCTAGGTTTTGTGTGTGTGTGTGTGTGTGTGTGTGTGTGTGTGTGTGTGTGTGTGTTAAGTGTCTGAGGCTGGATCTGAACTCAGATCCTCCTGACTCCAGGGCCGGCACTCTACTCACTGTGCCACCTAGCCGCCCCAGTCAATGTCACTTCTAATATGTGCTGCCTCCAACTGAACAAAGTACTCTAGATATAGTCTGGACAAGACAGAATATAGTGGGATTATCAGTTTACTCACTCTGAATTAATGTAGCTTATGAACTCATTGGGGAAGCTAGGTGGCACAGTGGACAGAGTGACAAGCCTGGAGTCAGGAAGACTTATCTTCCTGAGTTCAAATCTGGCCTCTGACACTTAATAACTATGTGGCCCTGGGCAAGTTACTTAACCCTGTTTGCCTCAGTTTTCTCGTCTGTAAAATGAGTTGGAGTGGCAAACCGCTCCAATATCTTTGCCAAGAAAACCCCGAATAGAGTCACAAAGAGTCTGAAAATGACTGAACCACCACAACAACATGAACTCATTAGCTTCTCTAGCAGCTAAATCACACCACTGTTCTCTATTAAAATTGCAATCCACTAAAACCAATATCTTTTTCACATGAATGATTGTCTAGCCACACAGCCCTCATTAACTGGTTTTTTGTACAGCCAGGCAGTACAACGGATAGAGGACCAGGCCTGGAGTCAGGAAGATCTGAGTTCAAATCCTTCCTCAGACACTTACTAGCTATGTTACCATGGGCATATCTGCTTTAGTCCCTCATCTGTAAAATGGGGACATATTGGAGAAGGAAATGGCAAACGATGTCAGGATCTTTGCCAAGAAAACCCCGTGGACAAGTCCATCAGGTCATGAAGAGTCAGACACAACTAAACAACTGAACAAAAACAACAAGGACTTTATATTTGTAAAACTATAGAATTGCCAAGTTAAAAGGGACATCTGAAGAATGAATCTCTTTTATAACACCCTCAACTAACGGTCATTCAACCTACACTTAAATATGTAATGGCAAGCACAGAAGTAGTTCACACCTTGTTTCAGCTATTGAATTAACACCTTGTTTCAGTTCAAGTTCTTTTTTTGAGCCTAGAATCAAGTCTGTTAAGAAACAGAATGTGTGAACCCCACAACTTGAGAACTTCTTGGGATGAGTACCTGAAGGCTGGGCTGCTGCTGCTGGACTGGAACTTCTGTGGAGAAAGTGATTTTGATTTTGACAATGGGAGAAAGTGATTTTGACTTTGAGAACAAAGCTGCTGAAGATTTCTGAGGGCCAGATGGAGCTTCCAAAGACTGAGAAAGCATGACTGTGGTGAATAGAGACTGTGAAGGATTTGAGATGGAATGGACACTGTGAGCTCCAATGTGGAGTAGGAACTGCATGGAGAGCTGCACAAGGAGCTGGGAGCTGTCTGCCTTTGAAAGCAGGTGGCAGTTGGTTATATTTGAGCGGAACCATGGAAGAGGAGCCATGGAAGTTGAAAGCCTGCCCTGAGTCAAGATGAAAAGACCTCTCCATGGGTGCTGAGTAGTGATGAAATTGTGATTTCCTGTAATCAAGGGGTAGATGACCTGGTATTTCCCACTACCCTTTAAAGAGGGTACTGAGTAGTGACTGATGACTGAGTAGTGACTGATGATTCAATAGTGGCTGATGACTGAATAATGTGACTGATTTATAACTTAGTATGCCCCATGGGTGGAGGACTTTGACTTTTTGTACTTTATGATTGAATGATTGAGTTAATAAGTGATTGACTGACTAAATGATTGTACTTTGTTCAAAACTAAGTGACCACTTTGGTAAAAACTATGTGGCCATTTTTGTGATAAGTTGTTGAGTTATTATGTTATTGTGAATGCTGTGTTTTGATTTTCTGTGATAAGTTGTAACATTGTGAATGCTGTACCTTGATTTTCTGTGAATGTTTTGTTCTGATTTGTTACTGAATAGAGTGTTCACTATGCTATATAATCAGAACCTTGAAAGCTGTTCACAGAGCTGTCCTCTGGAAAGCTGCTCATGCTTGGCTTTACATATGTAAATCCAACAATGTACCACTTTCCATTTTGGGAAGGTTTAAACCCTAACAATCAATGCAGAGATAGAAGTCCACCCTCATTCCTCTTTCTTATAAGAAGCACATGGACCCCCACTGGGGATTTAAAAAGTCTAAAAGATTTGTGTTTCAGAACCCTTAGTGGAAAAAGTCCTATAGGGTCATTTCATCTTATTAGGTCTGGGCCATTCTTGCAGCCTGCTGAGATTTTGAAAAATTCTGTTTTTATCACTACCATCTTATCTATCCCTCCAAATTTCACATCATTTGTGTATTTGATAACCATGTCATTAATGCCTTATGTAGAAGAGCTTAGTGATAGAAAGTGAGCAGTGATAGAAAAGAAAACAATTTCTTTAAAAAGAAAGCATCAATAAAACTATAATAACAACACACAGAAGGAAACAAAAAGTTCATAGGGGGACGTAATCAGGGCAATTTTGTTATTACTTTGCAATATATACTTTAAAAATGATCTATATTCACAGTTTCTTGTGCAATCTTTCTTTATATTGAAAAGTGTGTTGATGATTATTGTTGTTTTTCAGAGTCAGTTTGTCTGACACTTTGTGATTCCGTTTGGGGTCTTCTTGGCAAAGATACTGAAGTGGTTTGCTATTTCTCTCTCCAACTCATTTTACAGATGAGGAAACTAAAGCAAACAGGTTTTAAATGACTTGTCCAGGGTCACATAGCTAGTAAATGTCTGAAACTGGATTTGAACTCTAGAAGATGAGTCTTCCTGATTCCAGTTCTGGCACTCTATCTACTGTGCCACCTACCAGCCCTGGTGCTTTTCAAACTTATATTAAAGATGAAACTTTAATAATAAAAAAGGAATAGGGCTAAGAAAAGAGCTGATGAATTAATGAACTCTCTTTGGGTTAGATGGTTTAAGGAGTTATATGGCTCCACAGAACTATGCTATCATCTATCCTGTATCTCTCCATCTTGTCCACAAATATATCATGAATAGCTTTTCAAATGGTTGCTGAAATTCAGATATATTGTGCATATAGACATCTCCTAATCTACTTCTTAAGGAAGGAAATTAGGACAGCATGGCATAACTTTGTTCTTATTGAAATCTGCCTTTTAAAAATTTTGCCTGCCATATGTTTAATAACCCATTCTAGAACTTTGCTCATAATGGACTGATGCCCAAATCCCAACTCACTGGTATATAGAAAATCTATCCATTTCCCTACTTCCAGTATGATGGCATTTCCCCAATTCTCCTTGATTCCTCAAAGATCAATGATGTTGTTTCAGCAACAATGTCTTCAAGTAGACGTGATTTGTCAAAGTCAGTTGCCTTGAACTCATTTAAAGCAGTAAGCTGCCAAATCCTCACTCATTTTGAGTTTCAATTCTCTTTTAATTATTTTTCAGCTTAAAGATAAAGAAGCCAAAAGCAAATGGACATTAATTAGTTGCGCTTTTCCTTCATTATCCTTTGAAATCTCTCTGTGCACTCTCAAACTATCCCTTCCTTATCCTTGTCCTGAACATTGTTTTGTTTTCTGAACAAAACTGTGTCTTTTGTGTCCTTGCTGTTATTTAGTTGTTTCCAGCTGTTGTCTGAGTCTTCTTGCCCTATTTTGGGATTTTCTTTGCAAAGATACTGTAGTGGTTGGTCATTTTCTTCTCTAGCTCATTTTACAGATGAGGAAACTGAGGCAAACAAGGTTTAGTGACTTGCCCCACATGAGGGACTGCTAGGTGGCACAGTGGAAAGAATGCTGGGTCTTGAATTAGGAAGACTCATGTTGCTGAGTTCAATTCTGGCTTCAGATACTTATTAGCTGTGTGGCCCTGGGCAAGTCACTTAACCCTGTTTTCCTCAGTTTCCCCATCTGTAAAATAAGCTGGAGAAGGAAATGGAATACCACTCCAGTATCTTTGTCAAGAAAACCTCAAATGGGTTCACTGTGGCAGGTGAAAGATGAAATGACTGAAGAAACAAAGGTTTAATCTTCCAAGCTTATTTATCTATTAAACATGACAATTGCCCAACAAACTGGGACCAGACCTCCTCAGGTTAGGCCTGGACTGCAAATACAGGGAGAGACAAACTTTTATACATTAAAAACAATCCTATAAAGCCAATTAATTAAAAGGAAATACTAAAACATTAGGTAACCTAATTTCTAATTGGATAAAAGATTAGGAACTTTCCTAGTTGAGAGGAGAACAAAGGGGTGCAATTGGTGTCCCAATCTCCACCCATTGTCTGTATACAATCAAAAGAAATGGAAACAGTAACTGACAGATCAATATGAGGCCAGTTTTCAGATAAGACATATGGTTTGCTTGAGATGTACAATTGTGAGAAAACTTCTTGCATCCATCTTTGGATCTGATTGAATTTCTAGTCAGTCTAACCCAGGTCTTTTTCCCACCCAAGCAGGGATAGGTTAAAAAAAGGTAATAAGGTTCTCTCCCAATTCTCACAATTGAATAAAGTTTCTCACATGACAGAATTTGAACTGGATCCATAATTGAATAGAAACTAAGCTAGCTCTAGAAGGGAGACATAAAATGTGTGATTCACTCAATTTCCAGGATTAACAACTTGCTGTCCTTATCCCCACATCACAAAAAGTTGGACACAACTAAAAATGACTGAATAACAACAACCAGGGTCACACAACTAGTAAATGCCTCAAGCCAGATTTGAAACCAGGGAGATGAATCTTCCTTATTGTAGGCCTGGCATTCTACCTACTGTACCACATAGTTGCCCCTTGACCTTCTGCTAGATTAAAAACTCTTTGAAGGCAGGGACTACGGTTTCTTCTTTGCTTCTCCAGTGTTATTTACAATATACAATTAATTTGTTGAAATGAATATAGCTTTAAAATCTATGTTTATGAGAAAGTTAATTTTCTACCTTTTCCTACTACTTTCTGATTAATCTTGGTTAAATATGTCACACACTTATCTAGAATATAGACCTGAAGTTCACAGGGATACAAAATGAGCCTCCAAGATGTAGCCCTTGGCCTAGTACCCCAAGCTCTGGCAGCTAGGTGCCACAATGAATAGAGCCTCAGGCCTGAAGTCAGAAAGATCTGAATTCAAATATGACCTCAGACTAGTTATGGGACCCTGGGCAAGTCACTTAACCTCATTCTAACCCAGTCTCCTCATCAGTAAAATAGGGATGATAATAGTAGCTACTTACCAAGATTGTTGTGAATATCAAATGAAGTGATACTTAGTATGCCCCTGACACATAGTAGGTACTTTAAAAAATGCTTGTTCCCTTCTCTATATTTTGGAGCTTATCCACGTTTTTTTGTCGCTGTTATTGTTGTTTTTGTTCAGTCATGTCTGACTCTTTGTGACCCTGCAGAGCACATTGTCCACGGGGTTTCCTTAGCAAAGATGCTGGAGTGGTTAGCCATTTTCTTCTCCAGTGGACTGTGGCAAGTGAGACTAAGTGAATTTCCCAGGTCACACATCTCGTTAAGTACCCAAGGCTAGATCTGAACTCAAGTTTTTCTGACTTGAGACCCAGTAGTCTATCCACTGAGTCATCTAGCTGCCTTGAAGTTCCATAAAAAAGTAACTGAACTATCTAGCAACTTCTACCCTTTGGTAAACAAAACTTATTATTTTTCTTTAATCTTTTCTTTTTTTCTGTTAGCTGTTTATACTATTTTTGCCTTTTCATGTTAGTTTTTAAGGTTTCAAATAGATATGCAGTCAACAAGATGGGCAGGAATCAAGTGGAACCTTAGACAGCTATGACTCCCTTAAGAAGGAAATGAATTAAAAAAAAACAAAAATAAAAAAGACCTATAAGCAAAAAAAGTATTCTTAGCAGCTCTTTTAGTGGTGGCAAAGAATTGGAAATTGAGGGGATAGCCATCAATTAGGGAATGACTGAACAAACTGTTGTATATTATTGTGAAAGAATACTATTGTGCTATAAGAAATGAGAAGCAGGATATTATCAGAAAAACCAGGAAAGACTTACATGAACTGATGCAAAGTGAAATGGGAAGATTCAGAAACACATTGTACACAGTATCTGTAACATTGTATGACAATCTACTGTGAACAACTTAACTATTCTCAGCAATGCAATGATCCAAGACAGTTCTGAAGGACTTATGATGAAAGGTGTTGTCCATCTCCAGAGAAAGAACTGGTAGAGCCTAAAGGCAGATCAAAGATACTTTTTTCTTTCATTTATTTTTCTTGAGGAGTCATGCTATGGCATGACTTGCATGGAAATGTGTTTTGCATACCTATACATGTATAACTTGCATCAAATTGCTTGCCTTCTCAATAAAGGGGGAAGGAAAGGGAGGGAGAGAATTTGGAATTCAAATTTTGAAAAAAAGTCTGTTAAAATTGTTTTTTACATGTCACTGGGGGAAATAAGATTAAATTTTAAAAAAATTTTGGAAGAAGGAAACTAATTTGGAATTGCTGAACTTTCTTCTCTAGCAACCCCATCTTTCTTTCCCTTTCAAGTAACCATAGAAAGTGCTCTGAGTCTTAACAGATCTCTTCAGGGGAGAGGAGACACACCTGTGAGGGAGGAGATTTGCATCCATAGTTTTCTGCATTCTGTCTGTGTGGTGAAATAAAGACTGCCCTGTACTAAATACTTTTATACATTAAGAAATTTCACCCCTCATTTATCAAAGTCTGTGGAGTTCTAGACATAAGCTCTATCATGAGTTTTCCAAAGGAAACTCTGTGTAACGGCAGAATAAACCAAAATCAAATGATTGGGGGTTAGAGGTGGCATAGCAACCCAAAACTGACCCTGATCCATATAAGATCAAAATTTGGGGTGACCAACCACAGGTTATAAATGAAACAAATCTTATTTGACTATTCAAGGAGGCAGCATAGGGCAATAGTTTTCATTTTAGCTCTACCAAGAACTAGCTTTAAAATGACCTTGAAAAAGTCTTATATCTTTCCTAACTTACCTCACTTTCCTTATCTGCAAAATGGGCAATTAGATGATATGATTTTTAGATCCCCTTCCAGCTCTAAAATTCTGGGACTTTATCTAGCAAACTTTCAGTCTTCCCTGATAATTTGATATGTGTACTCGGAAGAGCCAGTAACAAACACTTTTTTTTCTTTTACCCCAGAAATCTACTGTACCAGAGAATTATTTGTTGGTGAATTTGGAAAAACATAATTTTTCACCACTTAGAAAAGGTAGAAAGTTTTGAGGAAGTTAGGTATCACAATGAATAGCACACCTAGAGTCAGGAAGACTTGAATTCAAACCTGGTCTCAGATACTTACTATCTATGTGACCCTAGGCAAGTCATTTAATCCCTGTCTGCCTCAGTTACCTCATATATAAAATAGGAATGATACTAGAACCTCCTTGACAGTGATAATTAAATGAGATGATATCTATAAAGTGCTTCTCAAGAGACTAAAGGAGAGGCATTTTTAGGTCTTCAAATACAACCCACTATGGATTTTTCTGTTATTTCTAGGGTTAGCAGATAGGGTTGGGGATTCTAAGGTGATTAACGCTTCCTCCTGGAAAGGCTAAGAGCTTCTAGCTGTGTCTTTGAAACTCCTGAGTTTTTTTTTAACCTCTTATTAAGAGAAAGTTCTTGGAAGAAAGGATGACCAGCAGGGAAGGAAGCAAAAGGAGAGAGAACCAGTTTGGCAAAAGAGCCAGATGATGACAAGAACTCCCACCCCCAACCCCTGTTTAGGTTGCTGCTCCCACACAGGAATGACAGCTTCCAGCCAAACTGTGCCCCACGTGAGAACCAAGAGCACTCATCTCCTAGCAACGACAGCAGGAAGAACACAGGGCACCATAGAGGAGAGGACTTGGAAGAGAGCCAGTGGCCAGACAAATAATGGTCAGGATCCTTCAGATCACCTACTAGGTAAGAGAAGGCTGAAGTAGGCACTGTGTCGACAACAATAATAATAGTTAGCATTTATAAAGCTTAAGTTCTATAAAGCACTTTACATATGTTATCTCCTTTGGTCCTAACAACGGCCTTGGCAGGTAGGTACTATCTCCACTTTACATCTGAGGAAAGTGAGGCATACAGAGGTGTAAGTGACTTACCCCAAATCACAAAACTAGTAAGTGTCTGAGCCCACATTTGAACTCAGATCTTTTGAACTCCAAGTCTATAGTTCCATCCATTTCATCACCTAGCTGCAAGCCATGTCAAGGGGATATGATTTCTCCAGGATGGGAACTCCCTCCAGCTCTGGAAGTGATAACATGTCTATATTACTGTACAATCAAATCTTTGAGAGCTTCCTGAAGATTAGAGCTTAAAATCACACAGGCAAAAAATATCAGAGGCAGGATTTGAACCTAGGTCTTCTTGACTTAGATTCAGCAGCATATGCACTAAACCATGTTATCTCAAGAGTAAGAAATAACTTCAGGAAATTTTCCTTGAAGCATGGGCACGGCCTTCTCACCTCCTCCTGGATTCCCTGACTTACTTCAGGTCCCAACTAAAATCCCAATTCCTTCAAGAAGCCTTCTCCAATACCACTGAACGCTAGTGGCTGCCCTCTGAGATCATGTCCAGGTTATCCTGTCTCTCTCTTGTTCATACATCGCTGTTTGCATATTGTCTCCCCTGTGGATTCCTTGACAGCCTGTTGTTGCCCAGTCGTATCTGACTCCTAGTGACCCCACTTGGGGTTTTCTTGGCAAAGATACTAGAGTGGTTTATCATTTCCCCCTCCAGCTCATTTTACAGATGAGGTAACCGAGGCAAACAGGATTAAATGACTTGCCCAGGGTCACACAGTAAGTGTCTGAGCCCAGATTTGAACTCAGGTAGATGAGTCTTTCTGACTCTAGGCCTGGCACTCTATCCACTGTGCAGGGATTGCCTTTTCTCTTTCTTTGCATTCTCAGTGCTTTAGCATGGTGCCTGGAACACCGTAGGTGCTTCCTAAATGCCTCTTGACTGGACTCGCCTCCCATGAATCTTACAAAGCAAGGTCTCATATTACTTTCAGGGTGAATCTGCACAAATGCCTTCCTTCAAATAATCTTCCTCTGGTGGTGTAGGCAGAATCTTGGTAAACGTTTTTCTCTGAGTGAGCCTTCAGGATGAACCACACTATGAAATTTACTAAAATTAATCATCACAGTGCTTATTTTTTGAAGGTCTTTGCTTACCAGCAAAAATTAACTGCATAATGGATATTGCTTCTCTGATAGTGGGCATTATATTTTGCATTTTAAACAAACAGGGGTGGACATGGCTCCAGGAGTGTTTTTAGCATGTTATCCTCCCATGGAGTGTGATCAGTGAGATGAAGCATAAATGTCATTGTGGGTCTACTGTGGTGCTCCTCAGACAAGTGAAGTTCAAATTCTGGGAATCCTGAGCATTTCTGAACCAAATCTTCAGGCTTCACAACCTGTGACAAGTCAGTCAACATATGGATTAGAGCCTGTGTGAAGAGACCAGTATTAGGTGCCATGGCAAGAAACAAATTTAATACATTAAAATGTCACCACAACACACTCTACTACAATATGGATCTCAGTATAATAAAGGTCAAGGTTGTTGTTTTTTTTTTAGTCAGTGAAAAAGTCTGCATTAAGCAACAACTAATTACCTAGGTGGCACAGCTGGTTGGTGCAGTGGATAGACCACTGGCCTGGAGTCAGGAAGATCTGAGTTCAAATACAGCCTTAGACATTTGCCAGTTGTATGATCCTGGGCAAGTCACGTAATTCCTATTTGATTCAGTTCCTCATCTATAAAATAAGAACACACTGGAGAAGCAAATAGTAAACCGCTCCAGTTACTCTGCCAAGATGGTTTACCCCATGGGGTCATGCAGAACTCTACTGAGCACAACTGAATAACAACAATTACCTAGGTGGCGCTATGAGAAATGCAAGAAACGGAGTTGCTTTCTTCTAGGATAATGGATCATTTTTTTAAAATGGTTCACATCTATGACTTTAGGATGGAAACTCAACTCTTATGACTGGCAATTCATCTGTAACTTATAGTCTTAGAGAGTTCCTTGAACATCTGAGAGGTTAAAGTACTTGCTCAACCAAGGTCACTGTTGGTTTGTATCATAGGCAAGACTTAAACCCAGATCTTCTGGACTCTAGGGGCATCTGGGTGGTGCAGTGGATAGAGCAATGGGCTTGCAGTCAGGAATATTTAACACAAAGCAGGCTGAATGGCATGACATAATGTATAGATACTGAAGTAGTTTGCCATTTCCTTCTCCAGCTCATTTTACAGATGAGGAAACAGAAGCAAACAGGATTAAGTGACTTGCCCAGGGTCGCACAGCTAGTAAGTGTCTGAGGGCAGATTTGAATTCAGGTCCTTCTGAATCCAGGGTCAGTGCTCATTCCATTGTGCCACCTAGCTACCCTGATGAAATTATAGATTTTTACATTGTGGGTCAAGACCCATGAATATGGGGGTCATGAAAAATTTGGCAATAATAAAAAGTTTCTGAATGCATAATGACCAAAAATTAATTCTAAATCAAATGCATAATGAATCTGAAGATGTTTTTGACAGAACTTGCCTGGGCTGTATTGCATGACTTCACTGTATCCTTGGTTCTGACCGCACATGCACTTTGCACTGCTCATGCTGTGCACATATGCATCATACCACACAATGCCAATAAACACTGCCAGAAACACCTGGGCTCAGAATCAAGCCTATTGTATGCAAGCTATGAATTGTAGTGTTTTTACTGTACTTACTGTACTGCTTTCTGCTCTTACAAAAACAGAATAGTTTAATTACAGAAAATAAAGACTTGTAATATTTTCCTACCATCATTCCTCAGCATGTAAGTATCAAATTAGTATATCTTTGGATTGGATTGTGTTAGGATGTTTGACTTTAAAAATTGCTGTTATCTCCTTCTTTTACAGAAACATAAATGTTTAATTGCAGCAAGTAAAGACAAAAGCCCTTTAATAATATTTCTCCATCATCACCACTGTATGCGCATGTAAGTGTGAACATCAATTTTTTAATTAAGCACAAACAAATGCAGTTTTGTACACTAAAGCTAGTATTTATTTGAGAAATTATTAGCAACATTTGTTTATATTTTAGGACAAAAGTAATTTTTTCAGTTATGGATAAGTGGCCTAAATTTAGACAGAAGAAATAAAAATACTGATAACAATGTGGCAAGGTCTTTGCTACCAAGTACACCTAAACTGACAAGAAAAAGAAATTATGTAAAATATTTTTGCAATATGGGTTTACTTTTAATAATCATGATGGTGTGGAAAAACCTCTTTGTTTAATTTGTAATGAAGTTTTGACTGCAGAGAGGATGAAACCAGCCAAACTAAAATGACATTTTAATACCAAGCATGAATCATACTACATATAAGCCAAAGAAATATTTTGAAAGACTTTTAACATCTTCAAATAAAGAAAAACAATATTTTGAGAAATTTGTTACTGTCATTGAAAAGTATTTACTTATACCTTAAGAAAATTCTCATTTAATTGCAAAAACTAAAAAACCCTATGCAATTGGAAAAGATCTCATGTTACCTGCTTCTAAAAAGTATGGGGATGAAATTCATAAAATTCCTTTATCAAATGATACTATTTCCAAAAGAATTTCTGAAATGAGTAATGAACAATACTGGCAGCTTATTACCAGGCTTAAGGGTAGCCCAAAGTTCACAATACATATAAAAAAACTGACATTTTTTTACATGGCACAGTTGTTATTTTATGTATGTTTATAGAGGAAACATACATGAAGAATTATTGTTTTTTTTACCTTTTAGAAGGGCACACAAGAGGGGATATATATGTATATATATATATATATATATCTTAAAGTTGATGAATTTTTCACAGATTAGTGGAAAAATTGCATTGGAGTCTGTACAGATGGTGCTGGAGCAGTGATAGGCAACAATGTTGCATATGTAGCAAAGGTTAAAGCTGGTGGCAATCAGTCAGTGCATGATCCATTGGGAGGCACTCAGTAAAAAAAAAATATCACCAGTATTGGATGTTGTGCTTCATGATACTATTAAAAGACTTTACAGTCATTTGTTTTCAAACCTTTAGAAAGACATGGACTCTGATTACAAAAGCTTATCACTAAGTGCAGAGGTAATGTGGCTCTCAAGAGGGTGAAGTTTAAACAGATCATTGAAATTGAAAGATGAAGTTGTTTTATTTTTGACTGTGCAGAAATCCAATTTTGTTAATTTTTTTCATAATGACTTATGGATTTTAAAACTGTATTTGTTGGATATTTTTGAAAACATCAATGATTTAAATATATTGCTTTCAAGGAAAAAAATGTAACATGTTAAAAGATAAAATTGAAAGTTTTTTTTTACTAAAAAAGTTAACATATTGAAGAATAGGGTAGAAAATGGTTCCTTAGAAATGTTTGCAGCTACAGATGATTCTATAATTTAAAATAACCTTCCCAAAGATTCGATTGTAAGAGTTATAATTGGTCATCTGAAATACCTGGAGACACAGTTTCATAAATACTTCCCTTCAAATTTTGATTCTAAAAACTAGGTTGAGTTCATAAACCATACTCAGTTGAAATAAAAAACCTCAATCACCTGCTATTAAAAGTTCAAGCAGAATTTGCCAAATTATCAAGTGACACAGGTTTAAAACATGAGTTTCCTAAAAAATCATTAAATGAATTATGACTTGAACAGGACAGAATTTCCCTCAATTTCTAAAATGGTCCTAAACATACTTCTGCCATGTTATACTACATATTTATGCCAAGTGGCATTCTCAGAATTGAGAACATCAAACTGATAAATCAAGCATTGATAAAATCAAAAAATCTATCAACCCTGAAAAATGTTGAAGATGCTCTACATCCTGTAGTCTCAAATATTCTGCCAAGGGGCAGAGTCAAGATGGCAGAGTAGAAGCAGGACCTCCACCTGGCTCCGGCTTCCACCTTCCTCAATCCATGTGAAAAGGGGACTCTAAACAAATTTTGGAGCTGCAGAACCCACAAAATGACACAAAGAAGCTAACCTCCCACTGAGGACACCCCGGCAGGCCAGCAGGAATCAGCCAGCACAGTGCTCTGGGAGCTGAACCTAGGCCCACGTGAGCCAGAGGTTTAGCCCAAGGGTGGGCCTGACCAGCTGCAGGCGGGACTCCAGATCTGCAGCAGCTGTGGCCGTTTCCAGATTTATCAACACAAAGATGCTAAGGACAAAGTAAGAGGTCAGTGCAGTCTGGACTTTGGGACCAGTAGTTGGGAGTGACACCCAGCACAGCCAGCCAGAGCTACATGGCAGCTTCAGCTCCTGGCCTGCAGACTGTAAGCAGACCAAGAAACCAGTCTGAGGGATAATCGCTCTTGCTTTAACCTGCTTGGATCTGGATTGTACTCTAGGGTGGAAGTCCTGGGGTTCATGACCAGCTTCCCAGAGCGTGTAGAGACCTCAGAGAGGGCACCCAACTAATACCTCCAGCAGCTGAGAAAACCCCAGCGTTTGGGATGAAAGCTCCCCTGCCTGGTAGCAGAGTCCTTCTGTGGCAAAAAAACCCAGGGGTCAAGTGACTGAGGGGCGACATGACCAGACAAAGGAAACAAAACAAATAGAAGATTCTGACATTAGACTCCTATTTTGGGGACAAAAAGGAGCAAAGCATGGAACAGGAGGAAAACAGTGAAGTCAGAACTCCTGCACCAAAAGCTTCAAAGGAAAATACGAGCTGGTTACAGGCCATAGAGGACCTTAAGAAGCAGATAAGAGAAGTGGAGGAAAAATTGGGAAGAGAAATGAGAACAATGCAAGAAAATTACAAAATGAGAGTCAACAGCCTGAATGAGGAAAATAACACCTTAAAAAACAGACTGACTCAAATGGCAAAAGAGGGTCAAAAAGGCAATGAGGAGAAGAATGCCTTGAAAAGCTGAATTTGCCAGATGGAAAAAGAATCTCAAAAGCTCACTGAGTTGAATCTTTCCCTCGGATTTAGATTGGAGCAAAGGGAAGCTAGTGACTTTAAGAGAAATCAGGATGATATTAAACAGATCCAAGCAAATGAAAGAATAGAAGGCAATGTGAAATATCTCATGGGAAAAAAAACCACTGACCTGGAAAATAGATCCAGGAGAGATAATTTTAAAATTATTGGTCTACCTGAAAGCCATGATCAGGGAAAGAACCTAGAAATCATCCTCCAAGAAATTCTCAAGGAAAATTGCCCTGATGTTCTAGAACCAGAAGGCAAAATAGAGGTTGAAAGAATTCACCTATCACCTCCTGAAAGTTAGAAAATATAGTAAGTGGGGAGTGGGATAGGATGAAGGGAAATATAGTTAGTCTTTCACAATATAACTACTATGGAAATGTTTTGTGTAACTACACATGTACAACCTATATTGAATTGCTTATCTTCCCAGTGGGGGCAGGTGAGGAAGGAAGAAGGGAAAGAATCTGGAAATCCAAGTTTTAAAAACAAATGCTAAAAAAATTGTTTTTTACATGCAACTGAGAAATAAGATATACAGGCACTGGGGTATAGAAATCCATCTTGCCCTACTAGAAAGTTGGAGGCAGGATGGGGGAGGATATAAGAGAAAGCAGATTGGGGGAAGGAGTATTCAGTATGCTTTCTATCTTGGGGTGGGAGTAGGGGAAAGACAGGGAGAAAATTTGTAACTCAAAATATTGTGGAAATGAATGTCGAAAACTAAAAATAAATTAAATAAAAAGAAGCTCTGATTTAGAACACTGATCAGTGGCACTACAGAAAGTACTCAACCCTTTATGCTCCTTCCTTCTTTCTAGAAGGGTGAGGTTGAATCTTACCTAGACTTCATAACCCTGGCTAACTTTCTCTACTCTGGCCTCCTTTTCTCACAGCAGAGGTTGGGAATGCAATCAGATATACCTTCTTGATAACAGTTAGCTTAATTTTTAGCCCAGAAGCAATAAGATGACCCTGTGGTCTCCTTGGGACCTTCTTCCGTTGCTTTGTGGTACTTAGAGCAAATGAAAGTGATTAATACAATCACAAGAGCTCAGAACCCCAAGTTGCCAAAAATTCCTACCATTCAGACAGAGATTTGGTTCTTATTTAACCCTTTAGCCTCTCTAAATTTGAGGCAACATCAGGATACTGGAAACATTTAGGTAAAAGAAACAAACAGTAAATTACAGTTTCTGTAACTGAATAAGTACCAGGAAGGAAATCTAGTGAAAGAGCATACTTTTTTTTTTTTTTAAGCAATCGGGGTTAAATAACTTGCTCAAGGTTACACGGTCAGTTATTTCTGGGTGTGGTGCTGAGTGTCTGAGCCCAGAGTTGATCCAGGTCGTCCCGACACTGGAGCCGGTGCTCTTACTTGCTGAGCCACCTGGCCGCCCCTAAGCAATCGGGGTTAAGTAACTTGCTCAAGGTTACACGGCCAGTTATTTCTGGGTGTGGTGCTGAGTATCTGAGCCCGGATTTGATCCAGGTCATCCCGACACTGGAGCCGGTGCTCTTACTCACTGAGCCACCTGGCTGCCCCTAAGCAATTGGGGTTAAGTAACTTGCTCAAGGTTACACGGCCAGGTGTTTCTGGGTGGGTGCTAAGTGTCTGAGCCCGGGATTCGATCTCCAGGTCGTCCCAACACTGGAGCTGGTGCTCTTACTCACTCTGCTACCTGGCCACCCCGAAAGAGAATACCTTTTTGGGGGGAAGGGATATTCCTCAGTTCTTAACACTAGAAGAATCAGACACACCAATGACAAGTTTTTAAAAAACAATTTATAATAATTTGTCCTATATGTACAAATGTACTTTAAATACAAAAAATTACAAGAAGATATTGGAATTTTATTTTAAAATAAGATTTCATCTTAGTCTCTCTATTTTCTTTTTGTTATAGATTTTTTAAAATGCCCTGCATCAATGGACAGACTGGTTCTCTGAGGTATTCTTAAGTTCCCGTTCTCTTACTAAGGACACAAATATAACTGGTAGCTTCAGCCCAGTTCCTCTGTTCTGAGATGCCTACAGAGGCCCTGTTGCCCACTTCAGTCCTTCCTTTTTCTGCTCTGACTCCACCCTCCTTTCAGTTTCTACTATCGGTTGCTGCCCCTGTGCCGCAGGTGCATTCCAACTCAGCTCATTAAATCCTCCATGATTCCTAATGATCTCTCCATCTTTTCCTCTTAGCCTGTGTCCTTAAAAAAACAAAACAAAACTCTCAGTCATGATTCTTATCTGCCTTCCAGCTTAAAGATCATGACAGTCCAAAATATTTTCAAGACTGAGAGGCAATTCTAGTCCTTCTGAACTACAAATCCTAGAATGCCAGTCTCTATTATATAAGTCTCTTCCTATTAAATAATCATCTACCTATATGAATACTATTAGTGTTTACAGAAAAGAAAGATCATTAGGTGTTAAAACATAAAAAAAGCTTTCTTGAACATGATAGGCATGAGCAATGGGGCAGAATTTGGACAAGGGGAGAAGTCTAACCCAGGATAGCAGCATGATTAAAGACTAGAATGAGCGTGGGAGATATTAAAAAGAAAGGAATAAAGGGTACAGAGAAGGGAATAATAGTTTTATTTTTCCCTCTCAGAAGGAAATATGAACTATTTCTCCTTCATATCATATTCTTAAAAGGTTAAAAAATATATACAATACAAAGATTGGTGCCTTGGGATATTCTATCCTCTTAGACCCATTGGCAGAGTGCCAAGACAGGAGAGGCAGGACATTTCACAGCTCATTGAGAAAGCTGCAAAGTACATGAGTTGCATGCAGAACATTGTACTGTTCAGTATTGAAAAATATTGTCTCTCTGGACCCTGCCTCATTAGACAGCAGGTTAATGGCACCAACACTTTTCTCGTCATCTAGGCTCAAAACTTCACGGTTATCTTTAACTCTTTACTTTCCTTCACCGTCACACATCCAATTAGTTACTAAGCTCTGCCAATTCTACTTCTGTCTCTTTCGCATTTTCCCCCTTGTCTTCATTCACATTATGACTACCTTAGTTTATATACTCATATTCACTCACCTCTCATAACAACCTTCTAACTTGTCTATCAGCTTCCAGTCTCTCCCTTCTCCAATCCATAAAGTAGACTGAAGACATGGAGTCAGGAAGATCAGAATTAAAATTGACCTCGGATTAGCTGTGTGACCCTGTGTAAGTCACTTAACTGCTGTTGGCCTCAGTTTCCTTAACTGTAAAACGGGGATAATAATAGTACCTACCTCCTAGGGTTGTTGTGAGGATCAAATGAGATAATATTTATTAAGTGCTGACCACAGTGCCTGGCACATAGTAGGTACTATATTAATAAATGTTTATTCCTTCCTTCCAAAATAGTCTTCCTAAGGCACAATCATGCTGCTGTCTCAGCTAAAAAACCACCAGCTCTCTATTGCCCTTCCTTAGAAGGGTATTGCATTCTATAATCTGACTGCAACCTAGATTTCCAGTCTTATTTCACATATTCCCTTCACATATTCTAGGCAAACTAGACTACTATTTCCCCAAATTTAACCACTTCACATTTACAGTCTTTCCACGATCCTTTAAAAGAATCATAGAATCACCAAATCATAGAACTGGAAGGGAAAATACAGATCCCAGAAGTTCTTGTTTTGGGATTAGAGAACTTGATTTTAGATATTTCAATAACTACTTCAACTAACTAGTTTCCTTTGTAATTCTATATATTTCATTTTATGCATTTAAAAACATTGCTCTGAGAAGGGGTCTGTAGACTTCATCACACTGCCAAAGGGGGCCATGATGCAGCAACTGAATAAGAATCCCTTCCATACTATACATAAACAATACAAAGATCGGTGCCTTGGGATATTCTATCCTCTCGATACCATTAGTAGAATATATCAAGTATAAGTACATGAAGCCCACCACTGAGGGGGGATCCCATCCACCGCCTCCAGTGGTAACCCATTCAACTTCTGGATAATCATCTAGTTCATTGATAAACATTTATTAAGTGCCTACTAAGTGCCTGGAGCTGGTCTACAAAGAAAAGCAAAGGTTTCTCCTCTCACGAAGCTCACAGTCTAATGGGGGAAACAACATGCAAACAATTCTGTGAAAATGAGTTTTATACAGCATCAACTGAATAATCAACAGAGGGAAGGCACTAGAATTAAGGGGGACTGAGAAAGAATTCTTGAAGAAAGTGGAGTTTTAGTTAGGACATCAGAAAAAATGTTCTTAAATGCATAAAATGCACAGCATCACAAAGAAACTGATTGTGCTGAATAAAACACAGTTACAAAAATATTTACAACACAAGTTCACAGACCCCAGGTTAAGAACCCTTGTATTAACACAATTTAAGATCATATTTGCTATTTTGATCAATCAAATATTAGCAAAATATTTTGATTGTAACACTGTTGACTCATCCTGAGACTGTAGTTCATTAAAATCCCCATATCTTTTTAAAATACAAACTATCTGCCCACACTTCACTTGTCTTCTGTTTATGAAGCTGATATTTTCTAATCTAGACCCAAAGTTTAAATTTATCCTCATTAGATCCAATCCAATCTTCTATGCTGAAAAGATCTTTTTAAATCTTGAGTTAGTTATCCCTCATAACTGCCCATGTGATAGTCACATCATCCATGACTCTATACAAGTTATTGATAAAAATTTTCAACAGCATGATACCAAGGATAGATCTCTAGGCATTCCAATAGAGACCTCCTTCCCAACTTATATTGAGCCATTAATGATTATTCTTTGGGTCTGGCAAACTAGACAGTTTTGAATTCACCTACGTGTGCTATCAGGTTGTACGGTAGCCCATGTCTAGCCTATTCTTCTCCATATTTTCCACAAGAATAGCATGAAAACGTCTGTCGAATGCTTTAGGGAAATAGAGGTAAAGTATTAACAGTAAGAAAATGTAAAAAACAGAAAGTAGAACATTCCCTGATCTTCCAATCTAGTAGTCCTCAAAAAAAGAAATTGATGTTAATCTGGCATAATCCATTCTTGATGAAATTATACCAATTATTTACAATAACTAGTTTCTAAAAGTTCATTAACCGACCCTTTGATAATAGGTTCTAGAATTTTGCCTAGAAATGAAGTCAAGCTCCCTGGCCTAGGTTGCAAATTTTTCTCTTCTTTTTTTTAAATGTCAGAGCATTTCCTCTTCTCCATTCCTAAGGCACCTCTTCCATTCTCCATGACTTCTGTTTTTAATGAAGTACAACTGTGAGTTTCTGTTACAGTTTGTTTTTTAGGCATGCATATTAAGTGGAACAAGTCAGTAATGGCATCACCCAGTTTGCTTCCATGTACTCTTTTTGAACATGTTTTGTTTTCTCTCACACCTTTAAAATGTTGTGCTGATGTGCTTGTCATTCTTTTTTTTGCATCTCTGTCACTTCCCACGAAATCACTCCCCCACGATATCTCTTTGTATCCAATAAGTACAGTCAAGCAAAACAAATCTGAACACGTCTGCAAATGTCTCATTCTGAAGTGCTGATTCATCACCTCTTTCCCAAGAATGAATGAATGAACAAAAAAGGAAAACTCACAGCAGGCAAGAAGGAAAAAGAGGAAACTCTTAGAAATAATCACTCAAGACTAACTCAATAACCACATTTGCCAGGACTTTCAGTATCCCTGGGATGTATCTCATCTCATTATTCTCCTTGACAAATAAGAACAACAGTTGTGGAAATGACAGAAATAAGAGTTCAGTAGTTCTGCCTCCTTCAACTTACGTTATATTTATTCATGTATATTTTGTATTCTCACTTCTATGTAAAATGTAAGCTCCTTGAGGGTAGGGACCACTATTTTTATATTTGTGTCTTCAGTACATAGCATGGTGCCTTCAACATAATAGGCATATAATACATGTTTAATAAATTAAAATTTCATTACAGGAAATAAAAACACAATCTGATGGCATGAAGGAAGGAGACAAGGAAGGAAGGACCAAGGGAGAGGGGAAGGAAGGAAAGAAGGAGGGGAAGAAGGAAGGAAAGAAAGAAGGAAGGAAGGAAGGAAGGAAGGAAGGAAGGAAGGAAGGAAGGAAGGAAGGAAGGAAGGAAGGACAGAAGAAAGGAAGGAAGGGAGGGAGAGAGAAAGGGAAGAAGGAAGGAGGGAGAGAAGCAAGGAGGGAAGGAAGGAAGAAAGAATGATAAAAGGGCTACTTTAACAATATAAAATGGCTAGTTGTCCTGAGAACTGAGGTTAGGTACTGTGGCCAGTGCAGTTGGTGGGCTAGCAAGTGGTGAGAATAACGAGATGGGGGTGTAATCAATAGTCTGTTTATTATAGGACCATTTCATACAGAGCCAAAGAGACAAGGGGCTCACAGTGTTTATAAGCCTCCCCAGCAGAAGGTCTACATAACCCAAAAGAACGCAGATACCATGTACAAGGTCCCTCCCTTGATCTTGTTTACTATTTACCTTTGCTTAAGATTAGTTACTTATTAGGGCAATATCATAGGTTCATATCTGGAGGCATAAACAAAAAAGATTACATGCTTATCTGCCCTATAACCTTTCAGATAATTGTATAGGGGAGGGGAACATTCCATTAGCAGGACTGGGGAACCCCTGAAAGTTCTCTATGGTAAAGTAAGTGCTGAGTAGGAAGGGAATGTGTGTGTGTGTGTGTGTAAAATGTGCATTATTATGCACAGATGTATTTCATCTGTCATGTGAAACCTATGCTGATTTATTAATGAGGTCTTATGGAACCTAAAAGTAAGCCACTCTCATTATCTCTTTCTTTCTCAAAGATTCACATTTGTCAGAAGCAAAATTTGTACTATATTTTCCTGTGCACGTGGTTAGAGTAAAGTCTTTGGAATAGTTACAGATTTCTTCTAGGGTTTTTTTTTCAATGCTCCAGGGCTCAATGTGACTGATATGATGTCATCCCATAAACTGGAGCATCTGCAGGACCCCAATATCCCCAGGGTATCCAGCTGAATCTTCTCCATTAAATGGGATAAATCCTCTGACAAGCACACATCTCTGTTTTTATATCTTGCCTGATATCTGTGATGGGAAGATTTTCAATTAGATTAATTCTGTTGTTATATCTATCAGGAAGTCTAAAATAATTTTTATAAGGAAGTCACCTTATTAGAGAAGAGTCTTTAATGCAGTGTTTTACTCTACGAAATCAAATGACTTTTTATACTTAACAATAAGAACAATTGGATCTTATATTCTCTGCATCTTTCAATTGCATAATAGCAAGTATGTAGTCTACCACTGATTATCACTTATAAAAGTCTACCTGTTACTTGCTAATATGCTCATTGAAAGTTTCCTTGATGCATATATCAGATGAATGTCAAAAAAATTTTGAAGACTATTCCATTCAATGAATGGTTACAAGATATGAAACACTTTGGAACTATGCCCTAAAAATAACTAAACTGTGCCTATCCTTTGTTCAGAGATATCACTACTAGGCATATATCCTCAGATACATCAAAGATAAGGGGAAAGCCCCCATATGTACAAAAATATTTATGGTACCATTTTTCATTGTAGTAAAGAACTAGAATCTAAAGAGCTTTCCATCAGTTGGGGAATCTGAACAAATTATGGTGACTGAATATAATGAAATATAACTGTGCCATAAGATATGATGAAAGGGATGGACTCAGAGAAACCTAGGAAGATGTGTGAACTGATGCACATGAGGAAAACTACACAGGAGTGTAGTCCTCAGCATCAGACTTTAGAATTGGAGCTAGGTGAATGAATTAAACAAGAGCTATGGCAAGACTGATGCTAAGCCTCTCAGTCTCTACCCCTCAGACTTCAGATCTAATTTGCGACTCCTGAAATTTGCCTTCTCCCCTTTGAGAACTGAAATTTTTCTCCATTTTTGTTCACTTAGTCTTTTGAGTATGATAAATAAGATTAAACATCATATTGCTGATCTATCTGTACACAGATTTAGTAGAGAGAAACCATAAGGGAGGAAACTATGGTATATTTTGCCAGAACAGTTTCTGGCTAAGGGTTCAGAGCTATAGAAATAGAATTATTGATTCCTTTTTAAAACATTCCCAGGGGTGGCTAGGTGGTGCAGTGAATAGAACGCCGGCCCTGGAGTCCAGAGGACCTGAGTTCAAATGTTACCTCAGACACTTAACACAAAAACTAGCTGTGTGACCTTAGGCAAGTCACTTAACCCCAATTGCCCTACCTTCCCCCCTCCAGAAAGAAAAAAAAATCCCAGAACACAGAAAGAGACTTATACTGGGATCTTTTTGTCTAGGGGCAGTGAATCAGTTTAGCTTGGGTAAGGAGGCTGCTACTGGCTGGCATTGAGAAGCAGGGCAATTCCATTTTTTCTTCCTGTTGTTTTCTGAATCCTGGTTTAAAAAGAAAAAACACTGGGGGAGGGGCAAAGTCAAGATGGCAGAGTGAAAGCAGGAACTCACTTGAACTCCTCCTTGAATTCCTTCAGTAACCTCTACAAAGTGAGTATGAACTAATTTTAGAGTGGCAGAAACCATTGGGAGACAGAGCATAGCAGATTTTCAGTCCAGGAAGGTGAGCACGTGGGACTGGGCAGGAGAAGTACAGAGCAGGGGTTGCACCATCACAGACCTGAGACCCTACCAGAGCAGAGCCAGAGCAAGCCCAGGAAAGCTGATTCAGCCACTGCAGGAGCAATTCCCAGACCTCTCACCACAGGATGGGGGATCTGTCGGAGGTGAGTAAGAGAAAATGAAGGGCCTGCAGCAGCAACAGCTAACTTTGGTCTACCACAGCCTGGATGTTTAAAAATCAACTACCTGAGCTCCCAGGAGCCAAGATGGTGGAGTAAACCCTAGCAGCTCCATTCTCTCCTAAGACCCTGAAAACCCAGAGAATATTGCCTCAGGGTAAAATCCTGAAATAACCCAACCCTAGGCAGGCTTGGGAGTCCTAGAGGAAGGGTAAGGGTGTGGCTGTACCAAGGCTAAGGTGCAGGGTGAGAACTGTTCCAACAAGCCCCATCTTAGCTAACCAGCAGGAGATCCTGAACCCCAGGGGGGGGAGTCAGAAAGTACTAATACTAGGACCCCAGGTGTGCCTCCACACAACCAGGGGAACCAGCAGACACCAGCACTACCAGCCACCAGCAGCTGAGCCTGCCTGAGTTTTCAGCCTAGGGGCTGGGAGGTGAAATCCTGAAGCACCCAGACCACCTCTCCTCCACACTTTACACTGTAAGCTTCAGAGTAACCTTGAGGCAACTCAGAAAGCCCTGGCCTTGGACTCAGTCTAGACACCCAGAAGACACAGCACACATGGTCAATAACCAGACTCCTAGCTCCCAGCATAAGAAATGTGGGTCAGAGCCCTCTATACCCCAAATCAGAAATCCACTTTAAAGGCCAGGAACTAGACAATCACAATGTGAAAGAAGCAATTTCCAAGAACAAAAATGATTGAATCCTTTTATAGTGAGTGAGAAGAACTAAATTCACAAGAGGTCAGCATTGACTCTATACCCAACTCTGAAACCTCAACACGGAATATGAACTAGTCTCAAGCCCAGAAAACATTCTTGGAAGAGCTCAAAAAGGATTTTAAAGCCAAATTAGAGAGGTAGAAGATAAACTGGCTAATTATTTTAAAATTACATTTGCCAAAATAGAAAAAAAATTTACTGAAGAAAACAGTTCCTTAGAAAGTAAAATTTGTGAAATTGGAAAAGAGGTGCAAAACCTAACTGGAGGAAAGAACTCTCTAAAAGCAATATATGAACATATGGAAAAGGAACTTCAAAAATTAATTGAGGGATATAATTCACTAAAAATTAGAATCAGTCAGTTTGAAGCTAATGACTATTAAGCATCAAGAATCAGTCAAACAAAATCTAAAGAATGAAAAATTAGAAGAAAATGTAAAATATCTCATTGGAAAAACAACTGACCTGGAGAACAGATCCAGGTAAGAATTACTGGTCTACGGAAAGCCATGATGAAAAAAAGAGCCTGGACAACATCTTCCAAGAACTCATCAAGGAAAATTGCCCTGAGACCCTAGAACCAGAGGGTGAAATAGTTATAGAAAGAATCCACCAGACACCTTCTGAAAGAGATCCCAAATTGAAAACTCCAAGAACTACTATAGCCAAATTCCAGAACTATCAGATCAAGGAGAAAATACTGCAGGCAGCAAGAAAGAAACAATTCAAATATCATGGAACTACAGTTAGGATCGCACAGGACCTAGCAGCTTCTACATTAAAAGATCAGAGGGATTGGGATATGATATTTCATAAGGCAAAAGAACTCAGACTACAACCAAGGATCAACTATCCAGCAAAACTAAGCATAATTTTTGAGGCAAGGAGATGGTCATTCAATGAAATAAGGGATTTCCAGAACTTCCTGATGAAAAAGTCAGAGCTCAGTGGAAAATGTGATCTCCAAATACAAGACTCAAGAGAGACATAAAAAGGTAAACAGGGAAAATACACATGCATACACACACACACACACACACACACAACCTGTTATTCAATAAGAGCAACTTGTTTACATCCCTATATGGGAAGGTGATACCTGTTAATATTGAGAATTGTGTAATCATCATGACATATAAATGGCTTATATATAGATAGAGGTTGTGGGTAAAAACTGACCAAAGCAATGATGAAAAAAAAAACCTATTAAGGGAGCAAAGGAATTGTAATGGGAGAAGAGGAAAGGAGGAGGTAGAAAAGGGTCAATTATGCCACACAAAGAGACATAAAAACATATTATAGTAGAAGGAAAGGAAAGAGGGAGATGGACATTTTATGAGCTTTTTACTCTCAAGAAGGTAAAATAATTTTTGAAAGAATTCACTGATCTCCTCCTGAAAGAGATCCCAAATTTAAAACTCCAAGAAATATAGTAGCCAAATTCCAGAATTACAAGATTAAGGAGAAAATATTGCAAGCAGCCAAAAAAGAAAAAAATTCAAATATCATGGAACTACAGTCAGGATTACACAGGATCTAGTAGCTTGTACACTGAAAGATCGGAGGTATTGGAATTTGATATTTCATAAGGCAAAAGAGCTAGGACTGCAACCAAGGATTAACTGCCTGAAAAAACTGAGCATAATCTTTCAGGCAAGGAGATGGTCATTTAATAAAATAAGGGACTTCCAGACTTTCCTGATGAAAAAGCCAGAGTTCAATGGAAAATGTGATCTCCAATTACAAGACTCAAGAAAGACATAAAAAGGTAAACAAGGAAAACACACACTCACACATACACACATGCACACATGCAAACTCATGCACACATGCACATAACTTGGGATGCGATAAGAGCAAACTGTTTACATCCCTATATAAGAAGCTGATAACTGTCAATATTGAAATTTATATGATTATCATGACCTTTAAAAGGGATATACATAGATAGAGGGTGTGGGTATAAATGAACTAATCTGATAATTAAAAAAAACTTATTAAGGGGTTCAAAGGGACTGTAATGGGATAAAAGGAAAGGATGAGGCAGAAAAAGTAAATTATGCTATATGAAGAGGCATAAAAACATACTATAGGAGAAGGGAAGGAAAGAGGGAGAGGAACATCATTTGAACATTATTCTCACTGGTTCTGGTTCAAAGAGGGATCAGCATAATCAGTTAAGTTTAAGATTGTAGAATGAAAGGACACAAAAACTCATTAAATAGAGGGAAAGGAGGGAGGGAGAGGAGCACTGTATGAAATTTACTCTCATTGGTTTGGGGTCAAAGGGGGAATAACATACTCTAATAAGTATAAAAATCTATTGTGTCCTACAAGTAGTAGGAGGATAAGGGGGGGGGGGATAAGAAAGGGGAGAATTATGGAACGGCCAGGTAGCACTGAGTAAGAGCACCAGCTCCAGTGTCAGGATGACTTGGAGATCGAATCCCAGGCTCAGACACTTAGCATCCACCCAGAAACACCTGGCCGTGTAACCTTGAGCAAGTTACTTAACCCCAATTGCTTTAAAAAAAAAAAAAAGAAAGAAAGGGGAGAATTAGAAGGGACAGAAATAGTAGTAAGGGGAGAGGGTAGGTAAAGAAGGGGGGGGTCACAGGGAGGGAACACTGAAGGAGGCATTGGTCAAATGAAAACCCTTAAGGAGGGGAAGGGAGAAGGAAGAAACAAAAACATAAGCAGGAGAGGGAATAGAATGGAGGGAAAGAGACAGATAGTAATCATTACTGTGAATGTAAATGGGATGAACTCTCCTATAAAACAGAGTCAGATAGCAGAATGGATTAAAAACCATAATCCTACAATATGCTGTCTACAAGAAACACATTTAAAACAAAGGGATACACACAGGGTAAAGGTAAAAGGCTAGAGTAGAATATATTATGCTTCAGCTAAGGTAAAAAAAAAAGCAGGGGTAGCAATCCTTATCTCAGATAAAGCAAAAGCAAAAATTGATCTAATTAAGAGATACGGAAGGAAATTATATCTTGCTAAAAGGCACCATCAAGAATGAAGCAATATCATTACTTAACATATATGCACCAAGTGGTATAGCATCCAAATTCCTAGAGGAGAAGTTAAGGGAATTAGAGGAAGAAATAGATAGCAAAACTATACTAGTGGGGGACCTTAATCTTCCCCTCTCTGAATTTGATAAATCAAACATCAAAATAAGCAAGAAAGAAGTTAAGGAGGTGAATAGAATTTTAGAGAGGCTAGATATGATAGATCTCTGGAGAAAACTGAATGGGGATAACAAGGAATACACTTTCTTCTCAGTGGTGGGTGGGTCAGACAAGAAATTATAGAAACAATCAGTAACTTCATTCAAGGGAATGACAATAATTAGACAACATACCAAAATTTGGGGTTGCAGCAAAGGCAGTTCTTAGGGGAAGTTTTATATCCCTGAGTGCATACATGAATAAATTCGAGAAAATGGAGGTCAATGAATTGGGCATGCAATGGAAAAAGCTGGAAAATGCAATGGAAAAATGGAAAATCCCCAATTAAATACTATATTAGAAATATTGAAAACCAAAGGAGAGATTAAGAAAACTATTGAATTAATAAATAAAACTAACAGCTGGTTTTATGAAAAAAACAATAAAATTGATAGACTCTTAGTCAATATGATAAAAAAGAAAGAAAACCAAATTATGAGTATCAAAAATGAAAAGGGTGAATTTATTACCAATGAAGAGGAAATTAAAACAGTAATTAGGAATTATTTTGCCCAGTTGCATGTGCATAAATTTGACAATCTTAGTGAAATAGATGAATATTTACAAAAATAAAAGTTGCCCAAATTAACCGAAGAGGAATTAAATTACTTAAATAAACCCATCTCAGAAAAAGAAATTGAACAAGTCATCAGTGAACTCCCTAGGAAAAAATCTCCAGGGCCAGATGGATTTACTAGTGAATTCTATCAAACATTTAAAGAACAATTGATTCCAATACTCTACAAACTATTTGGGAAAATTAGTGAAGAAGGAGTCTTACCAAATTCTTTCTCTGACACAAATATGGTACTGATACCTAAATCAGGAAGAGATAAAACAGAGAAAGAAAATTATAGACCTATTTCCCTCACAAATATAGATGCTAAAATTTTAAATAAAATATTGGCAAAAAGACTACAGCAACTTATCACAAGAATAATGTACTTTGATCAGGTAGGATTTATTCCAGGAATGCAAGGATGGTTTAATATTAGGAAAACCATCAGTATAATTGATCATATCAACAATAAAACTAGGAGAAAACACATGGTTATCTCAATAGATGCAGAAAAGGTTTTTCACAAAATACAACATCCATTCCTATTAAAAACACTAGAAAGTATAGGAATAAATGGAGCCTTCCTTACAATAATAGATAGCATCTATTTTAAGCCATCAGGAAGTATTATATATAATGGGGATAAGCTAGAAGTATTTCCAATAAGATCAGGGTTGAACCAAGGATTCCACTATCACCCCTCTTATTCAATTTGGTACTAGAAATGTTAGCAATACCAATTAGAGAAGAAAAAGAAATCAAAGGAATCAAATTAGGCAAAGAAGAGACCAAGCTATCACTCTTTGCAGATGATATGATGATATACTTAGAGAATCCTAGAGAATCAAGTAAAAACTACTTAAGACAATAAATAAGTTTGGCAAAGTTGCAGGATATTAAATAAACCCACACAAATCCTCGGCATTCTTGTATATTTCTAATGAAATCCAACAGTAAGAGATATAAAGAGAAATCCCATTTAAAGTTGCTGTAGACATTATAAAATATTTGGGAATCTACCTGCCAAAACAAACCCATATGACCACAACTACAAAACACTAATGCATTGCTAGTGGAGTTGTGAACTGATCCAACCATTCTGGAGAGCAATCTGGAACTATGCCCAAAGGGCTATAAATAATTTCATACCCTTTGACCCAGCAATACCACTTCTAGGTTTGTATCCCAAAGAGATCATAGAAGGGGGAGGAAGATCCATATGTACAAAAATATTTATAGCAGCTCTTTTTGTGGTAGCAAAGAATTAGAAATTAAGGGGGTGCCCATCAATTGGGGAATACCTGAACAAGTTGTGGTATATGCATGTAATGGAATACTATTGTACTATAAGAAAAGAGGAGCAGATGGACTTCATATTTACCTGGAGAGGCTTATACAACCTGATGCTGAGTGAGAAGAGTAGAACCAGGAGAAATTTGTACACAATTACAGACACAAAATATGTGTGATGACCAAATTTGATAGACTGGACTCTTCTCAGCAATGCAGGGTTATAAGTCAACCTCAAAAGACTCATGATGGAGAGAGATGTCTATATCCAGAGAAAGAACTAGAACTGAGTTTGAACCCAGTTTGAAGCAAACTACTTGCTCTTTTTCTTTTTTTTTCGTTTGGTTTTGTTTCCTCTTTCCCATTGTTCATTCCCTCTGATACAATCCTTTATAATCTGACTAATGTGTAATGTGAAAGTATTTGCAGATCCTATACTTGATTGAATGCCACCATGGGGGTGGGGGGAGGGCCACAGGGAGAGGAGGGAAGGAGAGAAAATTTGAAACTCAAGGAGTTGTGGAAATGAATCTTGTAAACTAAAAGTACACAAAGAAATTAATAAAGACCAAAAACTTTTTTTAAAAAGTAAAAGAAAAACTGAGTATCATTTTTCAGGGGGAAATATGGTCATTCAATGGAATAGAGGACTTTCAAACATTCTTGATGAAAAAACCAGAGCTGAATAGAAAATATGACATTCAGATATGAGAAGCAAGAGAAGAATGAGAAGGTGAACAGGGAAAAGAAATCATAAGGAACTTATCAAAGTTGAACTATTTACATTCCCACATGGAAAAATGATAATTGCAACTTATGAAACTTTTCTCAGTATGAGAATAGTTGAAGGGAATGGAAATATATGTGTGTATACATACATATATATGTCTATATAGGAGGGTATATGGGCATATAAATACATATGTGAGTGTGTGTATATTTGTGTACAGGCATATATACAGAGGGCACAGGATCAATTGAATAGGAAGGGATGATAATTACAAGGTGAAGTTAAGAGGTGAGAGAGGAATATAATGAGAGGAGATGGGGTGAGACAGAATGGGGTAAACTATATCATGTAGAAGAGGAAAGGAAAAAATGTTACAGTGGAGGGGAAGAACAGGAAGGCAATAGGGAATGATTCAACCTTACTCACATTAAATTTGGCTTAGGGAGGGAATGATATACACACTAAATAGGGTATCTCACCCTACAGCAGAGTGGGGGGAAAGGGGATTAAAGGGGGTATGATGGAGGGGAGGGCAGGTTGGCGGGGAGGGAATTTGGAAGCACACACTTTTGAAAAGGGACAGGATCAAAGTAGAGAATAGAACAAGTGGGGGGCAGGATAGGATGGAGGGAAATATAGTCAGTCTTCCACAATATATCCACTATGCAAATGTTTTGCAAAGCTACACATGTGCAGCCTATAGTGAATTGCTTATCTTCCCAGTAAGGGTGGGTGATGATGGAGGAAGGGAAAGAATCTGGAATTCAAAGTTTTAATATCAAATGTTTAAAATACACACACACACACACACACACACACACACACACACACACACACACACATATATATATATATATATACCTGCAACTAGGAAATAAGATATACAGGCACTGGGGCATAGAGATCCATCTTGCCCTACTGGAAAGTCAGAAGGGAAATGGGAGAGGATATAGGAGAGAGCAGATTGGGAGAGGGGATATGCATTGTGGTCGTTATTTTTGGGGTGGTAGGTGGGGGAAAGGGGAATAAAATTTGTAACTCAAAATCTTGTGGAAATGAATGATGCAAACTGAAAATAAACATAAAATTTAATTAAAAAAGGAATGAGTGGGTCAAACAAGAATTCATAGAAACAATCAGTAATTTCATTCAAGAGAATGACAATAACGAGGCAACATATACCAAAACTTATGGGATGCTTCAAAAGCAGTTCTTAGGGGAAGTTTTATATCTCTGAATACATACATAAATAAAATAGAGAAAATGGCGATCAATAAATTGGACATGCAACTGAAAAAGCATGTCCTTAAAAAAGAAAAAGAACAAATTGATAATCCCCAATTAAATACTAAATTAGATAGACTAAAAACCAAAGGAGATAATAACTGGCCGTGTAACCTTGAGCAAGTTACTTAACCCCGATTGCGTAAAAAAAACAAAACAAAAAAAAAACCAAAGGAGAGATTAATAAAATTGAAATTAAGAAAACTATTGAACTAATAAATAAAAATAAAAGCTTGTTTTATGAAAAAAAAACCAATAAAATTGATAGACAATTTGGTTGAAAAAAAGGGAAGAAAACCAAAATCAAAAATAAAAAAGGGAGAATTAACCTCCAATGAAGAGGACATCTAAACAATAATTAGAAATTATTTTGCCCAATTGTATGCCCATAAATTTGATAATCTTAGTGAAATGGATGAATATTTACAAAAATGTGAACTACCCAGATTAAATGAAGAGGAAATAGAATACTTAAATAACCCCATCTCAGAAAAAGAAATGGAACAAGCCATCAATGAACTCCCTAGGAAAAAATCTCCAGGGCCAGAGAGTTTTACAAGAGAATTCTATCAAACATTTAAAGAACAATTGATTTCAATACTTTATAAACTATTTGGAGAAGAAGGAGTCCTACCAAAGTCTTTTTACACGAGAATTCTATCAAACATTTAAAGAAAAATTGATTTCAATACTTTATAAACTATTTGGAGAAGGAGTCCTACCAAATTCTTTTTATGACACAAATATGGTACTGATACCTAAATCAGGAAGAGTCAAAACAGAGATAGAAAATTATAGACCAATTTTCCTCATGAATATAGATGCAAAAATATTAAATAAAATATTAGGAAAAAGACTACAGCAACTTATCATGAGAATAATACACTTTGATCAGGCTGGATTTATTCCAGGAATGCAAGGATGGTTCAATATTAGGAAAACTCTTAGTATAATTGATCGTAACAACAAAACTAGTAGATACCATATGATTATCTCAATAGATGCAGAAAAAGCCTTTGACAACATACAACACCCATTCCTTTAAAAACATTAAGAAATAAATGGAGTCTTCCTTAAAATAATAAGTAGCATCCATTTAAAACCAAATATTATATGTAATGGGGATAAGTTAGAAGCATTTCCAATAAGATCGGGGGTGAAATGCCATGCATGAGCAGCTTTCCAGAGGAATGCTACTATAAACAGCTTTTAAGGTTCTGATTACACAGTATAGTGAACAATCTATTCCATAACAAATCAAAGTAAAACATTCACAGAAAATCAAGTTACAGCATTCACAATATTACAACTTCTCAAAGTACAACAGTCAAAGTCTTCCACTCATGGGGCAAAATCTTAAGTTAACTCAGTCAATCACTTATTCAACAATCAATTGCTAAGTAAGATCACAATATTGTCTCAAATTACAATAGTCAAAGTTTTCTACTCATGGGGCAAAGTCTTGATTAACTCAATCTTATTAAAGATATTAAAAATATTAAAATATAAACAGTCTCTTATTCAGCAACCAACTACTAAACATCATACACAAATCCTCCACCCCTAGGTCACTAGTAAACTACAATTTCATTATTACTCACTACCCAAGGATAGGTCTTTTCATCTTGACTTGGGGCTGGTTCTCAGATTCCCTGGATCCCCTTCCATGGTCCCAGATTCTACCTGAATTCACCAGACTATCACCTAGGTTCAATGGCAGACAGCTTCCAGTTCCTTGTCCAGCTCTCTGGGTAGGTTCTGCTCAACACTGACATTCACAGGGTCCAATCCAGCTGAGATCCTTCACAATTTCTGCTTCCAGGAATTCAAGGCTCAACCAAGCCACAGACAAAGTCTCAGCATCCCAGTCATGCTTCCTCAGTCACCTGGGCTCCTGGCTCCTGGCTCTGGGCTCCAGGCTCTGGGCTCCAGGCTCCAGGCTCCTGTTCAGAAGAAGCTCCACCACAAGTTCTCAGGAAATTCTGGCTCAGTTCTCCATTCTCTCTTCTGTAGCTGCTCTGACAATACATGCTGGTCCCAAGAAATTCTGACTGTGCCTCTCTGGGGCTTTTCTTTTATACACAGAATTAGCTACTTCCTGTTTCAGCCAACTCCTTCCTGTTACATCAGCAACAGGAGATAGGAGTTCATACCTCTGTTTCCCCAACAGAGGCTTGATCAATTACTGAGTGCTAAGTACCTGCTGCTACCTTTGCCAACACAAAGGGATCTTCAAATTCAAATTATATTACCATTACAGGGGGTGAAACAAGGATGTTCACTATCACCCCTGTTATTCAATTTGGTACTAGAAATGTTAGCTATAGCAATAATAGAAGAAAAAGAAATTGAAAGAATTAGGTTAGGCAAAGAAAAGACTAAGCTATCACTCTTTGCAGATGATATGATGATATACTTAGAGAATCAAGCAAAAAACTGCTTGAGATATTAAATAAATTTAGCATAGTTGCAGGCTATAAAATAAACCCACATAAATCCTCAGCATTCCTATACATTTCTAACAAAGTCCAACAGCAAGAAATAGAAAGAGAAATTCCATTTAAAGTTACTGTAGGCACTATAAAATATTTGGGAATCTATCTACCTGCCGAAACAAACCAAGGAACTATATGAACACAATTATGAAACACTTTTCACACAAATAAAGTCAGATCTAAATAATTGGAAAAATAAAAATGACAATTTTACCTAAATTAATTTATCTATTTAGTACCATACCAATAAATTCACCAGAAAATTATTTTATAGAGCTAGAAAAAATAGTAACAAAATTCATCTGGAAGAACAAAAGGTCCAGAATATCAAGGGAACTAATAAAAAGAAATACTAGGGAAGGTGGCTTAACCGTACCAGATTTTAAACTGTATTATAAAGCAGCAGTCATCAAAACTACTTGCTGAGTAATAGTACTGGCTGAGGAATAGAGTAGTGGATCAGTGGAATAGATTAGGTACATGAGACACAGCAGTCAATGACAATAGTAATCTACTATTTGACAAACCCAAAGGCCCTAGCTTCTGGGATGAGAATTCACTATATGACAAAAACTTCTGGGAAAACTGGAAAATAGTATGGCAGAAACTGGGCATAGACCAATATCTTACACTGTATACCAAAATAAAATCTAAATTGGTGCACCATATATATATAGGCTGAGACTGTAAGCAATGTGGGAGAGCAAAGAATAATTTACCTGTCAGATTTATGGAGGAGGGAGGAATTTATGACCAAAGAAGAGATAGCACTATAAAACTCAAAATGGGTAATTTTGATTAAATTGAAAAGTTTTTGTACAAATAAAGTTAATGTAACCAAGATTAGGAGAGAAGTAGAAAATTGGGAAAGAATTTTTACAACCAGTGTCTCTGATAAAGGACTCATTTCTAAAATATACAGAGAATTGAGTCAAATTTATAAGAATACAAGTCATTCCCTAATTGATAAATGGTCAAAGAATATGAACTGGCAGTTTTCAGAGGAAGAAATTAAAGATATCTATAAACATATGAAAAATGCTCTAAATCACTATTGACTAGAGAAATGCAAATCAAAACAACTCCAAGGTACCACATCACACCAGTCAGATTGACTAAGATGACAAAACAGGAAAATGATAAGTGCTGGAGAGGATGTGGACAAATTGGAACACTAATGCATTGTTGGTGGAGTTGTGAACTGATCCAACCACTCTGGGGAGCAATTTGGAACTATGCCCAAAGGGCAATAAAAAAGTACATACCTTTTGACCCAGCAATACCACTTCCAGTGCTGTATCCTGAAGAAATCATGCAAGTGGGAGGAATATCTGCTTGCATAAAATTATTTATAGCAGCTCTTTTTGTGGTGGCTAAGAATTGGAAATCAAGGGGATATCCACCAATTGGGAAATGGCTAAACAAGTTGTGGTATATGACTGTTAAATGGAACACTGTTGTACTATAAGAAATGAGGAGCAGATGGACTTCATAATAACCTGGAGAGATTTACATAAACTGATGCTGAGTGAGAAGAGCAGAACCAGGAGAACTTTGTACATAATTGCAGACACATCATATGTGTGATGACTAACTTTGATAGACTGGGCTCCTCCCATAAATGCAAGGCTATAAGACAACTCCGAAAGACTTATGATGGAAAGGATATCCACATCCAGAGAAAAAAACTACAGGGCTCGAATCCATATTGAAGCAAACCACTTGCTCTCTTTTGTGTTTAGTTTTGTTTCGTTCCTTCTTTCTCGTTGTTCACTTCATTTGTTATAATTCTTTTTTACAACCTTACTAATGCTTAATGAGAAGGTATTTGTAGAGCCTATATCAGATTGCATGCCTCTGGGAGGAAGGGGAAGGGGGACAATATAGGAGGGGGGAAAAGAGGGAGGGGGGAGAAAATTTGGAACTCAAGGGATTGTGGAACTGAATGTTGTAAACTAAATGTAGATATATAAATTTAATGAAATTGAACGGGAAAAAAAAGAACACTCATCCAGAAGGAAAGAGCTAAGGAAGTGGTTAAAGTGACAATCACAAATGAGAGGAGGAACCAGGGAGTTCCTGGGGAGGAGCAGTCTGGCTCAGGGAAGGGTGGTAGAGGGTCAGCCTCACCCACCACACCACTGTTAGAAAAGCAAAAGGGAATGAGGGGTAACTAGATAGTGCAATAGAGTGCTGGACCTGGAGTCAGGAATATTCTTCTTCCTAAGTTCAAATCTGACCTCAGACATTATGTGACCCTGGACAAATCACTTAACCCTGTTTGCCTCAGTTTCCTCATCTGTAAAATGAGCTGGAGAAGGAAATGGCAAACCACTCCACTATCTTTGCTGAGAAACTCCCCAAAAGGGATCATGAAGAATCAGATATGAATGAAAAACAACTTAACAATAAAACTTAGGCTAAGGTGACATGATTACAAAATTGGGATGAGAACCCATGTTTCCTGACTCCCAGTCCAGTGCTTTTTCCATGCTTGGTCTCTTTGACTATAGCCATGATAATAGTACAGGAAGAGACATGAGGCAGGAAAGACAAGAGGTTCTTGCAATATCAGTCTAGATTACAGAAAGGGTTTGAATTAGGGTGATAGTGGTAGGAATGGGAAAGGAGAGACAAAAGGAAGGAATCATGTTGGAAGATTTGATGAATATAGATGGTTGTAGGAGAATGTCAGGTGATTGCTATTTTTAAGCCTGGGCAAGTTAAAAGAATAAAAATTCAGCTAACAAATAGGGAAATGAGGAGGAATTAATTAGGTTGGGGGCTCAAGGGTAAAGGGAAAAGGAGTTTTTTAGGACAAGATCGTATTCAATTGAACAAACTTTTATTATATTCTCAGACTTAGTTGCATTTCTTCTAACTAGTTATACAACATGTCAGGGGAAGATTAGAGAACCCTAGAGGCTCGTTCCCATCTTAATAAAGTATGTGAACTACAAAACTGGAATTGATACATAGAGCATACTATAGTAGGGAAGTCAATGGATTTAGACTCAAAAGATCTGGGATAAAATCCTTGTTCTGCTGTGTTCGGGCAAGTTGCTTCACCTTTCTGGGGTTCAGTTATCACCTTTATAATATGAAGGAGTTAGACTAACTGATCTTGAAAGTCATTCCATCTCTAAGTCCTGTGACCTTAAAAGAAAAATAATCCAGGCTCCATCATGGACAAACATTGAAGAAGTTGAAGATGTGGTTGTGTTTGTTCTTCATTTTCAAAAAGGACCATGACATCAGGGAGATGCTGACATGACTTGCATTTGACTTTGATTTGAGGGAGGGAGGGCTGTGCAAGGTCACCAGTCTCACTTTCTCATCCAGAGCCATCTAGATCCAGTGGCCAGATATTCATCAGGATGACTGAAGATTACCCAGGATGCAATGGGAGACCCTGGCCCTTTTAAACTAAGGACTTTTTACATTCTCATTTAGGCCTCTTTCAGAAGTGAGTCAAGGGATGACCCCTTCCAGTCTCGGTAGAAAAAGAACTTGAGATTGGCAGTGCTTTCTGGTCAGGGAACCATAATGTTGAGGTTTGGAATTTGGGAGTGCTCAAGACCCCAAAATACCATCACTCCAGTGCCTGCCCAAATGAATTTGACCCAAATCTCCTCTCAGTCAAAGTAAAACAAAGTTTATTAAAGATTCGCCATATTGGGTAAACTCGTAAGGAGCCTCACCATGGGCTAGATTCTTAAGGAATCTGAGCATTTGTGACACTTGTATTAACAAGCAGCCAGAACAATCTGCCACAAACTTAATCTGAGCTAGATTGAATTTAAATATGTGGTTAGGGGAAGGGTGGAACATTCTGCTAGGGAAGCCTTCCTGTTTGAGAAAGTAATTGTAATGGTTCTTTGTTCAAAGGTCTCCTACTCATTTTCCCCTCTTTTTAATAACGTTTTCTCCTGTAATATTGTTAATTGTGTAAACTTGTTGTTTACTGAGTTGTTCTTAGTATATTGGAGGGTACTGTGGGTTTTTTTTTTTTGTTTTTGTTCAGCTTTTTCATTAGTGTCCAACTTTTTTTTTTTTAAAGCAATCGGGGTTAAGTAACTTGCTCAAGGTTATACGTCCAGTTATTTCTGGGTGTGGTGCTGAATATCTGAGCCCAGATTTGATCCCCAGGTCATCCCGACACTGGAGCTGGTGCTCTTACTCGCTGTGCTACCTGGCCACCCCCATCTTTTTTTTTTTGGAGGACAATTGGGGTTAAGTGACTTGCCCAAGGTCACATGGCTAGTTTTTTTGTATTAAGTGTCTGAGGCCAGATTTGAACTAGAGTGGTTTGCCATTTCTTTCTCCAGCTCATTTTACAGATAAGCAAACTACGGAAAAAAGGGTTAAGTGACTTGTCCGGGGTCACACAGCTGTAAGTATTTGAGGTCAGATTTGAACTCAGGAAGCTAAGTCTTCCAGATTCCAGGCCTAGCACCCTAACCACTGAACTGCCTAGCTGCCACTACCAAACCCACCACTGGCATTAAACCTACCACAGCATTCATTTGCAGACATAGTATTTAAAGACTGAGACTCTTCTACATGCCACAATGAGATATCAGCATAGGATTTTAGTGGCAGACTTTCCTTCTGCTAATTGTAAAACTGAGGCAAAAATCAATTGAGTTCCTAATCATACAACTATACAAGATTAGGCTTAGAATTAACATGTAAACTCCCAGTTACTGGTTTCAATTCTTTTTTCAAAAGTCCTATTTTTTACTTTTGTTTTATACATCCTGCCACACAGACCTATACAATGAACCCTTTGTTATGGCAAAAAGAAAACGCTTTATCAAAGTCAACCAATATAATGATTGCACTTATTTTATTTAAATAGGCTTTATTGATGTCTTCCATTTCTTACGTTATCATAGCTATCGTAACAAATTTTTTTAGAGAGAAAAAAAATCAATAGTTAATCAATACGCAAAAAAAAATCCAAAAACATGTGCAGTGTATAACACCTATGGCCCTCCCACCTCCACAAAAGTCTAGATTGTGGGTGTCCTCTCATATCTCTTCATTTGAGTAATGCTTGATCTTCATAATTTTATTATGTTTACTTTTGATTTTTTGGCATTTGAGTGGGAGAGATATTTGGTATTTACTTTATTATGGCTGATGTATATATTGTTTTCTAGGCTCTGCTTTCTTCCCTCTGCATCCCAAAAATTTTGGTATATTGTGTTATCATTTTAATGTACATAGTTATTAGTTGTTTCTATGATTTCCTCTTTGAGCCACTCATTATTTAGGATTTCATTGTTAAGTCTCCATTTGGGTTTATATCTTTTGTTTTTGGTCCTTGAATCAATTACTATTTTTTGTGTGTTTTTGTCTATGAAGGTTGTATTAACTACTTATGCCTTTTTTGCATTAAAAAATATCTCTGTCCCCAATATATAGTCAATTTTTTGGTAAAATTTCCATATTTGTAGTCTTTTGCTATTCCATTTAGAAGACACCGTAAGTCTTTTAACACTAGTTTCTTTAAGAATTTGTTCAGTTCCATATTTTCCCTTTTGCTTATTTTTCTTTTAGACTTATCCAAAACTGAGAGAGGACTTTGAAGTATCTTGTCACTATTGTGCTACTATCGATCTTCTTGTAGCTCATATAAGACCTCCTTTATGAATCTGGGTGCTAAAGCTTTCAGAGTATATACATTTATGACTGATAATTGTTTGTTGTCTATGGTTCTGTTTAGTAGTAAAATTTCCTTGTTTATCTTTTTTAATTTTTAAATGTTTGTTTTTACTTTGTCTATGCATGAGTGCAACTTCTGGTTTTTCACAAATTCATCTGATGAATAGCAAAAAAAATTTTTTCCATCCTTCAGTTTTATTTTGTGCATGTCTTTGTTTTTCAAATGTGTTTCTTATAAGCAACATATTGTAGGGTTCTGTGTTCTTATTTAATCTGTCATTCTTTTTCATTTTATCTACTCACATTGAAATTTATGAATTAGGTTTTGCCTCAAATATAGGGATTTTTTTTTAATTACAATTTTTGCTCTTCCCTTGAGCCATCCTAGGCAATCATTTAAAATAGTGAGGTACTCTCTTGATCCAGAGAGTGCCACAAAATCATGCAAGTCAAGGGGTTCAAATCTCTGGGTCTACTTCAAGAACACCCATGAAACAACCCAAGCTATCATGGGCATGCATATCCAAAAGCTGCCAAGTATTTGAAAGATTTCACATGGAAGAAACAATTCTCTTCCATTGATTTAATGGTAGAGGTGGCAGGTGTGCCCAGGCTAAGCAACGGGGTTGAACACAGGGTCATTGGCCCAAAAAGAGTGCTGAATTCTTGCTGCATATGCTTAAAAATGCAGAGAGAAATGCAGAACGCTGGGTTTGGATGTGGATTCTCTTCTCATTGGGCATATCCTGGTTAATAAGTTTCCGAAAATGTGACGGAGTACTTATAGGGTTCCTAGTCGAATTGACCCATACATGAGCTCTCCTTGTCATATTGAGATGATACTTACTGAAAATGAACAAAAATTGTTCCTAAACTAGAAGAGGAGGTTGCTCAAAAGAAAAAGATATCCCAGAAGAAAGTGAAGAAACAAAAGCTTATGGCACAGGAATAACATAAAAGTGAAATGAAAATGTTTTTTTAAAGTTATGATTTTCCCCCTCTTCTACTATAAAGATAGATTATGTTCCTTCAGTTAATTGTTTTTTTACTTTTGTTTGTGGTCCCTGAAATAATTACTATTTTTATTGCGTTATTCAGTTACTTTTTCATTTAATTTTTTTAAGGTTGTCCTGTTCCAACAGGCTCTCTTCTCCTCACCCCTGATAACATTCTCTTCTTGGTTACCCCTTTCCCTTTGGGGTTTTGCTTATTAGTTTTTTTTACTTCTGTTTTTATCTGCTTTTTTAAAAATGCTTTATTAACTTCTGATTTACATCATTCATTTCCGCCAGATTGTGAATTACAAATTTTCTCCCCGTTTTTCCCCTACCCACCGCCCCAAAACAGCAGTCCCACTGGATATGCCCTCCTCCAATCTGCTCTCTCCCATATTTTCTTCCATACCCCTTTCAACTTTTCCAGTGGATCTCTATGCCCCAGTGCCTGCATATCTTATTTCCCAATGGCATGTAAAATAGTATTAATAATAGTATACATATATATATATATATATTTGAGTATTTGATTTTAAAAATTTGAATTCCAGATTCATTCCCTTCCTCCCTTGTCTCCCACCCTTATTGGGAAGATACGCAGTTCAGTATAGGTTGTACATGTGTGGCTAATGCAAAACACTATCATAGTAGATATGTTGTAAAGGACTGACTGTATTTCCCTCCCTCCTATCCCACCTCCCACTTGTTCTATTCTCTACTTTGATCCTGTCCCTTTTCAAAAGTGGGTGCTCCCAACTTCCCTCCCCCCCAGCCTGCCCTCCCTTCCATCATACCCCTTCTCATCCCCTTCCCCCCCTACTCTCCTGGAGGGTGAGATACCCTATTTAGTGTGTATTTCACTCCCTCCTCAAGCCAAATTCAATGGGAATAAGGTTGATCCATTCCCTTTTGCCTTCCTATTCTTCCCCTCCATTGTAACCATTTTCCCTTGCCTCTTCTGTATGAGATAGTTTACCCCATTCTGTCTCTTCCCATCTCCTCTCATTATATTCTTCTCTCACCTCTTAATTTCACCTTTTAAGTATCATCCCTTCCTGTTAGCCCTCTATCTATGTATATCTGTAAACATATATACACACATTCACATATGTATTCTTATGCCTATATACCCTCATACACACACACACACACACACACACACATATATATGTACACATATTTCTATTTCCTTCAGCTACTGAGAAAAATTTCATAAGTTACAATTATTGTTTTTCCATGTAGGAATGTTAATAGTTCAACTTTGATAAGTCCCTTATGATTTCTTTTCCCTGTTTACCTTCTCATGCTTCTCTTGCTTCTTATATCTGAATGTCAAATTTTCTATTCAACTCTGGTTTTTTTCAGAAAGAATGCTTGAAAGTCCTCTATTACACTGAATGACCATATTTTCCCCTGAAACATGATACTCAGTTTTGCTGGGTAAGTGACTCTTGGTTTTAATTCCAGCTCCTTGGACCTCCGGGATATCATATTCCAAGCCCTTCGATCCCTCAGTGTAGAAGCTGCCAGATCCTGGGTTATCCTGATTGTGTTTCCACAATATTCAAATTGTTTCTTCCTGGCTGCTTGTAATATTCTCTCCTTAATCTGGGAATTCCAGAACCTGGCTATAATATTCCTAGGAGTTCTCTTTTTGGGATCTTTTTCAGGAAGCATTCAGTGGATTCTTTCAAGCTCTATTTTGCCCTCTGGTTCTAAAACATCAGGGCAGTTTTCTTTGAGAACTTACTGGAGGATGATTTCTAGGTTCTTACTTTGATCATGGCTTTCAGGTAGTCCAATAATTTTCAAATTATCTCTCCTGGATCTATTTTCCAGGTCAGTGATTTTTCCCATGAGATATTTCACAATTTCTTCTATTCTTTTATTTGTTTGGATCTGTTTAATAGCATTTTTATTTCTCATAAAGTCATTAGCTTCCATTTGTTTCAATCTAATTCTGAAGCAATGATTCTCCTCAGTGAGCTTTTGAGATTCTTTTTCCATCTGGCAAATTTGGCTTTTTAAAGCATTCTTCTCCTCATTGCCTTTTTGAGCCTCTTTTGCTATTTAAGTTAGTCTATTTTTTAAGGTGTGATTTTCCTCAGTCAGGCTGTTGACTCTCTTTTTGTAATTTTCTGGCATCGTTCTCATTTCTCTTCCCAATTTTTCCTCTACTTCTCTTATCTGCTTCTTAAGGTCCTCTATGACCTGTAACCAGCTTGTATTTTCCTTTGAAGCTTTTGGTGCAGGAGTTCTGACTTCACTGTCTTCCTCCTGTTCCATGCTTTGCTCCTTTTTGTCCCCAAAATAGGAGTCTAATGTTGGAATCTTCTGTCTGCTTTGTTTCCTTTGCCTGGTCATGTCGTCCCTCAGTCACTTGGCCCCTTGGGCTTTTTGCCACAGTAGGACTCTGCCACCAGACAGGGGAGCTTTTGTCTCAAATGCTGGGGTTTTCTCAGCTGCGGGAGGTGTTAAGATGGGTGCCCTCTCTGAGGTCTCTACACACTCTGGAAAGCTGGACACACACCCCAGGACTTCCACCCTAGACTGCAATCCAGATTCAAGAAGGTTAAAGCAAGAGCGATTACCCCTCAGACTGGTGCTTGGTCTCCTTACACTCTGCAGGCCAGGAGCTGAAGATGCCATATGGCACTGGAGCCAGCATCTCAGAATCTTCTCACCCCCTGGGGGTAAAAGCCACACAATCCCACTTACTGGGTCCCAAAGTCCAGACTGCACTGACCTCTCACTTTGTCCTTTGCATCTGTGTGTTGATAAATCTGGAAATGGCCACAGCTGCTGCTGATCTGGAGTCCCTCTGGCCAGCAGCTGGTCAGGCCCATCCTGGGGCTAAAGCCTCAGAGTGGGGCTGGGGTTGACTCCCAGAGTGCTGTGCTGGCCAATTCCTAGTGGTCTGCTGGGCTCTCTTCAGCGGGAGGTTAGCTTCTCTGTGTCATTTTTTGGGTTCTGCAGCTCCAAAGTTTGTTTAGAATCCCCTTTTACATGGATTGGGGAAGGTGGAAGCCGGAGCCCAGCGGAGTTCCTGCTTCTACTCTGCCATCTTGACTCTGCCCCCCCCCCCCCCGTTTTTATCTGCTTATATAATTCTTCCTCTCTTCCTCCCCTCTCAAACAAGTAGACTCCCCCCTCCTCTCCTTTCCATTTTGTACATTAATTTTTAAATTTTCATTCTTCCACCCTCTTCCAAAAAGGATTTTCCTCAGTCTTCATTATCCATACTCTCTTTCTACCTACTAGACTCTCTTTCTCTGAATCATGACCCCTATAATTATCTTTTCTCCCTCTTTTCTATGTATTCCTCATGCAATCAAAACTTCCAATGTGTCCATTCAAAGCTCTTCCCTCCTAGGCAATTTCTGCCATTGCTTTGTAGAGCTTGCCTCTTGGATTTTCCTTTTCCGTTGGACTTCAATCTTGAGATATTTGAATTTCCTTTCCTTTGTATTTGAAGATCATTCTCTTGAAAGCTTGTAGAACTTGTTGTTTTTGAACTAAATTATTATTTTACAGCCTTGGTTCTTTCTGGAAGTCATCTGTAAATTCTTCAAATGGTGTTTCATTTTCTATGTTCAGAAGTTCTGTACAGTTATTTTTTTATTATTTGCTGCATTGTGGTGCTAAGGTTTTTGTTCTGCTATGCTCTTCTAGGAAACCTGTGATCCTTGGATTTCCTCTAAGCATCCTGTCTTTTAGATTGCTTGCATAGTGAGCATATTTTCTTTTAATGTCATTAGTTTTTGCTTTTCTTTTTGTAGATTGCCGTTCACTTCTTTATATTTGTATTCCCAATCTATTATTCTTTCTTTTGTTTCTTTGGTAAAACTTGCCATTACAGATTCCAGTTTTTCTATTCTGCCCATTATTTTTGCCATGGAGATCTTGAATTATGCTCTCACAATTTTCACTTCTCTTGAGAAAAAGGAAAAATCCTGAGAGACAGATTTTGGGGTAACTAATAATCAATTTATCGATTAGGCTAGCTAATAATTAATAAATTGATGGGCAGTGGTTTCTTTCAGCAACCAAAGACAAAAGACATACAAAGCCTGAAAGTTTTAAATAATCTTGAAAAGGAATTCCCTTAACAACTGAAAATAAGTCTCGATTGGTAGACATTTTATGAGGGTGTGGGTTAGAAATCTTTAGCTCTTCCTGCTGAGAATGTGGCTTGATCGTGAGACTCAGTCACCTCCAGTAATCTGGACAAGGGAATCCATCTCCATCCAGACCACTCTGATTTGTTTTCTCCTTCATGAGCTGGGTCACCCTAAACTCTAATGGAGGGGCACAAAGACAGGATTAGAACTAGCCTAGACTGGATTCTGGTTACACTCTGAACAGAAGGAAGGGGTCTTAGGTTGGTTGGGAGCTGGCCCAAGATTAAAAAGCATGTTCCCCAAGGGTTAGGGGTAATCTCAATCAGTCATGTCCTTCAGAAGCTGACCTTCCTTAGGAGCTGGGCCTCAATGAAGAAACAGAGGAGAAAAACCTGGATTACAATCTAACAATTGGTTATTAATATAATAGCAAAATAATAATATCTCTCACATTCAGGTAACAGCATATTATGGTTCTGTGTTCTCCTCACATCCCATGGGGCCCTCTGTCTCATCAGATGTTGGAGGGTTTTCCTTTGTTTTGTAGTTTTTTATTAATAGATACCTAAACTTGTTTACTATATCTGGAGACTATTTTTCCTTCTACTATTAATGTTTTTACTGTTGATTTATTTACTTATGTTTAAAGTTTTTGAGTTTTCTTCTTCCTGAGATCTTTGGTAATTTTGGTCTCCCCCCCCCCCCCTCCGCCTTGATTTTCCTCTATTCACTTTCTGACCCTATCAACTCTGAGGTGGTTTCCCTGAGGGTTAGATCTCAAAGCATCTTTTGCCTCCTCCCATACTAGGCAATTCATGGTTTGCCAGATGAGGTTTCTGCCTGGGTTACTTTTGGGTGGTCAGAACTAGGCCCAGCTGGATGCTGCTGTTCTTTCCCTTAGTTTTGGTGGAATGCTGCACAGCATCCCACAGAACAGACATGTTTTCTTATCCTGATGTCCTGGCCTATTCCCTCTGTTCCTCAGTTCTCAGGCTCAACACTGGCAATTCGGAGCTTTGCAGGGCTAGTGCTATGAGGTTGCAACAGGCTTTTCCTCCAGAAGGGCTATGGCCCTGCAGACTGGCTATTGTGACCAAGGCTAACTTCTAGAGACTGGAGACAGAGTGTCTTTGGAAAGAAACAAGAGATAAGGTGGTTTGATTTTAAAAATTGCTGTTATCTCTTTCTTTTACAGAAACATAAGTGTTTAATTGCAGCAAGTAAAAACAAAATCCCTTTAATAATTTTTCTCGGGGTGGCCAGGTGAACAGTGGGTAAGAGTGCTGGCCCTGGCGTTGGGAGACCCGAGATCGGTTCCAGCCTCAGACATTTGACACCCACACAAAATAACTGGCCATGTAACCTTGAGCAAGTTACTTAACCCCAATTGCTTTAAAAATAACTAACTATATATAAAATAAATAAATAATAAAAAATTTTAAAAAATGAAAAAATAATATTTCTCCACCATCACCACTTGTATGTGCATATAAGTGTAAACATAAATTTTTTTAATTAAGCACAAAGAGAATTTCATACACTAAAGCTAGTATTTATTTGAGAAATTATTAGTAACATTTATTTATGTTTTAGGACAAAAATATTCTTTCAGTTATGTATAAATGACTAAATTTAGACTAAATTGACAATAAAAAGAAAATATTTTGAATCACTTTTGCATTATGGGTTTACTTTTAATAATCATGATTGTGTGAAATGTAAAAACTTCTCAGAATGGGTCTTGGAATTTGTCAGGTTTGAGTGTTGGCTTCCCCCTTCATTGCTGCTGTCAATCAGTCGCAAGCCCTTTGAGGAGTCTTTCAACCCCCACCTAGCTTCAGTTCTTCATCTCCTTTCCCACCTCTGTGGGTCCCTCCTCCTGGGCAGTGGTAGCCAGGGACAACCTGAGCTCACCCCCCCCCCCAACCAATGGAAGTGAGGGACAACGAGGGAAATGTGACCCTGCTGTATTAGGGTTTAAAAACTCTGTTCATCGGTGCGGCTAGGTGGTGTAGTGAGTAGAGCGCCAGCCCTGGAGTCAGGAGGACCTAAGTTCAGATCTGGCCTCAGAGACTTAGCATACACACACACACACACACACACACACAACTCTAGCCGTATGACCTTGGGCAAGTTAATCAACCCCAATTGCCCTCCAAATAGCAAAAAAAACAAACAAAATCAAAAAAACTCTGTTCATCTCATATTGAGCTCCTCCTCTCCCTGATCTGTCATGGAGAGTACTGCCCTCTTCCCCCCAGGGGAAGAGAATTAAAATTTCCTGTTTTTATCCTGAGAAATCTCTGTGTTCTTGATTAAATTTTGAATGGGGTTTTCATCCCCCACATAATGGTGTGGAAAAACCTCTTTGTTTAATTTGTAATGAAGTTTTTGCTGCAGAGATCATGAAATTAGCCAAACTAAAATGACATTTTAATACCAAGCATGCAACATACTGCAATAAACCAAAGGAATACTTTGGACTTTTAAAATATTTAAATGAAGAAAAACAATGTTTTGAGAAATTTGTTACTGTCAATGAAAAGTATTTATTTGCAACTTAAACTTCTCATTTAATTGTAAAAACTGAAAAGCCCTATGTGATAGGAGAAGAGCTTGTGTTACCTGCTGTTATTAAAATTTCAGAAATAGTTCATGAGCAAAAGTATGGGGATGAAATTCATAAAATTCCTTTATCAAATGATACTGTTTACAAAATAATTTCTGAAATTAGTTATGACTAATGCTGGCAGCTTATTACTAGGCTGAAGATCAGCCCAAAGTTTGCAATTTAGTTAGATGAAAACCTGACTTTTCTAACATGACACAGTTGTTACTTTATGTAAGGTATGTTTATTAAGGAAGCATACATGAGAAATTATTGTTTTGTTACTTTTTGGAAGGGCACACGAGAAGAAAATATATATAATATAATATATATAAGATATATATCTTAACAATGATGAATTTTTCATAGACAATAGAAAAATTCCATTGGAGTCTATACAGATGGTGTTAGAGCAATAATAAGCAGCAATGCTGAACTCATAGCAAAAGTTAAAGCTGGTGAAAATGAACATATCACTTTTAGTCAGTGCATGATCCATCAGGAGGTACTCATAGCCAAAAAAAAATCACCAGAGTTAGATGTTGTGCTTCATAATACTATCAAAATTATTAACTTCATTAAAAGTTGTGCCCTTCTGTCCTAGACAGCAGAGACAACTGAAGTTGCTTTATCTTGGGTGCATAATTTCTGTTTTGAAGAGGTTTGAGAAGTTATGGGAATCAAAGAAAAGGTCTTATACTTGACTTGTTGCTTACATAACCTGGAAGTGCCAAAGTGACTGCATTTAAGCTACATTCCACTCCTGTAAGCTTCAACTCTCTACTGAGAAAAGGGAAGTGTGTTTCATAATTATTTCTTGTGATGGAGATTATTCATTGTAATGCATCAGAGCTTTGGTGCCTTTCCATACTATTGTCATCTATTACCATACAAAAGGGGACTGGCCATTCAGGATTCAGTCCTGAGGGCATTCCTCAATCAATGGTACCCACTTTGTTTCCATTTTTTTTTTTGCCAAGATAAAGAAAGTTGCTATGAATATTTTGTTATATTGTATGGGGTGTTCCCTACTGCAGATAACATATAAAAACTTTTTTTCCTCTTACTGTCCTTGGAGCATATGCCCAATAATGAGATTGATGGCTTAACAGATAAGGAATAAAGTTTAGTGACTCCTCTAATATAATCCTTGACTTTGAACATCCTATCCACATTCCTTCCTTATCTCTTTCTAATTTTGCCCAGATTTCTAGCTACTTCTATAACTTTTTTCCTTTCCTTTTTATTTATTACCTTGACCAGACTGTGATTACATTGGTGTCTCCCAGTCAGGAAACTCCCTCTGCCAATGTAGCTATGTACCTGTTCTGCAATTCAGAGCTTTTGAGAGTTGCCAGGGGATTATTATGAGGTTAAGTGACTTGCCCAGGTTCACACAGCTGACTCCAAAGCAACTCCAGTTCTCAATCTATTATGCTGCTTCTCCACTTCCTATAACCTTTCACACAGCATCCCCATATGCCCAGTTTGTCTTTGCCTTATTCTGGCTTATTCTCAAGTTTTGTTGCTTGATTTGAGGATAGTTTTGCTAATGAGCCAGGTTTAAATTGTGCCATGTGGATGGTGGAAAAAATTCCTTACCAATTCTCCCCTCTCCTTCCATATGTAGCTAAAATTAAATGACCTCAGGGTAGTGACTCTTCCTCCAGTTGGGTGGAATAAATCCATACACGGAGGAAAACTCTCTAGCATCAGCAATCCCAAGGACCTTCCTTATCCCCAGAGGTCCTGCTATTTTTGAATAACTAGAGGCTTTGGGACTTCTCTAGGGCATAAATCCTGCTGCTAGCTCCACCTACCTGTCCCTGGATGACTTTGGAATTAAACTAAGTTTCCTTAGTCATTTTTACTAACTTGAAAGCTAGACCAAACCAAAAGAGAAATATGCCAAACACACCAAAGAACAAGATTATTGGAATTATTCAAAGAGTAATATGCAAATAATTTTACTCTATGAAATCATGAGTTTGGCACACTCTTTAAATCGATCTCTTTATAAAAAACCATTGACTTTTTTTATGGATTTTCCCTCACTCTACCTCTGTAATTTCATCAGCTTGATCTGATGAAACTACTTCAACCACTTCTCAGGATAAAATTGCTGTTTTGGCTGCTAGTTTCATTAATTTTACTATAAAATTACCAAAATCCTTGGTGGGAGGAGGGTGTGGAAGAAGAAGGGAAGAAGGTTTACCTTCAGAGTTATGACTCTTTAGAGTTGACCATTTAAGAGTGAGTTTGGGGAGAAAGACAATATAAAGATGTGTGATGTGGTCCTACCCTTCCATGCCAGCTCATCCTTCCCTGTAGGGAAGCAGTGTGGTACAGAGGAAAAAACACTGACTGACTTCAAATCTTACCTCTGATGCTTCCTACCTATATGACCTAAGGCTTATCGGGGCCTCAAGGTTTCCTCATCTGTAAAATGGAGTTAAGGAGAACAATTTATACTAAAACAACAACATTGTAAAAATTAATAACTCTGAAAGACTTAAGAACTTTATCGGTTCAATGGCCCACTATTCCAGAGGACAGATGAGAAAGATTGGTACCCACCTTCTGACAGAGAAGTAATGGACTAAATACACAGGATAAGATATACATTTTTGGAAATAGACAATGTGGGAATTTGTTTTGTTTGATTATGCTTTGTTGTTTCAAGGTTTGGGGTTTGAAGCTTGTTTTCTGGGGGGGGGGGTTGGTTTTATCTTGTTTTGTTTTCCCCAGTGAGGGGCAGGGAGGGAGTGAGAGAAGACAAATGTTTGTTGGAAAGTTTTGGCTAACAAATAAATAAATAAAAAGGAAAGGATGGGACTATTGGACTCAGAGATCCCTTCTAGCCCAAGAGCTATGAGTCTATGAAAAGAGAAGAACAGGGATGGCATTTACTCACCAGCCTCTCTGCCCTACAGTTCACAGTACTCCTGCTGAGGGATGCCTGCCACAGCCATGAGGGACTTTGTGATTAGAGGAGGGAAGAGCAGGCAGGGAAATTTTGTCTGTGTGACTGCTGTAGATGCTGAAGTCACAATTACATTATAACCACTCTGCTCGGCCCACCCGTGGGGGAGCAGGGGATGATTAGGAGCTTCTGTACCCATAGAAGGGGGCAGAGTAAGGAGTGTTATGGAAAATGAATATAGAAATCAGTATTTGTTGTTTTTTGTTGTTGTCATTTCAGTTGTGTCCAACTCTTCATGACCCCATTTGGGGTTTTCTCAGCAAAGGCACTGGAGTGGTTTGTCATTTTCTTCTTCAGTTCATTTTATAGATAAGAAAAATTAAGCATACTGGGTTCAGTGACTTGTCCAGGGTCACATAGTTACTAAGTGTCTGAGGCCAAATTTGAAGTCAGTAAGAGGGGTTCTTTCTAACCTCAGATCTGGCACTCTATCCATTGTGCCATTTAACTCCCTTGAATGTTATAAATTAAAGCATTAAAGTTCATTGTAGATGCTTAATAAATGTTTATTGACGATTAAAGTGAAAGGTACCATCTAGGGAGCAGAAAAGGGCTTCACTAAATCCAAGTTATGGTTTTGTTTTTTGCCAGGATTTAGTCTCTACAGCATGAAATATGGAGAGTCTCAGACACAACATAAGACACAATGAGGCCAGAATGGAATCTGTAGGACAATAGAGAAATATGCTTGTTTGCTCATGGGTTACTGGGTTATTTGGTTTTTTTTTTTTCAACCCACCTTTACCATGAAAGATGATAATCCTCAGTCATCACTAACACTACAGAACAGAAGTTATGGGATTTCACAAAATTAAGTAAAGTTTTTTAAAACAGGAGGTTAAATTTCAATGGTAGAGACTCTCCAAGTTTTTTGTCTTATATAGTTCTCAGCTTTGAAACTACCTCAGACTATGGGAAACAGTTTTCAAATGCCCATCTATTTGAGCCTTCCCCCTCAATAATAGCCTAATCATATTCAACCAGAAGCATCACACTAAGTTCTTCAGCAGTTGGCTCCAAAAGTTATTTAGGTCTCACTTCTCAGTTTTAGAATCACTGGATCAAGCTGTCTTGTCACTCACTTCATGGGCAGCCATCAATACTGAAGCTGTCCACCACCACCATAGCAACAACAGAGGCACCCACTTAAAAACGATACGCTGTGGCATAAGAGTAATATCCTGGCCAATAGGGAGATGGAAAACCACAACCAGTCAGCCGCTATGTGATGAAGCAGTCTTACAGAACCATCCTTGACCTCTCAGTCTAAATGCTCCCGGCTCCCAGCACAAGAAACTGAGCAAGCAGGAAGACGGATAAAGTTGTAGCCAAGACATTATTTTCTACTCCTTGTTTTCTTGTAATGTTAACTATTCTTGAATTCCTCCAGCCCTTAAAAACCTATAAGATACAATATAGTGCTTGATTATATTCTGCTTTTTTCTCTAATTGCCTTCCACCTGGAATCCCACTCACAGTGTGAGTTTGAATCTTACCTATTATTCAAAGTTAGGTGACTCAGGAAATAGAGTACCCAGCCTGGAGTCAGAAAGAACTAAGTACAACTGAGACCAAATCTGGTCTCAGACACTTACTAGCTGTGTGACCCTGGAAAAGTCATTTAATTCAGTATGCTTCATTTTTCTTATCTATAAAATGAACTGGAGAAGGAAATGGCAAACCACTCCAGCATCACTGCCAAGAAAACCACAAAAAGGGGACACAAAGAGTCGGACACATCTGAGAAATGACTACACAACGACAACATTATTTAAAGCCTAGCTCATGTCCTCCTTCCAAGCTTATAGTACTGCTACTATTATTTTAAAGGACAAAAGATGTAACTTTATACCAACTAAACATAGCCTCAGGCAGCTAAGTGACACAGTGGATAGAGCTCCAGTCCTGGAGTCAGGAAGACCTGAATTCAAATACAACCTCAGACACTTACTAGTTGTGTGACCCTGGGCAAATCACTTAACACTATTTGTCTCAGTTTCCTCATGTGCAAAATTATCTGAAGAAAGAAATGGCAAACCATTTATAGTATCTTTGCCAAGAATCCCACCCCCACCCCTGAAAAAGGGTCACAAAAGTTGAACATGACTAAAAATGACTAAACAACAACAAATAGCCTCATTTTTTCAAAAATCCATACATAATAATATGTTAACATTAACATGTTACCAATGTTAAAACAGCATGCACATATATGTAAGCAGAATATATAAGGGATTAATTTACAATAGTTTGGGGAAGTAGCTAAGGGAGCACAAAAATGTTATGAAGAAGGTGATTCTTAAGTTGCGTTTTCAAAGGAACCATGGATTAAAAGAGGTAGAGGAAAGGAGAGAGAGCATGCCAGTGCAAAGCAACCAAAATGGGAGGAACAGCAAGTAGACTAATATGGCTGGAAACCAGGATGCTTTGATAAGTAGTAAAGAACTAGGAATGTAGGAAGGAGCAAGGCTGTGAAAAAGCTTTAAATGCCAGAAAGGAGAGTAAAAGTTGATCCTAGAGAGAATAGAGAAAGGTCCAGTTGCTAGGAAGTTTGTCTTAACATCAAGCCTAAATCTCTTTGCTGCTTGTACCTGTAGCATTTGGTTCTTCTGTCTGAGGCCAAGTCAAATGCTCTGTTGGTGAGACCCACGAGGTTGTACATAAGGCACAGGCCTCTGGGAGTCTTTATGCCAAAGGTCTCACCAAATCTACCCCAAGTATCAAAGTTTTCAGAGAGAACTCAGAATCTCTCTTGCCTACTCCTAGACTCAGACTAAACCTCATTTCTGCATAGTCACTGTCAGAAGTTCCTAACCATCTTAAAACAGATCAGATTTCTCAGAAGGAACTGATTAAATCCTGGAAAGAACTGGTTAAATAAGACAAATCCCATATGAAAAGCAAGAGGCAAGAGCAAGTCATGTAGTCAAGAATGCATCTGTTCTTACTTGCTGCACCTTCTCCCAGTATTCCAGCCTCTCTTGCACAAATCCATTTTTAAAACCAATGAGAACTCAGAAGGGATTTTGAAAAGAGAAAATGAGGCAAGAACCTCGGCTTTAATCAGTGTGGTGATTAGGTCTCACACCTAGAAATCTATTCAGGTTTTCTCAGTTATAGTTAGTAACAAATGACCAACAACTACTGCATTAAAAAAAAAATTCATTCTTTAATGAGTGGCAAAATTATTGATCTTATTTCTTTGCTTTATACTAGAATCTTCTAGATGATCATTTCAAATCACTTTAGTAATTCATTCATCAAATATTTATTGATCCCATACTATATACAAGGCATTATAGAGGACTTTTTTTTTTTTACCCTGACCTATGATTGCATCATTGCGGGGAGTTCCCAGTATAGAAACTTCCTACATTGATTGCAGATAGGCAACTTGCCTTTAACTCACAGGATTTGAGTTGTGTGGCACAATTGTGGGATGTGAAAAAATGATTAACACATAGATCGTGCCTTCATGTAGCATATAGTATATTAGGAAAATAAGACATGAACAGATGGGATAATAATTAAGCTTCTAACAACCTACCTTATGAAGGAATGGTGTTCCATCCATTTACTGACTGCTTTCCTTTCCAAATACTTGGGAGTGACAGTCAATAGCCTGTCAATAAGCATTTATTAACTGATATTATATCAGGCACTATTCTAAGAACTGGAGATAAAAAAAGAGGAAAAAGCCCTACCCTCAAGTAGCTCACAATCTTATGAGGGAGACAATGTGCAAACAACTTGTATATAGGAAAAACAGGAACAATTCAACAAAGGTAAGGAACTAGAATGAAGAGGGGCTGGGGTGCGGAGTCAAGATGGCAGAGTAGAAGCAGGACCTCCCTGCTGCTCCAGCTTCCACCTTCCCCAATCCATGTAAAAAGGGTGCTCTAGACAAACTTTGAAGCTGCAGAACCCACAAAATGACACAGAGAAGCTAACGTCCCACTAAGGACAGCACGGCAGGCCAGCATGAATTGGCCAGCGCAGTAATCCCAGGGTGGGCCTGACCAGCCGCCAGCAGGAGGGACTCCATATCAGCAGCAGCTGCGGCTGATTCCAGATTTATCAACACATAGATGCAAAGGACAAAATGAGAGGTCAGTGCAGTCTGGACTTTGGGACCCAGTAAGTAGGAGTGTGTTGGCTTTTGCCCCCAGGGCGAGAAGCTGCTGAGACACCAGCACAGCCAGCCAGGGCCAGGTGGCAGCTTCAGCTCCTGCCCTGCAAAGTGTAGGGGGACCAAGCACCAGTCTAAGGGGTAATCGCTCTTGCTTTAACCTTCTTGGATCTAGATTGTGGTCCTGGGGTTTGGGACTAGCTTGCCAGAGCATGTGGAGACCTCAGAGAGGGCACCCATCTAATTCCTCTGGCAGCTGAGAAAACCCCAGCATTTGGGATGAAAGCTCCCCTGTCTGGTGGCAGAAAGCCCAGGGGTCAAGTGACTGAGGGGTGACATGACCAGGCAAAGGAAACAAAGCAGACAGAAGATTCCAACATTAGACTCTTATTTTGGGGATAAAAAGGAGCAAAGCATGGAACAGGAGGAAGACAGTGAAGTCAGAACTCCTGCACCAAAAGTTTCAAAGGAAAATACGAGCTGGTTACAGGCCATAGAGGACCTTAAGAAGCAGATAAGAGAAGTGGAGGAAAAATTAGGAAGAGAGATGAGAACAATGTAAGAAAATTACAAAAAGAGAGTCAACAGCCTGACTGAGGAAAATCATACCTTAAAAAATAGACTAACTCAAATAGCAAAAGAGGCTCAAAAAGGCAATGAGGAGAAGAATGCTTTAAAAAGCCGAATTTGCCAGATGGAAAAAGAATCTCAAAAGCTCAATGAGGAGAATAATTGCTTCAGAATTAGACTGGAGCAAATAGAAGCTAATGACTTTATGAGAAATCAAGATGCTGTTAAACAGATCCAAACAAATGAAAAAATAGAAGGCAATGTGAAATATCTCATGGGAAAAATCACTGACCTGGAAAATAGATCCAGGAGAGACAATTTAAAAATTATTGGACTGCCGGAGAGCCATGATCAAAGTAAGAACCTAGAAATCATCCTCCAGGGAGTTCTCAAAGAAAACTGCCTTGATGTTTTAGAACCAGAGGGCAAAATAGAGCTTGAAAGAACCACCGATCACCTCCTGAAAAAGATCCAAAAAAGAGAACTCCTAGGAATATTATAGCCAGGTTCTGGAATTCCCAGATTAAGGAGACAATATTACAAGCAGTCAGGTAGAAACAATTTGAATATTGTGGAAACACAATCAGGATAGCCCAGGACCTGGCAGCTTCTACACTGAGGGCTTGGAATATGATATTCTGGAGGTCCAAGGAGCTGGGATTAAAACCAAGAGTCACCTACCCAGGAAAACTGAGTATCATGTTTCAAGGGAAAATATGGTCATTCAGGGGAACAGAGGACTTTCAAGCATTCTTGCTGGAAAAAACAGAGTTGAATAGAAGATCTGATATTCAGATACAAGAAGCAAGAGAAGCATGAGAAAGTAAACAGGGAAAAGAAATCATAAGGAACTTATCAAAGTTGAACTATTAATATTCCTACATGAAAAAATGATAATTGCAACTTATGAAACTTTTCTCAGTAGTTGAAGGGAATAGAAATATATGTCTATATATGAGGGTATATGGGCATATGAATACATATGTGAATGTGTGTATATATGTTTACAGATATACATAGAGGGCACAGGACCAATTTAACAGGAAGGGATGATACTTAAAAGGTGAAATTAAGAGGTGAGAGAGGAATATAATGAGAGGAGATGGGGAGAGACAGAATGGGGTAAACTATCTCATATAGAAGAGGCAAGGGAAAATGGTTACAATCGCAGGGGAAGAATAGGAAGGCAAAAGGGAATGGGTCAACCTTATTCCCATTGAATTTGGCTTGAGGAGGGAATGAAATACACATTCAATAGGGTATCTCACCCTCCAGGAGAGTAGGGGGGAAGGGGATGAGAGAGGGGATGATGGAAGGGAGGGCAGGCTGGGGGGGAAGGAAATTGGAAGCACCCACTTTTGAAAAGGGATGGGATCAAAGTAGAGAATAGAACAAGTGGGAGGTGGCATAGGAGGGAGGGAAATATAGTCAGTCCTTTATAATATATCTACCAGGTTATTGTTTTGCATTAGCCACACATGTACAACCTATACTGAACTGCTTATCTTCCCAGTAAGGGTGGGTGACAAGGAAGGAAGGGAACGAATCTGGAATTCAAAGGTTTAAAAATCAAATATTCAAATATATATACATAAATATATATATATATACTATTATCAATACTATTTTACATGTAATTGGGAAATAAGATATACAGATATACATATATATAATACAGATATACATATATATATATATATATATATATATATATATATATAGAGAGAGAGAGAGAGAGAGAGAGAGAGAGAGAGAGAGAGAGAGAGAGAGATCCACTGGAAAAGTCGAAAGGGTATGGGAGAAAATATGGGAGAAAGCAGATTAGAGGAGGGGATATTCTGTGGGACTGCTGTTTTGGGGCAGTGGGTAGGGGAAAAATGGGGAGAAAATTTGTAACTCAAAATCTGGTGGAAATGAATGATGTAAATCAGAAGTTAATAAAGCATTTGAAAAATAAAAAAAAGAGGGGCTGGGAAAGGTTTCCTATAGAAGGTAGGGTTTTAAGCAGAGTTTATAGGAAGTGATAATAATTTAATATCATTTTAATAGTCTCAATAAGGACCAGGAACTGAACTAATCAACCAGAAGAAGAGCCTGGACCTAACAATTTCTTTGTTCTCTGCATAAACTCAAAGAATACCTCTTCCTATGTCAACAAAGCCATTTGGGACTTACTTTATGGCTATTAAGGATGAGACTCTTAATCTGAGGCACTGAGTAATAAGACTTTTTCTTATCTTAATATTTTTTGGACATATACTATGTTATGAAATATTAATGGTAAAGAAAATCAGATATCCTGAGTCAGAATTTCAATCAACACTTTGTCAGCTTTTTTATTTTATTGTATTTACCATCTATTCAATTAAGAAAATTCATAATTTTGAGTGATTCAGCCATGCTGAATTGGGATAGTTCTAAAAAAAAAAAGTATTCACATTCTTTTGTTCAGGCAGTCAGAACTTAGGTTTGGCTCCATGTACATGTATTTGGTAGCTTTAAGGGAATAAATGATAAAAATGTATGTCACCTAGCCTGTTTGTCTTCTTTAACCAAACTTTGAGGTTGACAGAAGCAAGGGAAGCCACCGGGCAGAGACGAAGAGGGAGAGCATTAAAGGCTTAAGGAAGAAAATGCCCAGAGCCAAGAACTGGAGTGTCTTCTTCAAAGAACAGCAAGAAGTCCAATGTCACTAGATTTAAAAGTATATGGTAGGCTGTGAGGTTTAAAAAAAAAAAAAAATACCTGGAAAATTGGAGAGGAGAAGCAGTTTTGTTACAAAGGACTTTGAATAATAAACAGAAGGTTTTATTTTTTGATCCTGAAGGTGACCGGGAGCCTCTGGAGTTTGTGTGGAGGGGTGGGAGTGGGTGGCCAGGGAGAATGGCATGGTTGGACCTGCACTTTAGGAAGATTTTGAGATTAAGAAAGTGCCACTGAGATTAAGTATCCATTTATTGGCTACTGACTAAAGTCCACCATGACCTCAAGCCCACATACTAGATTAAATTAAACAAAAATTGAAACAAAGTGCCAACCACATGCAAAGTTGAAAAAGCAACATTGTCCTTGCCTTCAAGGAGCTTGTAGTCTGTGAGTTGTAAATATATGTACACAAATAACTATCATACAAGGTAGGAAGTGATTTGATCAAAAAAAAGACACAAAGTAGTCGTGGAAAATTTGAGGGGAGAGAAAATACTTGCAGTTGTTGGAGATAGGAGGAAAAGAAAAAATCAAGTAAATCTTCATGGGACTGGTACTAAAGCTATCGCTCTTCTATGGATGAGAACCTGAGGCAAAAGACAGAAGTGGGCATTGCCTGAGGGACTAGAGTTATGAGATCTTTTCGGTATTAGAGCACTTATAATCTCCAAAATCCAGAGTTCATTTAAATGGAAAAGAAAAAAGCAGCAGGAGAAAAGAAAGGACTTGCCAGGTGCTATAGTTCATTCAGATAAATTCTCCTATTCCAACACACACACACACACACACACAACACAACACATACCACTTTTATTCAGTAAATTCGTGTCGTGTGTGCCCAATCCCTCCAAAAAGTTTTTTGGAAAATATTAACAAGGCAACATTATATTTTGTCTTAAATCTATTCAACCAACAATGTTCCATTACATTGCCTCTACTTTGGCCTCACCACCTATAAGAACCAGAAGGGAAAGTGAAAAGAGAAAAATATACCAGTCATCTTCTGAAAGAAACTCCAGCATGAAAACTCTCGGAAATGTCATAGACCCCATCCAGAGCTTCCAAACCAAAGGAAAAATACTTCAAGCAACCAGCAACCAGAAAGAGATTTTTATACCAAGGATCCACATGTAGGATAACAGAAAACTTAGCAAACTACCACTATAAGGAAAAGGAAAGGTTAGAATATGATATTGCAAAAGATGAAAGGTTTACAAATGAGAATAACTTGCAAAATGGAATATAATCCTATGGGAGGGAGGAATTGTCTTTTAACTAAAATAGAGGCTTTTCTCGTTCAAAAAACAAAACAACATTCCTGATGAAAAGACCAGAGGTGGGTGGAAACTTTGAAATGCAAACACAGGAATCATGCAAAACACAGAAAAAAACGTAAATGTATTTGTGCAACTAGAAGGGACTATATAATGATGCCAATATGTTTAGATTCTAATAAGGAGAGAAGAAATAAGGGTTATAAAGGGAGCTAAATGACTGGTGAAGGAGTAGTTTGTTCTGTTGTGATGCTCTTAAGAGAAGAAAGAAAAGGGAGGGAGAAAGGAACAGGCTAAGAAAGAAAGGGGGAGTAAGGAAACGTAGACAGTTACTTGATGCAATTGGGGTACATGACAAGAAGATCATGTAAATATGGAGGAAGAAGGAATAGGTATAACATGAATCTCACATTCATCTCAACCTGACAAAGGAGGGTTGGACATGCTCTTACAGAGTGGTGTAAAAATACATCCAATTCAACAGAGATAAAAAAGAAAAAGGGTTGGGGCGGCTAGGTGGAACAGTGAATAGAGCACTGGCCCTGGAGTCTGGAGGACCTGAGTTCAAATCCGACCTCAGACAGTTAACACAAAACTAGCCATGTGACCTTGGGCAAGTCACTTAACCCCAATTGCCCTACCTCCCCCCTCCAAAAAAAAAGAAAAAAGAAAAATCTAAAAAAAAAAAAAAGAAAAAGGGACAGAGGAGTAGGGAAATTAAGAGGAAGGATAGATTCAAGAGCTAGAAATAAGGAGAAAAAATAAAGGAAATGTTCAAAGCCTATTTTGTCTGATGGTGTGCCAACAATTTGAACAAAATGGATGAATATTTACGAAAATATAAATACTCAGATTAACAGGAAAAGAAATAGAAAGTTTAAATAACCCAACCACAGAGGGGAAAGCCTTAAGTAAATTCCCAAAGGAAATAAAAATTCTAGGACCAAAGGGACTTACAAGTGAATTCTATCAAATATTCAAAGAATAATTAATTTCATTATTATACAACTTGTTTACAAAGTACGAAAAGGATGGGATACTAGTAGGTTTCTTTTTTTTTTTTTTAAAGCAATTGGGGTTAAGTAACTTGCTCAAGGTTACACGGCCAGTTATTTCTCGGTGTGGTGCTGAGTAGTAGGTTTCTTTTATGATACAGATATGACCCTGATACCTAAACCAAGAAGCAATAGCTCAGAGGAAGAATACTATAGACCAATAGTCCTAAAAGAAATCAAGGCAAAAATTTTAAATGGAATGTTGGTAAAGAGGTCACAGCAACATATTAAAAAGATTATGTAATATGACCCAGTTTAAATTGCCAGGAATGCAGGGTTAGTTCAATATTAGGAATACTATGAACATAATAGTTTTAATTAATAACAGAAATAATAAAAGCCACATAACAAAACATACCACCCAATTCTATTTTTAAAAAATGTTAAAGCATAAGATTAAATAAATCTTTCATTAATATAGTAAACAGTATCTGTCTGAGACCAGAGCCAATATTATTTGTAATGAAAATATGATGGGGCCTTTCCATTAGGATTAGGAGAAAAGCAAGGATGTCCATTATCATCACTGTTTTTATAATGCTAGATAAAGCAATTAGACAAGAAATAAAAATGAATGGAATGCACATAAAGAGAAAGTAAAGCTACAACTTTTTATGTAAGATTTGATATTCTGTTTAGAGTACCTTAAAGATTCAGCTAAAAAAATTAATTGAAACAATAACTTCAGAAAAGTACCAGGATATAGAATAAACTAACAAATTACTAACTTTTCTGAATACTACAAAAAAAAAGTTAAATAGTGAAATTCCATTCAAAGGAATTATAGAATGTACTAAATATTTGGAAATCTACCTACCAAGGCAAATGCTAAAACTACCTAAACATAACTACAAAACACTTAAAAAAAATAAAGACAGAACTAAATATTAGAAGACACATTAATGCTCATGTAGGATATACTAATATAACAAAAATAACAATACTACCTAAATTAATTCATTTATTCATAACAATAAAATTACCAATTTGCCATACCAGTCAAGTTACCTAAGAAGATTAGTTTACATGGCTAGCAAAAAATAATAATAATAACATTTCTGGTATATATCCATTGTACCATGGACGAGACAAATTAATCATCTAAAACCATATGGAGAACCTACCACATACAAAGCACTCTGCTAAGGGCTATAGGCACAAGTAATAAAAGTGGAGTTTACAGTTGTAATCTGTCCACTTTATAAGATAGTTGTGAACATCACATAAGATAATAATATGTTTGGAAAACCATAAAATGTTTAAGGAGTGTAAGTTCAATAATAATAGTATTATTACCCAAAATAAGGACTGCATAAAATAAAGTTTCATTAAAAGCTTATGATAATCCCTTAAGTGTGAACATAAACTTCATATTAAATTCACCAGTCAAGTTTTGAACTATTCTTTTTTTTTAACATGATTAAATTATGTAAAGGTTTGGATAAGATAGGATATGGAAATTTTTTTCTCTGTATAAAAAGGAATATTCTCTATGGAGCTCCATGCCTATACTTATCTATAGATAAATACTATAAGACTATACTGTGTCATAAGTCAAAAGACAGAATCCCTTTGAAATAAATTTGGCTGTAATCCCTACCATTAAATAATTTTTTGTTGTTGTAAAATTTTAATAATTAAATAATCAGCCAAAGAGCCCATATAGATTGTGATGTTTTTAATTTTTTTGTACAGGCTATTCAGAGAATCTTTTTGTTTTGTTTTGGAATTTTGTAAATCTTTTATTGATGCTTTTCTTGCTTTTTACATCACCCTTCCTTGCTTTTTACTTTTCCCCTACCCCTTACACACACACACACACACTTTCTCTTGTAACAAAATAGTTCAGCAAAACAAACAGAAGAACTAAACAAACTATTGTTTGACAACATTTGAAGCAATCTGCATCGATAGCCCACCAATTCTCTTCCAAGAGAAGGGAAATATGTTTCACCTTCATTCTTCAGGAACTAAGATTGGTCATTGCATTTAATTAGAATTCTGATGTCTTTTGATGTTGTGTTTTTCATGATGGTGGTCATTGTATACATTGCTCCCTTGGTTCTGCTTTCTTCATTCTGTATCAGTGTTATTAATACTGGTGAGAATGTACTATGTGCCTGGAAAGATGCTAGAAACTGTTAGAGATATGAAAGACTGTAATATGTGGTCCTTGCCTTAAAGAACTTATAATCTAACTAGGGATGCAAAACTTACATATGTAAAATGATAGCGAATAAAGACAACATATAACTATGGAGTCTGAATTATGATAAAAATGACAAGTATTACACATATTCACAGAAAAAAAGCAATCATGGGGTAGGTTATGCAAAGGACCATCATCAATGGTAGATATTCATTTACATATATATAGCTAACAAACACTCACCTTCAAATCACTGTTGAGTGCATAACTTCAGATTTTCTAAAGGATTGGGAGAATTCAAGTCCCTCAAGAAAAAAAAGTTATGTTCTGTAGGACCTTCTATTTCTAATGGGATGTTATTTGACTTATGGTTTTGGGAGTGGGGGTGTGGAAGAGCAATCATAACAGTTTTGCTTTTGAGCTGTAGTAATTTTTAATCTTTAAAATTGTATAATCCATCTTATTAAACATAGAGCTTTATTTTCCCCCAGGATAGCATGCTCTGAAATCTACAGCATAAACTCCACAGAAGCAGAATATATTTTGAAGAAATGATAGTCTATCCACAATTGGTAAATGGTCAAAAGAAATGAACAGGTAGTTTTTAGATGAAGAAATTAAAGCTATCTATCGTCATATGAAAAAAAAAACTCAAAATCACTAGTGATTAGAGAAATGCAAATTAAAACAACTCTTGGGTACCACCTCACACCTACAGACTGGCTAATGTGATAGAAAAGGAAAATGATAGATTTTGGAGAAAATGTGAGAAAATTAGAACACTAATGCATTGTTGGTAGAATTGTGAACTGATTCTAGAGAACAATTTAAACCTATTCTCCTCCCCCCCCCAAAACTGTGCATACCCTTTGATCCAGCAATACCACTACTAGGTCTGTATTCCAAAAAGATCATATGAAAGGGAAAAGAACCCACATATAAAAAATATTTATAGTAGCTCTTTTTGTGGTGACAAAAAATTGGAAATTGAGGGAATGCCCGTCAATTGGGAAATGGCTAAGTTGTGTTATATCAATGTAATGGAATACTATTGCGTTACAAGAAATGATGAGCAGGTGGATTTCAAAAAACCTGGAAAGACTTACACGAACTTATGCTGAGTGAAGTGAGTAGAAACAGGAGAACATTGTACACAGTAACAGCCACATTGTGTGATGACTGCCTTTGAAAGACTTAGCTCTTCTCAGCAATGCAAGGATTCAAGACAATTCCAAAAGATTCATGATGGAAAATGCTGTTCTCATCCAGAGAAAGAACAATGGAGTCTGAATGCAGATCAAAGCACACTATTTTCACTTTTTTTGTTTTTTCTTTCTCATGGTTTTTTACTTTTGTTCTGATTCTTCTTTCATAACATGACTAATGTGGAAATATATTTAACATGATTGTATATGTATAACCTCTATCAGATTGTATGCTCTCTTGGGGAGGGGGGAAGGAAGGGAGAGAGGGAGAAAAATTTGGAACTCAAAATCTTACAAAAATAAATTTTGAAAGCTGTCTTTACATGTAATTGGAAAAATAAAATACTATTAAAAATTATAGTCTAAGAAACACTATTCTATGAAACACTAAAAATTCACAAATCAAGGTAAATCCTAGAGTATGCAGTCCTCCAAAATGCCCCACATTCTGTAGAGATTCAATCTTGTATGCCTAAAGCATTCCTAGTTTGAAAGCTTTGAAAATTGAGACTCTAGAAGAACATTTCTGGAGAGCATGGGTCTCACTAGGTTTGACAACAAAGCTTGTGGAAGGCAGGGATAGGGTGGGAAAGGGTTGCTGAAATTTCTGTTTCATTTAATAAGAAGGGAATCAGCACAGCTCTTACTAAAATTTATTTTTTTCCTGAAGGTCTATGTGGTGTGGTAAAAGATCACTGAACTTGGAATCAGAAGCCAAGTTCAAATCCTGGCTCTACCTCTTAATAAGGGAGCCTCTGTCTTATAAAATGAGGGTACAAATATTTGCACTCCTATACCTTACATTGTTGTTGCAAGGATGAGATAAAATAATGCATTTTATAAGCAGGAGCACAGGAAACTTTTGTTATTATTGTCTGGCTCCCAAATGCAGATATTTCTTTTATAGTGAATGAATAAGTAAATTTGCTTCAAAAGGCAGGGCTGCCAAAAGTCCCATTTCTAACGTATAAAACTGATTGTGTCCTTTCTCTGCTCATTGTCTTCCTATTACCTGCATAATCCAACTCCAAACAATCTTCCCAGCTTTATTTCCCAATCTATATAACCCTTGATGCTAACAAAGTACTAGATCTAGGCCTGTCACATATTTAATGTATTATTGGTCTGAGTACTTGCATGGGAACTTTTTTCTTTTTTTAAATTATTTTTTCTTGTTTAAATGTCCATTTATTTTAGTTTTCAATATTATACAAGATTTTGAGTTCCAAATTTTTTTCTCATCTCTCCCCTCCCGCCAACCCCAAGATGGCAAGCATACTGATTAAAAGTATCAGTCTTCTCCCAGTCTTCTCTCTCTTTTATCCCTCATATTTCCCCCTTACCCCTTTTCCCATTACTTTCATGTAGGGCAAGATGGATTTCTATATCTCTGTGCCTGTATATCTTATTTCCCAGTTGCATGTAGAAACAATTTTTAACATTTGTTTTTAAAACTTTGAGTTTCAGATTCTCTCCCTTCTTCCCTTTTCACCAACCCTGATTATAGGTTATACATGTGTAGTTAGGCAAAACATTTCCATAGTAGTCATATTGTGAAAGACCAACTATATTTCCCTCCATCCTATCCCACTCCCATTTATTCTATATTTTCCTTTGACCCTGTCCCTTTTCAAAAATATTTGCTTCTGATTACCCCCTCCCCTGATCTGACCTCCCTTCTATCCTCTTCCCCTCTTATACTCTTCCCCCCTATTTTCCTGTAGGGTAAGATACCCAATTGAATGTGTATGTGATTCCCTCCTTAAGCCAAATTCAATGAAAGTAAGGTTGACTCATTCTCTTTCACGTCCTTGCTCTTCCCCTTCAAGCTTTCTCTTGCCTTTTTTATGTGAAATAATTTACCCTATTTTATCTTTCCCTTTCTCCTTCTCCCAATATATTCCTCTCTCACCTCTTAATTTTATTTTTTAGATATCATCCCTTCATATTCAAATCACCCTGTGCCCTCTGTCTATGTATACATATACACACATATAGACATATATACACACACATACATGTACATATATATACATACACACACACATATTCTCTTCAACTAAATTAATACTGAAAAAAGTCTTCTGAGTTACAAATATTGTCTTTCCATGTAGGAATACAAACAGATCAACTTTAATAAGTTCCTTATGATTTCTCTTTCCTGTTTACCTTTTCATGCTTCTCTTGATTCTTGTATTTGAAAGACAAATTTTCTATTCAGCTCTGGTGTTTTCATCAAGAATGCTTGAAAGTCCTCTATTTCATTGAATATCTTTCTTTCCCCCTGAACCATAATACTCAATTTTGTTGAGTAGATGATTCTTGGTTTTAATCCTAGCTCCTTTGACCTCTGGAATATCGTATTCCAAGTCCTTCTATCCCTTAATGTAGAAGCTGCTAGATCTCATGTTATCCTGATTGTGTTTCCACAATACTAGAATTGTTTCTTCCTGACCACTTGTAAAATTTTTTCCTTAACCTGGGAACTCTGGAATTTGGTTAGAATATTCTTTGGAGTTTTCTTTTGGGAATCTTTTTCAAGAGGCAATCAGTGGATTCTTTCGATTTCTATGTTACCCTCTGGTTCTAGAATATCAGGACAGTTTTCCTTAATAATTTCTTGAAAGATGATGTCTACACCTTTTTTTATCATAGCTTTCAGGCAGTCCAATCATTTAAAAATTCTCTCTCCTAGATCTATTTTCCAGGTCAGTGGTTTTTCCAATGAGATATTTCACATTGTCTTCTATTTTTTTCATTCTTTTGTATCTATTTTATAATATCTTGATTTCTCATGAAGTCATTAGCTTCCATTTGCTCCATTCTAATTCTGAAGGAACTATTTTCTTCAGTGAGTTTTTGGACTTCCTTTTCCATCTGGCCATTTTTGCTTTTTAAGGCATTCTTCTCCCCATTGGCTTCTTGGACCTCTTTTGCCATTTCAGTTAGTCTATTTTTAAGGTGTTATTTTTTTCAGTATTTTGCGGGGTCTCCTTTAGCAAAACATTGACTTGTTTTTCATTATTTTCTTGCATCACTCTCATTTCTCTTCCCAATTTTTCCTCTACTTCTCTTACTTGATTTTCAAAATTCTTTTTGAGCTTCTCCATGGCCTGTGACTAATTCATATTTTTCTTGGAGACTTTTGATGCAGGAGTTATAACTTTACTGTCTTCTTCTGGTTCTATGTTTTGATCTTCTTTGTCACCAAAGAATGATTCTATAGTCTGATTTCTCTTCCTCTGTTTGCTCATTTTGCCAGCCAATTACTTGACTTTTGAGCTCTTTGCCATGGTAGCACTCTGCTTCCACAGTGGGGGGTGTTGTGTTCCAAATTTCTGGGGGTTTGCAAAGTTGTTGTCAGAGCTACTTCTAGGCACCTATCTCAGAACTGTGAGGAGGATGCCCTCTCCACAGCCAGCACAAGCTCTGCCATGCCAGTGCTCTTCCTCATACCAGGACCCCCACCCAAAACTGCAACCCAGATCCAAGCAGGGAAAAGCAAGAGAATCCTGCCTCAAACCTAGCAAAGAGATTCCTGCAATTGCCCTCTGATCAGTCACTTGGTCCCCCCACCATCTGTGGGCCTGAAGCCCCAGAATCAGCTACCCTGCTGGTGCAGCCTCTGTGCTGCCTCTGCCACCCCAGGGGCAGGACTGTGCTCTTCTCTCACCCAGGTCCAACAGAGTTTCTCCACTGATCTTTTACTTTCTCTTTGGCATTTGTGGGTTTAGAAGTCTGGAAACCACCACAGTTGCCAGTGATTCGGTCCACATGTCTGTGCCAGCAGAGCCCACATGGGGCTGTGCTCTGCTCCTACCCAGGTGCAATAGACTCTTCAGCTTGCCAGGCTGACTTCAGTTGGAGGTGTATTTCACTCTGTCATTTTGTGGGTTCTGTAGCTCTAAAATTTGTTTAGTGTGTTTTTTGTACAGGTATTGAAGGTGGTTGGGGCACAAACTCAAACAAGTTCTTTCTTTTGCTCTGCCTCTTGGCCCCACTCCCCCCTTGCATGGGGACTTAAGGCTCTTTTACCATTTTTATACAGATGTTAATATGAGCTATATTCTGATATTCCTGCGGAAGATGATGGATGGAAACAAAACAATTTAAATTATGATGATCTCAGAGGAAATTATGGTAGGGTTTACAAATAAA
>NW_027185809.1:16244144-16266693 GCF_028583685.1 Petaurus breviceps papuanus
CTCCCCCCTTGCATGGGGACTTAAGGCTCTTTTACCATTTTTATACAGATGTTAATATGAGCTATATTCTGATATTCCTGTGGAAGATGATGGAAGGAAACAAAACAATTCAAATTATGATGATCTCAGAGGAAATTATGGTAGGGTTTACAAATAAAAAACACATTCAGGGTGTTCTAAGACTGAATCCAGTACACAAAAAGGCAGAACTTCAGTTCTTGTTTATGAATTCCACATCTAAAAAACAGTCCCATGGGTTTTGTGGACTTTAGTCCACTACAGCCTTGTATATGTCAATAGAATGACTTGATAAAATTAATGAAGCTAACATCAGATTAAGCTGCATTAATAGAAGTATAGATTTCAGAACAAGAGAAGTGCTCATGGATACTCCTCCCTGGTCAGACCATGATAGTTATTACATTCAGGCCTATTCTGAGGGTAGGTGCCAATTCTGAGAAGAGTTGAGTCAGAATGGGGAAAGGGCTATAAATCATGCCACATTTGAAGACTGGTTGAAGGAATGGAGACATTTAGCCCAGAGAAGAGAATATTTAGGGCCAATGTGATAGCTTTCTCCAAGGACTGTCATGTGGGGAAGCATTTTATGTTGCCCTGCAAACAGAACAGAATCATAGATAAAAGTTTCAGAGGTTAAGATTTCATCAGGAAAAATAATTACAACCTTACAAAAGTGGAATGATTTCCGTTGGTAGCAAGTTCCCCATTATCATTAGAGGCTTTCTGTTTTGTTTTGTTTTTAGAGGTTTTTCAAGCAGAGGCTGATTGATCAATTATCAGGGATGTAAAAAGTGTTCCTGCTCAGATATGGATGGGACTAGATGACTTTTGAGTCCCTTCCAACATAGACATACCATAATTTATAATAATCATAGCTAGCATTTAGATAGCATTTCAAGGTTTGCAAAGCACTATATAGATGTTAAATCATTTTCTCCTTAACAACAGCACTGTGGAGTAGGTACTATTATTATCATACTCATTTTACAAATAAAGAAACGGAGTCATAGAGAGATTATGTGATGTGCCCAGGGTTACACAAAAACGTCTAAGACAAGGATCAGGTCTTCCTGACTCCAAGAGTCCTTTGTTTTATCTGCTAGACCACCTAGCTACCTAATTAATTTGAAAATTACGTTACTTCGAAGTCGCAAATATTATAACTTCCCCCAAAGATACAATGCCTGTATGTCCCTTTGGCTCTCATATATACACCAAACATTAAGTTAGTGATTTCATATGGGGGTGGGGTGGGGGTCAGAGGGAAGAAAAAAACATTTATGAAGCACTTACTATGTGCCATGTACCTTGCTAGGCACTTTACAAATATTCTCTCATTTTATCCTCAACAACCCTGTGAGGTAGGTGCTATTATTATCCCCATTTTACAAATGAGGAAACAGAGGCAGACAGCGGTCCATATAGCCCAGCTAGTATAAAACAACTATACTGAGAAAATGGGAACCCAGCCTCCTTGAATATGCTACTAGGTTAAAAAAAAATAGGCTGCATATCCAGGTTATTTATTTATTCATTCATTCATTCATTCATTCATTCATTATTTAACTTTTATTAAGTACCTACTTTGTCTGATGCACCTTGCTAGAAGCTAGAAGAGATACAAGGATAAACTCTCTGTCTTCCTAGATATTAGGCACATTTTTGTACTTCTTCCTGGAAGGTAATGATGACTCTGCTAAATTTTCTCTGCCTCTCACCATCAGCAGGCAGTAAATAGGTCTGAAACATTCTCATGAAGTATTTCAACTCAACTAGCCAGAGCAATAACTTAGAAACAGAAAAAAGGAAATCAGGTGGTTTCCAAACTTCAGAGAGGGAGGAAAATCACTGCTGCATCTGGAACTTGTAAGAGAACTTGTTAATACCCAGAGAGATGCTGGCATTATTTATCTGATTGAGTCCAAAGATTCCAGCTCTAGGAGAAACAGAGAAAAGTCCTTCATCAAATCAGTTCATGCCAGAGTGGCATGAAATAGAAAGCAGAGTAACATGGCCCATGAATTAGAGGACCAGAGACCTAGGGGAGTGAGGCATCAAAAAGGCACACCAAGGGGTGCTTGTTATTTCATTTAACTTACCCAAAGTCCCTCCCACTGTGAACACCTCACATTTGCCTCTTATTTTCCCCCATTTCTAACTTTAACTTTCATTCTCTACTTCAGACTTTCACAAAGAAAGTGAAGTCTCTTGGGACTTTATTATACCATTAATTTAACAAATGCTGAGCACTGTTATGTGCATAGAGAACAGGGAGCTGGTGAGATAAATAGAACACATGGTCCCTACCCGTGGAAATTGAACAGTGAAACAAGACAATAGAAGAGATGTGATGAGGCGGTATGATAACCTGTGTCAAAAAAGTGGTACAGACAATTAGTGCTATAAATATTTGTTGACAGCTGCATGAATGAATTCAGAGGAAATTAGAGATCACTGCTTGGAAAAGGTTCTCCGGTTTCCTCTAAATTCAGTCTCCCTCTCCCCTGAACTTTTATAATCTCTTTCTCTCAATCATCTTTCCAATGACCTGATTTTAAAAAACACTTTCAAGGACATCCCTCCTAAATCTATCTACTAAACCACCTAGCTACATAATTAATTGGCAAATTATATTATATCAAAGTCCCAAATATCATAACTGCCCCCCAAAGAAACAATGCCTGTATCTCTCTTTGACTCATATAGATACCAAACATTCAGTTAGTGATTTCATCCCTTTAGTCTGGCCCTAATCTATAGGAATTAGAGAAAATCCCTCCCTAAAAAGGAATCTGGCCAATCAAAAATCCAACACAGCATCTCTAGGGACTCTCAGCAGGATTTGGGCAAGATGTCAGGCTGCCCTGACAGAGGAAACTCAAAGAAACATTGGGTAGGGGCATAGGTGAGGACAAAGAGAAGAATATGAGGCCATTCCTTCCAAGATACAAGAGGTCTGAAAGATCAGAATTTTATCAAGACCAGACCAAGGACCCTAAGCATCAAGGCTGAAACATTTCTCTTCCTCTTTCCTCCTTTAGTCCATTTCCTCCTCTCTTCACATCACCTTGGAGAGGCGTACATCATCTCACTAGTGTTATTTATCGAATCCGATGGAAATTGTTTGCTGAGAGAACTAGAGATCACAATCATGTCCCCTCCTCCTCCCCCTCCCCCTCCCCCCAGGGCTTAGGAGCAAACCCAAATGTTGTTCAAGGAAATTAGAGAAGACAGATGATTCTAGTGGTCTTTGGGAGGCTATTTTGGTTCATTTTTGGGGGGTTTATCCTTGATCCCAAACACTGAAGCATTTTTGTTTTAGCAACTTTTTTTTCCCCAAGGACTACCATCAATAGGGTTATCCTCATTAGGATCATTTTACCTTACAGACATGAAAACTGTGACACAGAGAAGTAACAAGTCACCCATAGAAGAGACAGTAGATGAACCTTAGTTCAGAGTACTTGTCCACCATACCTCCCGAGTCAAAATCTAAATGACTATTATTTGTTTAAATGGAAAAAACAGTTACAGAAGTTGTGGAAAGGGAAAGGCTCTCAAAGCACTTCTCAATTGTCCCTCCTCTTTCCTAGTTTAGGCACCTTAAACCTCGGGCTTCGCCTAAATTTCTTGAAGCCCCCCTATAGTTTTCTTCCATTCCTTTCATAGCAAATGCTCTTCTGAGATTCTCCATATTCCTAAAATTCTTTCCTTCCTCACTTCCTCTTGCTACTTTCCCTTCATATCTCTCTGGTTCTACTTTTTGCTCCAACCCCACCCCACCCCCACCTCAGTCGACCGCCCATTTCTTCTACTTCTCGAGTCTGAAAGCTCCCTCCAGAACTGAAAGCGCCTTAAAGGTGTTCACAACTTTAGAATGGAGGGGGAAGGACGAGGTGGGGGAAAGGAGGTGGCTGGAGGTGGGGGTGGGGGAGCAAAGCCTGCTTTTTCCACAAGTGTGCTTGGCCTTCTAGCACACCACATCAACTACAGAGTTCAAGGGGTCGAGGGAGTCAATTGGCTCCTCCCATAGGTCAGTTGAGGGCTTTGCACTAACAAAGGGCCTCGAGCTAGGTCAGGCGAAGAAGACCGAGCTAGGGCAGCATCCCCTCGAAGTCCTGACTCACCCTCGCAGCCTCATCCTCCAGCCTAGACCATGCTGCCTTTGTTTCTAAGTTTCCTTTGACGTTTCAGGTCTGACCTCCATTGGAGTGAATCATGTGGAGTGGCCACACACACACACACACACACACACACACACACACACACACACACACACACACACTGCTGCTGCTGCTGCTGCAACCCGTGGGCGCCCCCTGAGGCTTCACAGGGGAGGAAGGGAGAGAGTGGGGACAGTCGAGGATGCGAAGTCCTGCAAATCAGAAATTCTTGCCTACACAGCTCCATCTAACTGAGAGACTGGAGGAAAGGGGGAATGATCAGGAAGAGACCCTCACTCTCCCACCCTCCACATACACACACGCACGCGCGCGAACACATACACTCACAGGGCAGTTGGGTGGGGGAGGGACGTTGAGGATCAGGTCTTTTTTTCAGAAACAGGGAAAAGTTGGGAATGGATGGGGGGACAAGGACCCAGAAAATAATGCTCGAATTTGCAGGGCTCTGTCCTGTAAACAAGCGAATTGAGGGCTCCAAAAGTCCTAGGACCCAAACCAAACTGGCGAGTGGATGCCCTCCTAGCTGCGATCTAAGCGCTCAGCCGGGCAGGGCCTCCTAACCCGGGTGCTGAAGCCCGGAGCCAACTCCACGCATAGAACATCCTTTTCCTCCCACGGACTAGGGCCCGATCTACTGCCGTCTCCAGTGGATCTCGCCCCATTGCAGCCAGTGCCTGGAGAGCGGGCCCAGACAAAATGCAGCCGGCGGCCAAGGAGGCGCGCTGAGCTCTGTCCGTTCCCGTCTCCCCCTCCCTCCTCTCTGCGCTTGGGAAAGCTGCCACATCCTTCACCCGAGGAGCGGTAATCGGAGCAAGCTTGGCCCGCCAAACTCACAAGACACTTTTCTCTCCAGCCAGTCGATTCTCCTCCCCACTCCCCCATTTTCTTATCACTTTTGCCTTCTGTCCCTCCTTTGAGCCACCCTCATACCGCCCCCCCCCCCAGCGCACACACACACAAACACGCACAGTTCCCTTCTTCCCTGTCCCCAGGCCCTGCCCCTTTCCATCACTGTAAATGTTGCCATGACAACGAACGGGAGTTCTCCAATATATACAAAGATGTCCAGGCAAAGCTCACAGCTGCCCCCGCCCACACTCGCTCTCTTGTCAAACGCGGCCCGGTTGTCCCTCGGGACAGCACCTCACTCTGGGGCCGCCCCACTCTAGGCAATTTCTCAGCGATTGGGGGGGAGGGCGGCGGGAGGAGCTGGGAATGGAATGAACACGGGGGTGGGGGGAAGGAGAGAGACCGGGCTCCGTCTCGCCCCCCCTTGCCAACCTGGTCTTACTCACAATGAGGGGGATAGTCCGGTCTTCTCTGTGGAGTTCTAGCCTACCAGCTGCTTTCTGTCCGTTCCTGCCGCCTCCACTGCTGCTGGGAGATCGACTGGAGGATGCTGAATGGGATCTGTTGTCCTGCCATAAGTAATAGAAAGTGCCTAAGATCCAGGCGACCGTCAAGATTGCGATGGCATTAGCGCGGATCCTTCTCATGTCGAGAACCCCAGCGCTGACTGGGAGCCAGGAGTAAACTAGACAAGAGGTGGCTTGGTAGCTTTGGGTGAGTGGGGGGTGGGGTGGGGGTAAAGGGAGTTGGGGAGGGAAGGGAGGAGAGGAGAGGGTGGATGGTGTAACGGGGTGGGAGGGTGGGGGAGTGCCGCGCAGTATGGATAGGGTTTTCTGTTCCTTCCAGCTTTGACTGCCTTTCTCAGTCACAGCTGTTTGTTTTAGCTCTTGTCTCACTGCTCAGTCCTGCAAAGCAGAAAAAGGAGAGAGGCGGAGGGGGTGGGGGAAAGAGATAGAAGGAGAGTGGAAGAGATCCTCACGGTCCTAATGCCCTTCAGACCACGAGTCTGGCCCTTACAAAGTACATCATCTACAAATCCTCTCCCCAAGACCCTGTGGTCTGGCGAAGGGGGAACTCTTCTAGTTTCCCATGCCCCTTCGGAGGGGCAAGACAGGTGGCAAGGAGAGGGGTGGTTGGAGGAGCTGCTTTGGGGGCTCTGTGTTAATGTCCACAAAGCCTTAGAGATTTTAAGTCTTCCAACTCCCTCATTTTCCTACAGCATTTTGTCGGGAGTTCTGCTTTGCCTCTTCCCTATCATGATTATACTTATTGGGGAAGGAAAGAATAAGTATTTTATACAGCACTTACTATGTGCCGGGCTTTGTTTTAAGCACTTTACAAATATTATTTCGTGGTGGTGTTATTATCCCCATTTTACAGTTGGGTAAACTGAAGCAACTAAGTGTCACCCCTGGTCATACACTTTTGAGCCTGATTTTGAACTCAGCTCTTACATTTAACTTCAGTTGAAGGGCTTTATCTACTGCACTCTAATTGGTGTACAAGTCACATACATACCAGTAAGACTGGAACCCAGGAGGTCAGGCATCCTGCTGTTTTCATCTTTGACTCACCATACTCTAGCCCAAAGTAGATGATTGATAAATGTGTCTGAATGTAATTCTACAGATGAAAAAAAAAAGTGAGGTTCAAAAGTGACTGAGATTAGGATTTCTATTAGAACTTTGGCAGACACCAGGGCAAAAGAGTTCCAATTCAGCAAGACTGCATTGGGGAAGGTGGCAGACTTTGCCAGAGCGATTTCTGGTTGTTATCAGGAGTTTGCAATAGGCAAAGCGGTTTCTTTTATGCCATGCTTCCTTGAAGGATGACAAAGGGGATGGAAGTTGAAGAATATCAGGAAGGTTTCAGAATTAAGTGAGACTGTGAATCTAACTGTCAGATATAGTTTTATTTCAGTCACACTTGGCTCTGGTTCTTCCCCCTCCCCCTCTGGAACGTTATACTGAAATAGTATGGCCTATAAGTCCTGCTATTTACTCTTAAAAACTATGGGAGGGGAATAGAAAGCCAGACTAAAGTTGGTATAACTAGTATGTCTAAAAGCATGATAGGCGTGTCCAGTTTTTGCTTGTCCGATGAGCTGACTCCCTTTTATTCACTCAGGAGAACTTTATGAGGTACAAACATACCTCATAAAGGGATCACTTAGGAGCTAATACCTTGTTAACCAATTAACACCCCATTACTTCTGTTATTATCAATTGAGCTAGGGGAAACCTAAATCCCCCCTTACACCTCTTAAATCACATCAGGATCATACTTAACGCTTGGACCAACCATTTGCCCCTCTATTTCTAAACTGGTGGTAGTAGGAAGGGGATAGGGTTTAAACATAGCATTTATGCTTAAGCTAGTATGTACAGAAAGTCCAGTGAGTCTCAGGTCAAGGCAATTGTTTTCTGGAATACTGTTCTTTTTCCTATTTGACAAGTTGTCTCAGGGGCCCTTCTAAACTCTTCCACCATGTGCTATTCCTCATCCTACCCCAGACAGAGCCTGGGCAGGGCAACACTTGGTGCTGTACTTTGTGGTTTGGAGACAGTACCAGCTGTGAGGAAGGGGCCAGAGCTTAAGCTAGTCAAGAGTAACAGGTACAGGTCATTCATTTACCTTCATGATTTCTCCTCGGACACTGGCTTCTTTGGGGATTACAACTCTGAGTTAAGAGGTAGTCACCCTTGGGTACCTTCTCTTTCAAGCCCGCCTCTCTCCATCTATCCCTTTCACCTCCTACATAACTTAATGCACCGCTTTGAATTAGTTAACCAGTATTTCGGAGCTTCTGTTCAGAGCTGTACTCCATGCCCACCAATTACAATTTCCTTGGCCATATCCTCGGGATGAGACAAGTTGTAGGGACAAGGGTCAAAGGAATGAGCTTGCCAATTAACACTTCCCTACTTAGGGCTCCAAGTCACAGAGCTGAAACAAGAGAAATAGTAAAAAAAACTAAGAAACACTTGAAAAATCAGTACTTAGGTTGTTGCTGTAGTTGTTCAGTCAGGTCTGATTCTTTGTCAGGACCATTTGGGATTTTCTTGGCAATGATACTAGAATGGCTTGCCATTTTTTTTCTTCAGGTCATTTTTACAGATGATGACACTGGGGCAAACAGGGTTAAGTGACTTGTCCAGGATAGTAAGTGTCTGGGGCCAGATTTGAACCCAGGAAGAGGAGTCTTTCTGATTTGAGGGCCTGCACTCTATCCACTTAACCACCTAGCTACCCATCAGGAGTCATACTAACTAAGTAACCTTAGAGGCAGAATAATGATAATAGTGATTTTATATTTTTATTGTGCTGCCCTATTTATGATCTGATTTTTTTCCTCTTGGTAACCCTAGGTTACTAGAGTAGTTCTCAATATTCCTATTCTACAGATAGAGGAAAAAGACACAGAAAAGATGAATGACTTACTAGACAAAGGAAATGAGCATGAATTAAGTCCCTATTATATGCTTAGTTGGCTTACAAATATTATTTCATTTGATTCACACAACAACCCTATTAGCTAGGTCCTGTTATTATTCTCATTTTGCAAATGAAGAAACTAAGGTACAGAGAAGTTAAATGATTTGCCTAGGGTCACACAGCTAGTAAGTATCTGAGGCTGGATTTGAACTCCGGTCTTCCTTGACTCCAGGCCCAGCTCTAACCAGTATACCACCTACTTACCTCTTAGGCATGCAGCTGCACAAAGCTAGTTAGTAGACAGAGACAAGTCTCTTGACTCAATCTTCTACTGGACCAAACTAAAATAATATGGAAAGTGGATAAAAGCCTTCAGCTTCAAAGCAAAGAGCACAAAAGAAATTAATTGGAAAGTGAGGTCAAAGGGGAGCCTCTAACCCCTTAACAGGTTAATCAAAAGGAACATTTATTTTTTTTATCTTTATTAATTTGTTTGTTTACTTTTAGTTTACAAGATTCAATTCCACAATTCCTTGAGTTTCAAATTTTCTCCCCCTCCCGCCCTCCCCCCCACCACAGTGGCATACAATCAAGTATAGGATCTGCAGATACTTTCACATTAGACATTAGTCAGGTTATAAAGAAGGATTGTATCAGATGGAATGAAAAATGGGAAAGAGGAAACAAAACCAAACAAGAAAAAGAAAAAGAGCAGGTAGTTTGCTTCAATCTGGATTCAAACTCAGTTCTTTCTAGTTCTTTCTTTGGATGTAGACATCTCTCTCCATCATGAGTCTTTTGGGGTTGACTTATAACCCTGCATTGCTGAGAAGATTCCAGTTTATCAAAGTTGGTCGTCACACATATGTTGTGTCTGTAATTGTGTACAAATTTCTCCTGGTTCTACTCTTCTCACTCAGCATCAGTTCATATAAGCCTTTCCAGGTAAATATGAAGACCATCTGCTCCTCGTTTCTTATAGCACAGTAGTATTCTATTACATTCACATACCAAAACTTGTTCAACCATTCCCCAATTGGTGGGCATCCCCTTAATTTCCAATTCTTTGCCACCATAAAAAGAGCTGCTATAAATATTTTTGTACATATGGGTCTGTCTCCCATTTCCTTGATCTCTTTGGGATACAACCCTAGAAGTGGTATTGCTGGGTCTAAGGGCATGCAATTACTTATAGCCAAAAGGAACATTTATTAACGGCACAGTGTGCAAAGAGCACCATGATCAGTGATTTACAAATATTATCTCATTTAATCCTCACAACCCTAAGAAATAGGTGCTATTACTATTCCCATTTTATAGATAAGGAAACGGAGGCAGACAGAGGTTAAGTAACTTGCTTGGGGTCACACAGCTAGTGTTTGAGGTCAGATATGAACTCAGGTCTTCCTGACTCCAGGCCCAGCACTCTAAGCACCTAGAAAAATGATAAGATATTCTATCTTATTCCTATAGGGTGTATTTAGGGAAGATTAATGAACCTCTGATGTGAGTGCTGCAGAGCCCTTTTCAGGGCTGTTTTCTACCTTTGGTGTCCACCTGATCCACACACCTCTCACCTGTGGCTTCAAGAAGCTGTAGGATTTGCAGTGGCCACACACCCAGTAAACCATTTTGGCAGATGGGCTAAATCCAAGGTTAACTGATGGGTCTCACTGAGTTAGGGGGTATCTGGCAGAATAGGTGGATGAGAATAATTTGTTCCAAGGGCCATGGAAGTAACTGAAGCAGGTGCCATGGAGGACTTAGAGCTTGCTTAGACATTGAAGACACCAAGGTCACCCATTGCATCCTGACCTATTACCAACTATCTTTGACTTTGTCTGGCTGCTGGACTCTGATGACTCTGGAAGAGAGGATGAGGCTGATGACTTTGCACAGTCTAACCTCACTTAAATCCAATTCACTTGCAAGTCAAGATGTCACTCTGCTAATGTCCTTGGTCCTCCTATAGAAGGAAAGATGAACAACAGCAATCTGTGAGTTTGTCCACCATGCCTGGCATGCTCTCCTTCCTCACCTGTGACCCTTGGAATCCACAGAAATATTCAAGACATCTCAAGTACCAATTCCTATGTCTTTCTAGTTGTTAGTAATTCTTCCCTTTCCTAAGCTTACTCTGTATTTACTCTGTATATATTTTGTATGTATCTGTATACATGTTGTTTCCCCTCAGTAATATATAAACCCCTTGAGGGCAAGCACTATTATCATTTCTCTGCTTGTATTTCCAGCTGCTGGCATAGGGCCCAGTACAAGTAAGCCCACAATAAATCTTTAGAAACAGGAGATGTTGTCGTGGATTGAGTACTAGATCTGCAGTCAGAAGACCTAAGTTCCAATCTATATAAATAAAAGAAATTATTGTTATTTATTGAATAAGTATGAAAAATGAATCCTGTCTGTGCCACTTGCCATTCCCTGCTGACTGCAGGAAAAATGCAATTCCACTCAAAGAAGAAATAAGAAAGCTAGCTTGCTTCAGTCACATACATACAAAAATTAGAATGATACAAAGAAAATTAACATGACTTCAAAACAAAGATGACACACAAAGATTCATGAAACATTCCATGTTTATAAAGGAAAGAAAATTTCATCAATGAAACATTTTAAAATATGCAGAAGGAAGCAGAAGACAGTGAAGTAGGCCAGTTCTGTTATTATCATGTTAGATTTAATATGCATTTTTTTTAAGCAATCGGGGTTAAGTAACTTGCTCAAGGTTACATGGCCAGTTATTTCTGGCTGTGGTGCTAAGTATCTGAGCCTGGATTTGATTCCCAGGTCATCCCGACACTGGAGCCGGTGCTCTTACTTGCTGTGCTACCTGGCCGCCCCTAATATGCACTTTTTAAAATGACATAACAGGGGTTCAGAATTAGATATATGTTCCTCTGTTCTCTGTTTATTGAAATATTCACTTTTGTTGATATTTGTTAAGTTCACAATAATTAAAAAAAACAACAAAGAAGATCACTTAGATTCAACCAAGAGAAAGACCTCCTCCAGGATATTTGATAATTGGAGGAAGGAAGTAGGGAAAGAGATTAAAATTTTTTTTTAAAAGTAGAAAGGAAATTGATTTTCACCTTATTTTTTTGTGTTTTTTTTTTCCATTTGGTCTATTTTTTATTCCATGACATGAGTAATGTGGAAATATGTTTTACATGATTGCACACATATAACCTAAATCAAATTGCTTACCATTTTAGTAAGAAGGGGAGGAAGAAAACTTGGAACTCTGAATTTTCTAAAAATAAATATTGAAATTTGTCTTTACATGTAATTGGAAAAAACAAAATACTATTTAAAAAGAAAGGAAATTGAAACATGAAGTAGGCATTAAAATGAGAAGTTGAACTTATGGGATCTCTACTGTCCCTTCTAGTTCAAAAAAGTCTTATGAGCTAATGTTTCAAACAATATACTCCAATGGAGGTCAAAAATGAGAAGATACTTTTATCATAATATTTATAGTAGCAAAAAGCAGTTAAAGAAATGGAAACAGATAGGTTTCCCACTGCTTGAGGAAGAGCTAAATAAGTTATGATACATAAATGTAAAGAGATATTACTTTGCTGTGAGAAAAAAAATGAGTAGAAAGAATACAGAAAAAATGGGAAAACATATAAACTGATGCAAGTGAAACAAAAAGAACCAGGAAAACGATATGCATAACAATAACATACTTCATACATACAATGGGTAACCTATTTCTTGGCTTCTCTTGGGGTAAGGACTGGAAGGAGGGAGGGAATTTGGAACTGAAAATAAAAAATTAAAATTAAAAAACCTGAATTCTTTGAAATCATAATCACCCAGCTTGGTCCCAATGAAGAGACATGGGAAAGCATTCCCTTCTTTGCTGAGTTAGGGATCATGGGTGCAGAATACTACTACTTGTAATATTGGTCATTTTTTATGGGGTAACTAGTTTTGATGACCTGTTTTCTATTTACCTATTCTTAGTTATAAGGATAGCTCTCTGGGAGGTTGAAGGGAGATAGGTATTTTGGGAAATGAAGGTGATATAAAATAAAATTTTAAAAATAAATTATGTATTGTCCTTTGCAAATAAAAATGAAGCTCTACACCAACAAACTCATCAGCAGCTTTGAATTGTTTATCCAAGAATAGCACTGGATTTGTGCTATACTTTCTTACCTACCAGGTAGAACACCCCAGCTCACTGTCAGTCTCTTTCCTTTCCTGTCCTACATCTTCAGGTCCTAATAAACTCCAAATCTTTTATAATGAGTAACGTTGCTGGAAGAACTAATCTAGCATCAGTGCATATATCCAAATTTAAGCCTCAAAAACCTTAGGACTCATGGGTATTTGGCTTATACAAGCCTTCCCTGATCCCCCTACTCCCAAGTTCCTCTTCCCCTTGCATTTACTTGGTTTATATATTTTTGTCTGCTTACACCTGTACTTGTTGTATGTGGTTCCTAAGCCTCCTTACCACCCCACCAGCTCCCCCACTCACCACTCTGCCAGGGCCAGGATGTAAATCCCATGAGTCTGGGTCTATTTTTGTTGTCATTGTGTCCTCGGTACTTATCAAAGTACCTGGCCCAGAGCAGGCACTTAATAAATGATTGCTGATTGGTTCAGTTAAAAGTCCTACCTGATTGAGCCCGGGCAAACTGAATGAATAGAGAAAGAGGACAAATACAGGGATTGGACCTGACATTTCATTGGTATAAAGAACTCTCAGATGAGGAAACTCTCCCTGCCAAGTGTTGGTCAGCACCTTCTCTACAATTTACAATATTAGAATTGCCCAGAACACTTAGAGGTTAAGTGACTCAACCAGGATCATTCAGCCACCAGAAGAAAGAGATAGTATGTACTTTAATCCAGGTCTCCCTGGATCTGAGGCCAGCTTTCAATCTGCTATACCAAGTTGCTATATAGAGAAAATCACTTTCAATTCATTTCAATTCAACTAAGCAAAAATTTATTAAATGTTGATGTTATTTGCAAGATGCTTGAGGGAGCTACAAAGACCAAAATAACCCCAAACCCACCCAAAAACAAACCAAAAAAATCATGCCTTTCCCTAGGGAGTTGACAATCTAGTTACCTTGTATTCGTTTAAAAAAAAAAACCTAAAGGTTTGGGGGCCTGAAATTGCCATCTCACTTACGGCAGGATATCTCTACTCTAAGCCATTGCCCTTCTCCTGCCCAATGTTGTTTATTGTTGAGTCATTTTTCAGTTGTCTGACTCTTCAAGACCTTATCTGGGGTTTTCTTGGCAAAGATAATGGAGTGGTTTGCCATTCTTTCCCCAGTTCATTTATAGATGAGAAACTGAGGCAAACTTGTTAACTGACTTGTCCAAGGTCACACAGTGACCTAGTGTCTAGAGCCAGATTTGAACTCAGGTCTTCTTGATTCTAAACCCAGCACTCTATCCACTAACATCATGCCCAGTGCTCCTCCTTCTTTCTGGAAACACCCATACCCATGCTTACTTTTCCTATTTGATTCACTAAAAAAGCCCTAGTATCTCCCCAACTCTAACACCAAACATAGAAAATTAATCAGGTGAGAATCTACCTGTTACCTCCCCTCCTTTAAACCCATAGCTTTAATTAAGCCTGAGTTGGAGGAGATTAAAGACATGTCTCCCACACTTAGAGTGAGTTAATGTGGCAAGACCTTGGTGTTCCAAGTCTGAGGGAAGCCTTGGGAAAATCTCTAGAGTCACCAAACTGTTGAAACATACTGTAATACTTTGCATTCATCCATTTTTCATCTGTGTAGTTCAAGGGACATGTGACTGAGAGATGAGAGAAGGCTATTTATTCAAGAAAGTTCTTGAGATACACCATGAGGATCTGGGTTCAGATCCTAACTTTGCCTCTTTTGCAAGCTTGTGTAAGTCTGAGGCCTCTTTGGGCTTCAGCTTCCTCAACTATAAAATGTAGGAATTGGACTGGTCCAGAGGTATCAAACTCACCTGTAGCTGCATACTGCCCATAAAACTCCAGAGTGCTGCATGAATCATATTAAAATATAAAAAATAAAGGCAGCTAGGTGGTGCAGTGAATAGAGTACCAGCCCTGGAGTTAGGAGGACCTGAGTTCAAATACTGTTTCAAACGCTTAACACTAGCTGTGTAACCCTCAGGCAAGTCACTTAACCCCAATTGCCCTGTCTTCCTCTCTCCAAAAAAGGCCAAAAAATGTAAAAAATAATACAATATAGATGATGATAATTTTTGGATTTCTACGTTAATGTGTAGCCCATATGGATTTGTTTCTATTTATGTTTGGCCTTGAAGATCTCATTCAGTTCTAAGTGTATGGCCTTATAATTCTATGGAGAGCAAAGATGGCATGGCAGCTAGAGAGATAGCCATCAGGTTAAGAAGATCTAGTGTTATGAGTGGGCCTGACCCAGGCTGGCTCTCTGTTAGTTGAGGTTCTGATATTGGGATGAAATGAAGCACTAGTCAGTCATTAAACAGTTAGCAGTAGTAGCTAAGGTTTCCTTAGCTCTAACACAGAAAAGAAAGTAAACAAGGGTACAATAGTACTTAATTACAGTAAAGGAGGCCCCTTTTGTTTTTGTATGGAAATGCATCTGGTCAGCAGGGCAGGCTATGGTGACTTGAGGTCTTGGGAGATCTACCAAGTCTCAAGGGAAAACTAATTCCCCACTGTTTACAAACACATCCATGATTTCCCCATCCAGAAAATATTCTTATTTGATCCTTCTATCTCTGTTAACTATCAAATTATAACTCTTCTGTCCTTAGTGACTAAATTCTTTGAAAAAGCCTTCCACAATAGGTATCTCCATTTTCTCTTCTCTTATTCACTTTTTAACCCTTTACAATCTGGTTTCCAATCTCATCATTCCATTGAAAAGGTACTCTCCAAAGTTACTACATAGATGCCAAATCCAATGGCGGTTTTTTCTCAATTTTCACTCTTTTTGACCTCTCTGCAGCCTTTGACATTGTTAATTTCATATTGTTTACTTTCTAAGGTTTTCAGGACACCATTCCCTTCTGATTCTCCTCCTATCTCTCTGACCACTACTTCTCAGCCTCCTTTTCTGGATCCTCCTCCAGATTATACCCTCTAGTCCCACAGGGTTCTGCCCTCAGCCCTCTTCTCTTTTCCTTCTATACTGCTTCATTTGGTGATCTCATCAGCTCCATGAACTTAGTTACCATTTCTGTACTGTTGATTCCAAATTTACCTTTCCTGCCCCAACCTTCCTGCTGACCTCCAATCTCTCATCTCCAACTGCCTCTCAGGCATCTCAAACTGAATGCCCAGTAGACATTCATGTCCAACACAGAATTCATTATCTTTCCCTCTAAAAACTCTCCCCTCCAACCTCACCCTAAAAGACAACATCATCCTCCCAGTCCTTCAGGTTAACAATTTAAGAATTATCTTAGGGTGGCTAGGTGGCACAGTGAATAGAGCACTGGCCCTGGAGTCAGGAGGACCTGAGTTCAAATCTGACCTCGACACTTAACACAAAAACTAGCCATGTGACCTTGGGCAAGTCACTTAACCCCGATTGCCCTCCAAAAAGCAAAAAAAAATCATCCTGAATGCTTTACTATCTCTCACCATCACCCCACCCTCCATATCTAATTTGTTGTCAAGGCCTGTCAATTTCATCTCTGCAGCATCTCTCAAATATACCCTTCTCTCCTCTGACACATGCCACTCACCTCACATTTTGATTATTATAATAGCCTGTTTGAGGGTCTGCCTGCCTCAAGTCTTTCCCCATTCCAATCCATCTTCCATTCAGCCACTAACATAGTTTTCCTAAAGCATAGGTCCAATCATGTCACCTCCCTACTCAATAAACTCCAGTGGCTCCCTATTGCCTCCATGAGCAAATACCAATTGCTCTGTTTGGCATTTGAAGCCCTTCATAACCTAGTCTCCTCCTACCTTCTTTCACCTTACTTTCTACCACATACTCTTCTATTCAGTGATGATGGCCTCCTGACTGCTCTTTTTTTTTTGAGGGGGGAAGGCAAGGCAATTGGGGGTAAGTGACTTGCCTGAGGTCACCAGCTAGTTAAGCATCAAGTGTCTGAGACCAGATTTGAACTCAGGTCCTCCTGACTCCAGGGCTGGTGCTCTATTCACTGTGCCACCTAGCTGCCCCATCCTGACTGTTCTTGAATGATATTCCACCTCTTTGCTCCTGGCATTTTCTTTTGTGGTCCCCCATGCCTGAGACACTTTTTTTCCTCCACTCTGACTACTGACCTCCCCAGCTTCCTTTAAGTTCCAACTAAAATCCCACCTTCTACAGGAAGATTGCTCCAACCCTCTTAGTTCCAGTGCCTTCTCACTGTTATTACTTCCTATTTATACTTTATGTAGATTGCTTTGTATATATTTGTTTTATTTGTTTGCATATTGTCTCTGCCCCCCCCCATTAGATTGTGACTGTCCATTGCCTCTTTTTCTATCTCTAATGCTTAACACAGTGCCTGGAAAATAGTAGGCACTTAATACATATTTACTAATTGATTGGTGCCCCAGACAACTCTCCAGGACTATACATAGCAGAGAAGATGCCAGATCTGCTCTTGTAAAGGAAGTTTCCCACTGGAAGTCCCTAATACCAATGAAATTAAAAGGTCTAGCCCCTCCCCCAAATCCTGTGATCCTTCCTTTCCACCAGGTTGTGCTTCTGATTTTCCAGGCTTCAACACTACAATCTGTTGTCTCACCCTGGAACATGCATCAGTCCTTGCAGCCATCTTACTCCATGTTATGTCAAGTAAAGGAGTATTTTGCTCCTTGTTTCAGTTATTCAAGTACTTAGATCCTAGTTTAACTTTTCAAGTGCCTTTGAGCCTCACCTTTGATTGTGTCAAGTCTTTGTTGGAGACTAGCATCATCACATGGAAGCTGAGGTGGGAGGAACTTGCCAAAAGAGGATTAAAAGCTTGAGAATGAGCTGGGACTGAGCAAAACTGAGAGGGAGAACACTTGTGATGTTGGCACTCTGTCCATCTGTTCTGTCTGTATTGATTTGTGTTTGTGTTACTTTGTCAGACAGAAGCACTCTGTCTGTTGACTTGTGATTGTTTTACTTTGTTAGACAGAAGCATTCGGTCTGTTGACTCATGTTGATTTCATAGGCAGAAAGTGAATTGAGATGATAGTGGTGGCAACATGTGTGAATATTGTTGTAACTCTGCTAAGCTTAATGTGTGTAAATAATGTTGTGGTTTTGTTAAGCTTTGTCTTCCCAGAAACAGAAACTGTGAAAAGCTTGAGGTAGACTGGTCACTGTGAGCTTCAAACTGGAGCAGGAGCTGGAGTAACTGGAACAGGAGCTGGAACGGGAGCTGGACCAGGAGCTGGGAGCTGTCTACCTGTGATTCCAGGTGACAGTTGGGTGAATTCAGGCAAGGGCTGGAAGAAAAAGAACCATGGAGTTTGGAAATCAGTCTTGAGTCAAGATGAAAGGATCTTCACTTGGGTACTTAGTGCTGGCTGAGAAATCAAGACAATATGACCTAGGGGTGGGGGACCTTTGTATTTTGTACCCCTTAAGGATGACTGCTCCTTATGGATGATTAAGGATGATTGGAAGACAATCTCCACTCAAGATGAAAGAAGACTTTAGATGGGTACTTTATATTGATTGATTCAGATTGTGACTTACTGAATGATATCTTTTGTTTGAGACTATGCGCCCACTTTAGTAACAAATTGTTATGTTATATTGTTGTGAATGTTGTACTTTGGTTTCTGTGAATGTTTTGCTTTAGTTTGTTGTTGAATAAATAGAGAGTTCACAATACTGTGTGATCAGAACCTTAAAGTTACTCACAGCAGCAGTCCTCAGGAGAGCTGCTTGTGCTTGGTTTTATACCCCAGAACTTTCCTCTGCTGGGCTGGATCCCTGTTCCTATTTGGGAGTTCCTCTTCTGGCCTCCAGTTTGTGCAGAGCCCAGATCAGTCAACCTTCATTCCCCTCTCAGCTGTGCTTCTGACTTTCTGAAATTCAACCTTCCCCTACTTTTACTTTCCTTTACTTCCCACCCCTTCTAGTTCCTTCTGTGTGTTTTCTTCTTGTTTAATCTTCTTGAAAGAAAGGACTCTCCTTTTGTCTGTATTTGTATCCCCCCACTTAGCACAGTGATACACAGTAAGTACTTAATAAAAACTTGTTGCCTTGCCTTACCTATGATCTTCTTGATAACTTATCATAGGAATAGGGGAAGTGGGCAAAGAAACTTCCCTTCTGTAACAATAAAATGTATGTTAAGCCATGACACCATTACAACATGATAGCACTTTCCAAGTGACAGAGAATAATCTGCAAAAACTTTTGGGAAGTTTTTATGAATGCTCCTTTATGACTGGACCATGCCTTATCCAAAATCTTTGTCTCAGAGCATAGGAATAAATGGAGTTTGCCTTAAAAATTTAAGTAGCATCTACTGAAATCTACAAGCATTATATGTAATGGGGATAATCTAGAAGCATCTCCAATAAGGTCAGGGGTGAAACAAGGATGTCCATTATCACTATTGTTATTCAGTATTGTACTAGAAATTAGTTAGCCTTAGCAATAAGAAAAAGAAATTGAAGGAATTAGAATTGTCAAAGAAAAAACAAAACTGTCACTCTTTGAAGATGATATGATGGTATGCCTAGAGAATCTGTCTCCAGGCTTGACACTCTGTCCACTCAGCTACCTAGCTGTCCCAAGATTAAAATGTAATTAGGAAATATTTAACAAGATAAATAAAAATAAATAAAACATAATGTTGATATGTGGTTTTCTAAGTCAACATGTGCCTGCAGGGATCCTTAGATACAATTAGTGGCCCCTATTTCTATTTGTTTGACATCATTGCCCCCAAACTATAGAGCCAAGGCTTGGTTCTTTTCCCACCAAATGCCAAATCCACAATGAACATAGCAAATAGCAAAACAAAACCACATTTATCTAAAGCTGATAGGAAGCAGAAATCGAAAAAGGTATACAGATGAAAATGTAACAGACAATACATAGTGTGGATAAATTATCCTACTGAGAATGATTTATCTCAGTATGACCAAGAGAAAGTCCCAGATCTCACCTAAGGGAAAACTCATTGAAGTCTTCAGTGAAGTGAGCTGAGAATCAACAAGACCACAATGAAGATGCCAACTCTTCTACATAGTGGTTTCTTCCCGAAATCCTTCTTTACCTTCATAGACTTGAAGAGAATCAAAAACAATGTACCTTCTCAGATCTGGAAGCCAGAAGATCAATATTTCTCCTCCGCCAAGTTCTCACAAACTTTGTCCCTCACGTGGGCTAATACAAAATGTTCCGAAACACCGAGTAGTCAATCTCTATCATATGAAAAAAAAAAGTTGACAAACCAGTTACACGAAGTAATAATTTTCTCATATCAACTATTAGAAGGATTATAAGTGTCTTGTTTCATTCTACTTTCAGACCTAAGCTACCAGTGGCCTGGCATGAGTCAGACTACACCCATGAGAGATAGGTTTTTGATTTCTTGGATTTTTAGGGGTGTTTTTTTATTTGAATGTCCAAATAATTAATTTGTTCTTTTTCTCTTTTGTTAATGAAAGTATATATACATTTATATATAATATATATACATACATATACTTTTAATGAAAGTATATGTACATTTATATATATACATACATGCATATGTGTATGTATATATATACATATTTACCCTAAAAACTGTTTTCTCTATAACCATTGTTGTAATTTCCTATGATGAAATTATTGTTTATATGATGAGTTCTCTAAACTATCAATTATTTTAGATTTGATTATTTTGCCTACAGTTAAGTTTAGCTCTTTTCTTCAAATGTACTTTATGGATTATAATTTATATCATGTTGCAGTTAATATTTCCATTTATCTTTATTTTTGTGAGTTGCTTATGCCCTAGCACATGGTCAGTTTTTGGAAAGGTACCATGAACATCTGAGAAAAAATTACCAGAGATCTTTCATATCTACCTTCTTAAAAACTCTATTCGGGTCCTTAACTTCTTTTTTGTTGCTCTTTTGTCAGATTTGTCTAGGTCTAAAAGGAGGACACGTTTCTCAAATAATGTACTTTTACTGTCTATGTCTTCTGTCTACTATCTAAATTGATTAACTTTTCCTTTAAGTATTTAGATGCTACACAATTTAGTGCACATATATTAAGTATTAATATTGTTTGATTGTCTATGCTGCCTTTAAGCTACAGAAGAAAAAATACAGTATTCTGTTCTTTAGGTTTTAAGACTGTCAGAAATAATATTTATATGTTTACAGGCATTGCTGCTTAGAAGAAAATTCAAAGAACAGAATTACCCTCTGATGCCTGAAACTCCAGTATTCAGGAACAAAGACAAAATTCCACAGTTAAGATAAAGTGAGGGTTCAGAGCTTAGGGACAATTTCTGATTTTTCAACAGAAAAATAATAAGTTAAAATGTCAGCACACTCTGAAGAGTCATTCTCCTAATCTAGTCAAAGCATGGAGAAAGGAGGACTGTTGAGCAAAATCAGGGGAACTATTATGTAACAAAAACAACGTTGAAAACAAAAACAACTTTATAAGACTTAGGAACTCTGATCAATTTAGTGACCAACCATGACTCCATGGGACTAGTAATATAAACTATGCTACCTACCTCCTAACAGAGAGGTTATGAATTCAAGATGAAGAGTAAGACATAGATTTTTAGACATAGACAATATGAAATTTTATTTTCCTTGACTATGTATATTTTTAAAAGTTTTTTTTTCCTTTTCAAATGGGAGGGAAAATAAAAGCATATTAGTGGAAAAATAAAATAATATAAGGAGTTAGGAAGGGAAAAGGAAGATTGCTCTTAATTGTGGATTAACCAAAGGAGCTTTTGCTTTTGTCCGGTTCCCACTCTAATTCTATCTTCCGGGAGATCAGAGTTTTCCCATGAATTTTAATGTAGTTTCCTTTTAGAAACTGGTTAGGTCTTTGTAAAGGATATTACAAAAGGAATTTAGTCTCCTTGGTTTTGATTAACTGCTGAAAACTTTACTTTATTCCAATGCAACTAAAGACTTTAGACAAGACGACAGAAGAAAAAATTATTTCTTAATATTTCTATTTGGGGGGGGTCTTTATTAATTTGCTCACTTTTAGTTTACAAGATTAATTTCCCCAATTCCTTGAACTTCAAATTTTCTCTCCCTCCCCCTACCCCACTCCCCATGGTGGCATACAATCAAGTATAGTATCTGCAAATACTTTCACATTAGACATTAGTCAGGTTATAAAGAAGGATTGTATCAGATGGAATGAACAATGGGAAAGAGGAAATAAAACAAAACAGGAAAAAGAAAAAGAGCAGGTAGTTTGCTTCAATCTGGATTCAAACTCAGTTCTTTCTACTTCTTTCTCTGGATGTAGACACCTCTCTCCATCATGAGACTCTTGGGGTTGACTTATAACCCTGAATTGCTGAGAAGAGTCCAGTCTATCAAAGTTGGTTGTCACACATACATTGTGTCTGTAATTGTGTACAAATTTCTCCTGGCTCTACTCTTCTCACTCAGGATCAGTTCGTATAAGAATCTCCAGGTAGATATGGAGTCCATCTGCTCCACGTTTCTAATAGCACAATAGTATTCCATTACATGCATATACCACACTTGTTCAGCCATTCCACAATTGATGAGCACCCCCTTAATTTCCAATTCTTTGCCACCACAAAAAGAGCTGCTATAAATATTTTTGTACATATGGGTCTTCCTCCCACTTCTTTGATCTCTTTGGGATACAACCCTAGAAGTGGTTTTGCTGGGTCAAAGGGTATGAAATTATTTATAGCCCTTTGGGCATAATTCCAGATTGCTCTCCAGAATGGTTGGATCAGTTCACAACTCCACCAGCAATGCATTAGTGTTCCAATTTGTCCACATCCTCTCCAGCATTTGTCATTTTCCTGTTTTGTCATCTTAGCCAATCTGACTGGTGAGATGTGGTACCTCAGAGTTGTTTTGATTTGCATTT
>NW_027185809.1:16266703-16280591 GCF_028583685.1 Petaurus breviceps papuanus
TCTGACTGGTGAGATGTGGTACCTCAGAGTTGTTTTGATTTGCATTTCTCTAATCAATAGTGATTTAGAGCATTACTTCATATGCTTATAGATATCTTTAATTTCTTCCTCTGAAAATTGCCTGTTCGTATCCTTTGACCATTTATCAATTGGGGAATGACTTGTATTCTTGTAGATTTGACTCAATTCTCTGTATATTTTAGAAATTAGTCCTTTATCAGAGACATAGGTTGTAAAAATTCTTTCCCAATTTTCCACTTCCCTCTTAATCCTGGTTACATTGGCTTTGTTTGTACAGAAGCTCTTCAATTTAATGTAATCAAAATTACCATTTCATAGCTCCACCAACAACATATTCTACAGCCCCTCTAACAATGACTATTGCCATTTAAAAAATCATGTTTGCCAACTTGCAGGGTCATATGTGAAACCTCAGGGTTCTTTCAATTTGCATTTCTCTGATTATTAATTATTTAGAACACTTTTTCATGTGATTACAAATACTTTGCAATTTTTCTTTTGATAACCATATCCTTTCTCCACTTATCTTTGAGGGAATGGCTATTAGTTTATATGCATTTTATACATATACACAGACACACACATTTTCTTGGAAACATATATACATATATTCTTGGATATGTATGTGTATGCATGTGTGTATATATGTGCATATGTATGTGTGTATACATATGTATACACACATATATTCCCCCTCCCTCCTTGGATACTAAACCATTATCAGAAAAATGTTGAAAAAATTTTCACCATCCAACCACTTCTTTTCTTATTCTAGGTAAATTAATTTTTTTCTCTGCAGAAGCTATTCAGTTTCAAGCATTCAATGATATCTATTTTCTCTTTTGTAATTGCCTCTATCTATATAATTGCAAGAGATATGTAACATATTTCTTCTAATTTTTTTGTAATAAGGTTTTCAATATTAAGGTCACATATTCATTTAGAATGTATGTGAAATATGGGGTAATGTGTAGGTCTAATGCTAAAATGTTGCTAGTTTTCCTAGCAGTTTTATCAAACAAGGCATTTTTTTCCTTAGTAAATTATGTTTTCCACTTTATCAAATGCTGTGTTATTGGAACAGCCAGGTGGTAGAATGGATAGGGTGCCAAGCCTTAAGTCAGGAAGACACATCTTCCTAAGTTCAAATCTAGCTATATGACTTACCAGCTGTATGACGCTAGGCAAGTCACTTTAACCCTGTTTACCTTAGGTCCTCACATGTAAAAGGCACTGGAGAATGAAATAGCAATGCACTATAGCATGTTTGCCAAGGAAATTCCAAAAAGGGTCACAAAGATTTGGACACAACTGAAAAATGACTGAACATCAACAACAGTGGTTTGGTATATTGTTTCTGATTCTCTCTCATCTAGTCTGTTCATTTGCTCCATCTCTCTATTCTTTAGCCAGTACCAAATGTTTTTCTTTTAAGTAGATTTAAAAATTTTTTTTATCCTTCCTTTACCTCTTTAGTTTTTAAATTTTTTTTCTCATTTACATCATTCACTTCCTCCAGATTTTGAGGTACAAATTTTCTCCCCGTTTTTCCCCTACCCACCGCCCCAAAATAGCGGTCCCACAGGATATCCCCTCCTCCAATCTGCTCTCTACCATATTTTCTCCCATATCCCTTTTGACTTTTCCAGTAGGACATGGTGGATCTCTATGCCCCAGTGCCTGTATATCTTATTTCCTAATTACATGTAAAATAGTATTAATAATAGGTATATATATATATATATATATATATATATATATATATTAAACATTTGATTTCAAAACTTTGAATTCCAGATTCATTCCCTTCCTCCCTTGTCACCCACCATTACTGGGAAGATAAGCAGTTCAGTATAGGTTGTACATGTGTGGCTAATGCAAAACAATAACATAGTAGATATATTGTAAAAGACTGACACTATTTCCCTCCCTCCTATCCCACCTCCCACTTGTTCTGTTCTCTACTTCGATCCCATCCCTTTTCAAAAATGGGTGCTTCCAACTTCCCTCTCCCCCAGCCTGCCCTCCCTTCCATCATCCCCCCTCTCATCCCCTTCCCCCCTACTCTCCTGTAGGGTGAGATACCCTATTTAGTTTGTATTTCATTCCCTCCCCAAGCCAAATTCAATGGGAATAGGGTTTACCCATTCCCTTTTGGCTTCCTATTCTTCCCCTCCATTGTAACCATTTTCCCTTTGCCTCTTCTATATGAGATAGTTTACCCCATTCTGTCTCTCCCCTTCTCCTCTCATTATATTCCTCTCTCACCTCTTAATTTCACCTTTTAAGTATCATCCCTTCCTGTTAAATTGGTCCTGTGCCCTCTATGTATACCTGTAAACATATATACACACATATGTATTCATATGCCCATATACCCTCATATATATATATATATTTCCTTCAACTATTTTCATACTGAGAAAAGTTTCACAAGTTACACTTATTGTTTTTCCATGTAGGAAAGTTAATAGTTCAACTTTGATAAGTTCCTTATGATTTCTTTTCCAGATGTCAAATTTTCTATTGAACTCTGTTTTTTTTTCATCAAGAATGCTTGAAAGTCCTTGTAAGGGTTATGGGATTTAAAGATCTTCCATGCCCCATTGGACTTGCTGACATAGCAGGAAGGGGAGGAGCAAGAGGAAGCGGAAGCCAAGCTAGAGTTCCTGTGGTGGGTAGCAGTGGTGGTGAAGATGGTAGCAGCAGCAGAGGCAGCAGCAGAGGCAGCGCGGACCCCATTTTGAGTCAGCCAGAATTTCTGCTAAGGACCCCTGCTGAGGACTACCAGGGGCTGGAGCTGTTGGAAGCACGCTTCCTGGACGCTGGGTGGTTGCTGTGAGTGGGGAGAGGAGGACTTGCCTGAGGTAGCCTGTTCTGTTTTAAAGGCTTGAGAATGTGAGTGCTTTCTATTTTATCTACCTGTGCCAATTTCATAACTACTCTGATGGGTTTGACTTTCTGGTTTTGGGACTCAGTCTTTTGGTATTTTAATAAATGTTCTAGCTTATTCCCCCATATAGCAAGCCTGATATATTTTGTGATGGATAATTACATCAGCATGTCTGTAATTTCCATAGGCATTGTGAATATGGCATTGCTGATACAGTCCTCTATTCCACTGAATGACCATATTTTCCCCTGAAACATGATACTCAGTTTTGCTGGGTAGGTGATTCTTGGTTTTAATCCCAGCTCCTGAGACCTCCAGAATATCATATTCCAAGCCCTTTGATCCCTCAGTGTAGAAGCTGCCAGATCCTGGGTTATCCTGATTGTGTTTCCACAATATTAAAATTGTTTCTTCCTGGATGCTTGTAATATTCTCTCCTTAATCTGGGAATTCCAGAATCTGGCTATAATATTCCTAGGAGTTTTCTTCTTGGGATCTTTTTCAGGAGGTGATCGGTGGATTCTTTCAACCTCTATTTTGCCCTCTGGTTCTAAAACATCAGGGAAGTTTTCTTTGAGAACTTCCTGGAGGATGATTTCTAGGTTCTTACTTTGATCATGGCTTTCAGCTAGTCCAATAATTTTTAAATTCTCTGTCCTGGATCTATTTTCCAGGTCAGTGGTTTTTCCCATGAGATATTTCACATTGCCTTCTATTCTTTCATTTGTTTGGATCTGTTTAACAGCATCTTGATTTCTCATAAAGTCATTAGCTTCCATTTGCTCCAATCTAATTCTGAAGCAATGATTCTCCTCACTGAGCTTTTGAGATTCTTTTTCCATCTGGCAAATTCAGCTGTTTAAGGCATTCTTCTCCTCATTGCCTTTTTGAGTCTCCTTTGCCATTTGAGTCAGTCTGTTTTTTTAAGGTGTTATTTTCCTCAGTCAGGCTGTTGACTCTCATTTCATAATTTTCTTTCATTGTTCTCATTTCTCTTCCCAATTTTTCCTCCACTTCTTTTATCTGCTTCTTAAGGTCCTCTATGGCCTGTAACCAGCTTGTATTTTCCTTTGAAGCTTTTGGTGCAGGAGTTCTGACTTCACTGTCTTCCTCTTGTTCCATGCTTTGCTCCTTTTTGTCCCCAAAATAGGAGTGTAATGTTGGAATCTTCTGTCTGCTTTGTTTCCTTTGCCTGGTCATGTCACCCCCTCAGTCACTTGACCCCTGCACTTTTTGCCACAGTAGGACTCTGCCACCAGGCAGGGGAGCTTTTGTCCCAAATGCTGGGGTTTTCTCAGCTGCCGGAGGTACTAGATGGGTGCCCTCTCTGAGGCCTCCACATGCTCTGGCAAGCTAGACACATTCCCCAGGACCTCCACCCTAGACTGCAATCCAGATCCAAGCAGGTTAAAGCAAGAGCGATTACCCCTCAGACTGGTTGCTTGGTCCCCCTACACTCTGCAGGCCAGGAGCTGAAGCTGCCACGTGCCACTGGCTTGCTGTGCCAGGTGTCTCAGTGGCTTCTTACCCCGGGGGCAAAAGCCACACATTCCCACTTACTGGGTCCCAAAGTCCAGACTGCACTGACTTCTCACTTTGTTCTTCCCATCTATGCATTGATAATTCTGGAAATGGCCACAGATGCTGCTGATCTGGAGTCCCTCCAGCCAGCGGCTGGTCAGACCTTCCCTGGGGCTAAAGCCTCAGCTCACACGGTCCTGGGCTTGGCTCCCAGAGCGCTGTGCTGGCCAATTCCTACTGGCCTACCTGGGTATCCTCAGCGGGAGGTTAGCTACTCTGTGTCATTTGTGGGTTCCGCAGTTCCAAAGTTTGTTCATAGTCCCCTTTTTACATTGATTGGGGAAGGTGGAACCCGGAGCCACTCAGAGGTCATGTTTCTACTCTACCATCTAGAATTTCATTTTTAAGAATATCCCATTCTACTTAAGCCAACTTCCCTTCTAGCATTTTAGATCACAGGATCCTACTTATTCTCCTATGATCATCTAGGGTACAGTCAGACTTATTTAGAATTCTGTATAATATGGCATGGCCATTGTTTCCCAAGACTACTACTTATAATTTAACATAATTGGTCAGAAATTAGGCCCAAATTTGGAGTAGCTCTTTTGCTTCCTCTAATTTCACCTTTCAGAAAGTTGCAGTAAGTCAAGAACGTCATCTGCTCTATTTTTAGTAGAGAGAAACATCTAGCAGGTATACAAATAGTTAAAGCTTTGAACCCTACCATGATGACTATATCTTACATCCATACCAGTGATCTGCATTGGAATGTATCATCCAATTCTTCCAGATGTCCTGGTGGTAGGTAGTTACTGTACTCATTTGCTTCTATATATTGTGTACTGAAGTGCCTATCAGAAATTATACACCAAAGCCCCCTAAACCTGCCAGAAGGGGCCCCTCCCAGGGTCCCTGGAAACCACCTGATAGGCCATAATAGTAAGGGAACTTCTCACATGTATTGTTAGAAACATACCCCAGCTACAAGTTTGTTCTTATTAGGTACCCAAGACTTTACTAGAAATGGTACCCTGCCCCCTTGAAACCACACTTTGTTGTTAGCAACATCTCAGTCTATATAAGTTTGCTCTGCAAAGGGCTTGGGGCTGTCTTCCTTATTAGGGAGGCAATCACTGCAGTTAATAAACACTCCTATCAATTATAATTGGCACTGCAGTCTTGTTATTTCTCAGATGTCCACTACATTTTGGAGGTTCCACCTAGATAGCCTTTGGCTTTGTATTGACAGCTGGACCAGGCTCCCTGGAGGGCCGGGAAGGCAGTCCAACCTTGGGGAGGCCACCAAGTGAAATTCCTTGGCCCCAGTCTTGTATTGTTTTCCTGAGCAAACCAGGAACCTGAGTCCTTCCCAAATTCTTTCAATTTGGTCCACAAGGGTTTTTGTTTTGGTGAGTGCTCTTGTAAAAGTAAGAGGCTAGGCTGGATGCAGCGGTAATGCCCTTACTGGCATCAACAGGACACTGTCAGAGTGCCTTGATAGTTTATTTTTGTTTTTTTTCTGAATTTTCGGTGTTTCTATCCCTTAACTCTTTTTTTTTATTAAGCAATAGGGTTTAAGTAACTTGCTCAAGGTTACATGGCCAGTTATTTCTGGGTGTGGTGCTGAGTATCTGAGCCCAGATTTGATCCAGGTCATCCCGACACTGGAGCCGGTGCTCTTACTCGCTGAGCCACCTGGCCGCCCCTCTATCCCTTAACTCTTTGTCTGGTTTGTGCTTTCTGTATTTCCATTACTAGGTGTTGCTGTAGTCTTAGTTTTCACTGTACCTTTAATTCTTTGTTCTGTTTGGGTCTTCTGCGTTTCTAATTGTTTCTGTAACTTTAATTTTTATGGGTCAACAGTGATCTACACTCCAGGGGAATGAAAGCCCCCTTTACTACTTTCTGAGGAACTTTAAGGAGTTCCAAAAAACCAAGGAAAATTATGGGTACCACATGAATAAAGAGAAATTGTTCCTATTTTGTCAATCTTAATGGCCCTAAGTCGGTGTTGGCTGGCCACCTGAGGGTACTTTCGATCCAACCCTTGCTGGCTGAGTCCAGAAGATAAACTGCTCAGCCCTGAGTCTCAGCCCGGGGAGCCAATGCCATAGATCAAAAGCTCAGTACAAGCCCCGTCCTTAACCCACCAGCCTACCTGGGACAACTGCCAACCGTTGCTCCGGGCGCTCGGTTGTTCCACCTGGGATCCCTAAAAAGGGAGGGAGTGAACTTTTTCCACTTCTCAAGAGGTTTCCCTGGGCCCCCTTTCAAAATCCAAACTCTCAGTGCAAGGAGCCACTGGAGAGACAAAAACGCCACCATAGTGTACTCTGTGTGTTGTGTTGTTTTGTGTATATCCTGTCTCTGGGATACTGGCAGGTAGAAAGGAGGAAACCTTCTTCCTTTTGCCCTGCTGCGTTTTGTGTATATTCTGTCTGTAAATGTGTGAAGAAATTTCTAAATCTACCATCCTGTAAGATTCAAAAAGGCAGCCAAGCAGCAAGACCTATGCTAGAAAGAGATTAATAATCTCTTAAGGAATGGCTGTTGGCAGAAAACCATTTCTCCTTCTACTCCTTAAACTCCAGCCAAAGTTCTCAAAGTAGAAAGACAAATGGACAGAGAGAGAATGGGAAATTTCTCCCCTAAGATCTATCTAAGGGAAAAGGGGTCACTTCAGTGATCAAAGAGATGCAGGTTTCCAAGCTGCACTTTGAAATAGGACTAACACTTAACCGTTTCCTGGGTCACAGAAAGAAAACTGTGCAACGTCATTGGGAATATAGATCCAGGTAATTGAATTCATTCTGGTTACTATTTGGCACTACAAAAACTGAAATTTAAGGTCACCAGATTGGTTATTCAATTGTTTTTATTTCAAAGTTCAAAATTAAGACCATGATTGTTACTGGTAAACAGTTGTATTATCTGTGTTGTAGGAGAAGCAGTTTCTCTTAAAGCCTTGAAGCAGATCTGAAATTTTAAAGGAATGAACACCTAAGAAAAGTTTACTTGAGCAAAAGGTCAAAAAGAAAAATCCACTAAGATTCTCCTCCCTGTAGCCCTGCCTCTGACAAGGCTAAGGGCTATGGTGCCTTCTCACTGTGATCCAGCTCTGACCAGACTAGTGCCACAGTGACAAGTTACAACTGCTAAAATTCTCTTCCCTGTGGTCCCAGTTCTTCTTAGCTAGGGCTACAGAGCCTCCCCTGTCATCCAGCTCTGACTGAGCTGAGGAGACAGTAAGAGGTTTGAACTATTAAGGTTTTTTTCTCCCTGTTGTCCTGGCTATAACTAAACTAGAGCTGCAGTGAAGTTAATTTGAGTTAATCTCCTCCAAAAAGAAAAAGGGGGGAAGGTACAATAGCTATGTCAGAGCTACATGGGCTTGTCATCTGCCTACCTGAAACGTTAAATCCCTGGAATAGAATATTTTTCTGAATGGCATGGGAACAGTTAGACAAGGGAAAGAAGCTTGTGAAACAAAGGTACAAACACAAGTTAATCATTATCCCATATACTAATCCTGGGATACATCTGAGCTACTAAAGTGTGTCAGATTTGAGCTATTTAGCCTAAAATTATATTCTTTCCACAGCCTAAATAGTTTAGTAAAAGGGTACTTGGCCTAGCTCCCACTAGCAATAGTTTTAGATCCCCAGGTACCCTGAAGCCCATCCCTCTAAGTAAGCAGAGCCTGAAGTTTTTACTTCAAGTTTCCCAAACCCTCTCCTCAATGCTCCAGGCTACAATCTCCTGGCACTCCCCAGTTGAGCACTGCCATTTTTCTCCCAAATTGACCACTCCATAACCAGTGTCTGCTACAGAAAGCTGTACCATGAAGCCCCAACTTCAGTACCATCTAAGAGATCTCTCCCTTGCTTCAAATAATCACTTTGCTTGTTCCAGTACCAAGGAATTAAAGAAGGTTGCTAAGAACTCCTGGAAAACAATGGAGTAGGGAGAAAACACCCCAGAATATAGAGCAAAAAGAGAAAAATCAGAGAGGTACAGCTAAGAGAAAAATGAAAGAGAGAAAATCAGAAAAGTGAGAAAAAGCTTGTCAGTGAGAAACAGTGTATTCCAAACTCTGCACTGACTAGTTGTGTGACCTAGTATAAATAATTTAACCCTGAGTCTCAATTCATCTGTAAAGTGGGGAGATGAGAAAAAGAGAGGAGAAAATGAGGTCAGAAGTCAACTAGCCTCTTCACTTGGTAAGATCAATCATTCTTCTATGTAATATTGGAAATGCAATTAATGTCATCTCGCAGCTTATATTATTGTTGTATTTCTACACTGTATATTGTAAAACCTGAGTGAGGAAAAAAAAATTGTGTAAGATCAGTAGTGTTACTTTAACCTTAGCTTGTAATATGTATATCTTCTATTTAGAAAAACTTGTAAAACTATTAAATAAGATATTTTGGGCTACTATTTTAATGCTAAAACCTATAATTGTTAATTGATTACTGTATGTTGAAAGGAGGAAATTAATTGGATGAAAACTTGTCTGACTAGTTCTGCCCATTCTGATCAGTCTCTCCTGCTTACAATTCATATAAATTTTCCTTATGTTGTAAAATTGTAAAATCCCCTAGAACCTATCTCCAGGCAAGGTCATTCTGCCTGAGAAAGGAATTCATTTTAGTAAAAAGAATTTCTGTAAATTGGCTTTTACATTTTAGTATGGAAAAAGGAATTCCTTACATTATAAGATTTGATACATTTTTTATTGCTTATTCCAGCCCCATGAGAATATAAATAATTATAACTGGCTCTAAGCTGTAATTGGTGAAGCTTGTTGTTTAAGGTAGAAAGCACTTGGGACCATAACTAAATTTTATTTTGAGTCTGAATTTGGGTATAGTTGTCTGCATTAAATCAGCATCTGAGAGGAAATTCCACTAGCTACTCAGAGGAATGTGATCCTGTACTGTCAACAGGTGGAAGTCTACATTTGGTAATGGCCAAAGGGACAATCTTAGCCTCTGTCTGGGATGGGCCCTCCTGGCTCAGTTTACCCATGAGTTCCTTTGAAAAGGAATGTTTCTCACCTATTCCTGAGTCTAGCTATGAGATGGAACAAATGCTGCATGAGATGGAATATCTGTAACTGTATCTTAATTTACACAGAGCCAAGGAGGTTTTCTTCTGGCACAACTGGAATGTCACATGTCCCTGCTTTTTTCCCCTCTATGACAGGTAATCAGTAAAAGATATGAACTCTTTCATGTTAGCTTATTGGAAAATCTAATATCATTTTTCATTTAGAATTAAAACATGTACAGAAAGTTATGCAAACTGCTTAAGATCATTTAAAAGTTTTCAATTAACTTCCTTCATAAAGGTTTAGTGATCATTGAAACTGTTTTGAAGAAGGAAGACATTTTTTAGAAGAAATTTTTAAAATCTCTAGTGTGATTTTAAGAGACCCACTAAAACCTCCTTTTGCAACACATGTTTCTTACTGAATTGATGTAACAAATTGTAAAGCAGAAAAGAACTTGCTGTTTTAATCTGACTTTGTAGTTATTCCATCATCTAAGCAAGTGTTAACATTTGTAACTGAATGCATATGTGTAAAAATTCATTCCCCTTTTTGAAATTCTGTTTGGCACCCCACCTTCTATTGTATTTTGGGTAATGAATATGTTATGTATGACTGTTAATGATTTACTTCTCAAGTCCCTCCAAGCTCTCCAAGACATCCAGGACGCAGTTAAGATGGCCAGAAGAAAAGTCTGGATCCACCCCTCACACATCAAGGTGACGGCTCCTCCCAAACCACCAGACCTGTGAGTAACAGAGCCAGTGGGTGACTTACAACTGAAGATTAAGAGACTGTCCTGACGCTCCTGCTCCTGGCATTCCTGCCTTTGGTCGATTCCAGTTCCTGTGCTCCCACCTTGTACTCTTGGACTCTTACTAAGAAAATTGATGGGACCCTTATTTCAAAAACGTGACTCATGGTCAGCCCACCCTTTTTCTTTGATCACTGTGCCCTGCTTGACCCAGATTCATGTTGTTTCCCTATACAGGCATGTATTCTGAGAGAGCCAATGGTGCTGCTTGTGGAGACATGGGCAGAAAAGCAGCCTTTGGTCAACCCAGTCGTATGTCAGCCCTGAGGATGGGTCCCCTGATTGTGGGAGACAAGGGAAATATCACTGTACTAATTGTACTAACTGTACTACTAATTGGGATTGTGTAACCATTGCTGACTGGGTCTTCAGTGGCAGCTGTGACCACCACATTTCATTTCATTGTAATACCCTTAAGTCATGTAACCCAGTTGTCATCAGGGTTTTGGATTGGAAAACTGGGACACGTTGGGGAATCAGGTTTTATGTCACAGGAAGGGACCCCGGGGCCTTGTTCACTATTCAACACACTCCGGTGCCAAGGGATCTTACTCTCACCAATCCCAACCCAGTCCTCAACCTACCTCCTGGTGGCGATCGAACCCCAGATGGCCCCTCCCTGTTTACCATCACCCCTGCAGACTTGGGCAGCACTTTGGTAGACCCCAAGTTCCTCGGACCTGAGCTTAACTTCTGACTGCTTGTATGCAGGAACACCTTTTTGCTGGCAGCCCCCATTTTAGTCCCTATCCTAGCTGGCCTTGGTATGGCAGGATCGGCAGCAGTGGGTACCACAGCCCTAGTGCAAGAGAACAGTCCCCCGGACTCAGATGAGTCCGAGTTTCAACTATGAACAAGAAAAGGAGGGAGTAAAGTGCCCACCAGAAATTATACACCAAAGCCTCCTAAACCTGCCAGAAGGGGACCCTACCAGGGTCCCTGGAAACCACCTGAGAGGCCATAATAGTAACAGAAATTTTCACATGTGTTGTTAGAAACATACCCCAGATACAAGTCTGTTCTTGTTAGTACCCAAGACTTTACTAGAAATGGTACCTCCCTCCCCTTGAAACCACACTTTGTTGTTAGCAACATCCTCGGTCTATATAAGTTTGCTCTGCAAAGGGCTTGGGGCTGTCTTCCTTATTAGGGAGGCAGTCACTGCGGTTGATAAACACTCCTATCAATTGTAATTGGCACTGCTGTCTTGTTATTTCTCGGATGTCCACTATAGTACCTAATCTCTTCCACTAATCAATCTCTTTATTTCTTACACAGTACCAAATTATTTTGATGATTACAGTTTACAGTAAAGATCTGCTTGTTGCTAGGCCCCCTTTATTCCCATTTTTTTCTTAGATTTCCTTGATATTTTTTACCTTTTGCTCCTCCAGATGAATTTTGCTATTATTTCTAGCTCTATAAAGTAACTTTTAGTAGTTTTCTTGCCATCACACTGAATAAGTAAATTAATTTAGGTAGTATTGTAATTTTTATTATTTTGACTTGTCCTATGAGCAATTAATATTTCTACAATTGTTTAACTCTGTCTTTATTTGTGTGAAAAAAGGTTTTGTAATTATGTTTATATAGGTCCTATTATGTGTCTTGGCAGGTAGACTCCCAAGTATTTTATACTGTTCACAGTTCTTTTGAATGAAATTTCTTTTTCTGTCTTTTCTTGCTGAGCTTTGTTGGTAATATACAGAAATGGAGAAGATGTGAGCTAAATGTATTAATTTTTCAATCAGCTTTTTAGGTGCCTCTCTAGTACTTTCTAAGTAAAACATCCCATCACCTGCAAAAAAAAAGAGTTGGTTTTGTTTTCTCTTTGCCTATGCTTATTCCTTTAATTCCTTTTTCCTGTCTTATGGCTATAGCTAGCATTTCTAGTACAATATTGAATAGTAATGGTACAAATGTACATTCTCACTTCACCACTAAACTTCTTGAAAATGCTTATCTCTATTATAGATAGTGCTTGGTTTTATTTTTTTTTAATCAAATGCTTTATTAACATCTAGTTTACATCATTCATTTCCACAAGATTTTGAGTTACAAATTTTCTCCATTTTTCCTCTACCCACCGCCTCAAAATGGCAATCCCATTGGATATCTCCTCCTCCAATCTGCTCTCTCCCATATCTTCCCCCATATTCCCTCCAACTTTCCAGTAGGGCAAGGTGGATCTCTATGCCCCAGTGCCTGTATATCTCATTTCCCATTTATATGTAAAATAATATTGATAATAGTATATATGTACATATATATATATATATATATTAAACATTTGATTTTAAAACTTTGAATTCCAGATTCATTCCCTTCCTCCCTTGTCACCCACCCTTAAGAAATTCAATATAGGTTGTACATGTGTAGCTATGCAAAACATTTACATAGCAGATATATTGTAAAAGACTGAATATATTTCCCTCCCTCTTATCCCACCTCCCACTTGTTCTATCCTCTACTTTGATCCTGTCCTTTTTCAAAAGTGGGTGCTTCCAACTTCCCCCCCCCCAGCATGCCCTCCCTTCCATCATCTCCCCTCTCATCTCCTTCCCTCCTACTCTCCTGTAGGGTGAGATATCCTATTCAGTGTGTCTGTCATTCCCTCCCTAAGCCAAATTCAATGAGAATAAGGTTGACCCATTCCCTTTTGACTTCCTGTTCTTCCCCTCCTTTTTAATCATTTCCCCTTACCTCTTCTATATGAGATAGTTTACCTCAATCTGTTTCTCCCTATCTCCTCTCATTATATTCCTCTCTCACCTCTTAATTTCACCTTTTAAGTATCATCCCTTCCCATTAAACTGGTCCTGTACCCTCTATCTATGTATACCTGTACTCATATATGCACACATTCACATATGTATTCATATGCTCATATACCCTCCTATATGGACATATACATGTATGTGTGTGTATATACACATTTCTATTCCCTTCAATTATTCTCATACTGAGAAAAGTTTCATAAGTTACAATTATCGTTTTACCATGTAGGAATGTAAATAGTTCGACTTTGATAAGTTCCTTTTGATTTCTTCTTCCTGTTTACCTCCTCATGCTTCTCTTGCTTCTTGTATTTGAATGTCAAATTTTCTATTCAACATCTAGAATGCCTGAAAGTCCTCTATTTCATTGAATGACTATATTTTCCCCTGAAACATTATACTCAGTTTCACTGCCTAAGTGATTCTTGGTTTTAATCCTAGCTCTTTTGACCTCCAGAATATCATATTCCAAGCCCTTCAATCGCTTAATGTAGAAGCTGTAAGATCTCATGTTATCTTGATTGTGTTTCCACAATATTAAAATTGTTTCTTCTTGGCTGCTTGTAATATTTTCTCCTTGATCTTGGAACTCTGGAACCTGGCTATAATATTCCTAGGAGTTTTCTTTTAGGATCTTTTTCAAGAGGTGATCGGTGAATTCTTTCCATTTCTATGTTACCCTCTAGTTCTAGAATATCAGGGCATTTTTCCTTGAGAATTTCTTGGAGGATGATTTCTAGGTTCTTTTTTTGATCATGACTTTCAGGTAGTTCAATAATTTTTAAATTATCTCTCTTGGATATATT